>NC_079158.1:111340123-111657901 GCF_947563725.1 Argiope bruennichi | reverse complement strand
AGATATTCTTTTTCTGCTGTATCTTATATATTTAATCAAATATATTGGCCATTTGAATTTTTGAGAGCATTTTGTAATATTTAAATTTGCGAAACATTAATTTTTTTTCGTTTAATTCAAATTATTTCAAGTAGAAAATTACTGCCTTATTAAGGTGATGCTTTTCAACATGTGATGTAATAATTTTCAATACCGATGGTTATTACTCTATTGAATCTGTAGTTCCATATCTTTTTCAGTCATTCTGGCTGTATCTTTTCACTGGCTCATCGATGTCTTTGCAATGTATTTTCGATCCATCGATGTCTTTGCTAACAAAGATATACCATCTGTATATTTATTATCTATCCACATAATTTTGGCCAGACACATAATGTCTTCTATTAAGGTTCCCTCGTCTTCTATTAAATTCCTCGAAGTCACGTTCGACCATGCTATCAGGCTTAAACACTTTCCATGCAAATATAAGGACTTTCGTTAAACAAGCACTCAACGCTCTATATAGTCCAATCTAGCTTATGACGTCACGCCTTTCTTTCTGCTGAACATCGCTCCTTAAGTGAGTCACTTTTTTACATTTTGTTTTGTCATTATGTGGATTACTCGTTATGGGAGATGCTTGCTAAGCGAGGTTTGATTGTACTGCTCTTAGGCGTCATATATTTTACCATTAATTTTACATTTCTTCTGATGCATCTATACCCTAGTAGCACACGAATATCGTAAAATAGTTATGACAGTGATCAATATTCGTAATATGGAATAATTTTGTGGAATATTGATTAACATCATATAATATCGCACAATATTGTGAAACGGGTATAGGTCGGGCATCAGGTCGAGTTTTACCCTAGTAGCACACAAATATTGTACAATGGTGTATGACAGTGATCAATATTCGTAATATGGAATATTGATTAACATCACATATTATGCTAATATTGATCATATAATATTCCATAAAATTAATCAATAATTTTATGGAATATGGATTAACATCATATAATATCACACAATATTGTGAAAACGGGTATACTACGAGAGTACAGGTCGTATCGGGATAACAAAGTAAAGTCGGGTTTAGGTCGAGTTTTACCCTAGTAGCACACAAATATTGTACAATGGTGTATGACAGTGGTCAATATTCGTAATATGGAATAATTTTGTGGAATATTGATTAACATCATATAATATCGCACAATACTGTATAATATTGGGAAAACGGATATGCTACGAGAGTACAGGTCGTATCAGGATAACAAAGTAAAAGTTGGAAAGGGTATAAAGTCGGGTTTTACCCTAGCAGCACACAAATATTGTACAATGGTGTATGACAGTGATCAATATTCGTAATATGGAATAATTTTGTGGAATATTGATTAACATCATATAATATCGCACATCAAATAATACTGTATAATATTGTGAAAACGGATATGCTACGAGAGTACAGATCGTATCAGCTTAACAAAGTAAAAGTAAAAAAGTAGTTTTTTTTTGACACTAAGCATGCCTATTAACTTAAATAATATACTATAATTGAAATCATATTTTACCTATTAGGTTCTACGTCCACTCTGTATCATAAGAGGGAATAGATTATCTTGAAAAGAATATAATTTGTAGTAATATTCATATTCATTGGTAAATTTCTAATACTCAGGACATGAGAGTGAAGAAATGGTATGATTTTTTTTTCTTATTTTAACTAAATAATTTTGAAAACAACAACAACAACATATTCTTAGCTATAAGAATGTGCCATTCTCAATACCTTTTTCTACCTAGTTTTTACCTGGGTAACATTTAATTTTCTATTCGTAATTTTTAGTATTTTCACAGAGGAAGAAAAATAAGAATAAAAGATCAGTTTCGATAAATATTTCGAAATAAATAAACAATTTATGACGTAAAGTTATTTTAAATATCATTTATATCGAACGTTAAGTTCAACCAACTTTCAGAATTTGAAATATTATTTTCATCAACATTTCAACTAGTTTTGTGTACAACGTAACATTTATTTTGATACTATTCAGATCTTCATTAAAAAATACATAGCAAGTAATTTCAATTTCTTAAATATTTCGTCAGAAAAAAAAAATACCCAGACAGAAAATTGTTCTTCAGGCGACGCCTTCGTTGGTCGGAAAAAACCTACTGAGTTATTAATACTTTTCCTGTTTAATATATACTCTATCATTTTCCAGCCATACCTTCAAGAGGGATCAACGTCCAATCTTACAGGGAAGTGGAAAATTTTCTTTTCCATAATTTCGAACAGGAAATACAAATGTCTAAGGTCGAAAACTCTTCCCCAAGAAGACAATGACTGCATTGTTCCGCTGAAGCATGGAATCAAAACCCCACGTGCCTACTCTACTTTCAACAGGAGTAAAGGTTAACGGCCGACTCTCTCTCTCTCTGGAGCTGGAACTGGGTTACTTGACCACGTGACGCAGACCGCGACAATTAGAGTTACCGTTACTATTTGTTGTTGTTTTTGATGTTGAATCACAAGTTTCTGTCTTAGAGGAGAAAGAAGTTGACGCTACAGGAAATAACTCGGTTGATGGTCATTTAGTAGCGGAGCATTTTTGCTTTCAAGTAACATCTGCTTGGGTTGATTTCCCAGGTTTGAGCAGACGATAATGAGAAAAAAATTTTACAATGAACTAGAAAAATTGGCCGTTTCGCTTTCTGTTTTGTTCTCTTTTAGTTTTCCGTTTGGATTGCGATAAAAGAGAAAAAATATTCACTGTCTCACTTAAATGCTTGAATGCGCTTTGCGTATTATATTATTTTAAATTAAGCTAAGTGTTACATTCAGTGCTGTAACTAGGCAAACGTAATAAAATATTTTGCCAAATATGCTGAAATATGATTTGTAGGTGAAACGCAGAATTTTATGCAAGATCCGGAAAAGCATGTTCTGGCATTTGTAAAGACCAATTCTTCCTTATGTAAAAATTAAATAAGTATGGCAATTTGCACAGCTTAGTATATGCATACCAAGGAAAACACAGAATATATAATATTGCTTTATAGACGATTAAAAGAACGTTTGGTTTTTGAAATAGAATATGTCTTGCAGTAAAATCAGAAACCATTTAGTATGAATAATAATCGTTACTATTGTCACTAACTAGAATTATAATGAATAATAATCGATTAATAGTAAATTATAATACATCATTAATGGCGTTTAGGAGATGATTGCAAGTACTATAAAATCGTAGAAATATTATAAATAATTTACATCAAAATTGTTTGCCTAGTTTAATGTAAAAGTAAGTGCTCTATAATTTTAATAATCTTCGGATGAGAACGAGGTTTATGATTAAATGAAATTCTCTCTTCGTAAAAGGAGAGATTTACAGAGATTTTCCGGAAGTCGTGTTACGAGAGCCATTGCAATAGATAGACTTCCGGAAAGGAATCTATCTAATAATACAGAAATTGTTCACATTGAATACTGATGGAGTTAATAGAACGAATTACGTTCCAGACATATCGGACTCCATTATCTTGATGATAGGACACTCTGGAATTATTTACTTTAATCGTACAGCTATGTAACAGACATTCCAAAGGGCTCTCTAAACGCTCTAAAGGGCTCTAAACGCTTAATATTTAAGCGTTATTGATAAGGAGATATTGATGTTTTCGAAGGATACAGAAAAGAAATGTGTATAGAAAATATTTAAAAAGTTATTCTATATTAAATAAAAGGATATTATTTTTTTATATATAAAAAGAAATAATATATATATAAATGAATATTCATAAAAAGATATTTTATAAAAATATTATAAAGGATATAAAATATTTAATGTGTCTGCATCTGATTTAAAGACTAAACTTCTGAGTTCATCTTTAAATAGACTGAAGGTTCAGAATTTTCACAATAAAGGAATAAATAAGAAAGAACGATATAATTTGATAACAATAAAATTTCAAAAATCTTACTATATATAAAATAAGTACACTATAAAACGTTCGCAGGCTTTTTGGAAATTTTAATTCATCATATTTTTTTAAAGATAAAATTAAAAACTAAAATGTTAAAAAAAAATTCTTTTTACTTCACTTTTGCCTGCATTTTATTTTTAAAATATTCCGAAATTGACTATTTTTTTGTTAAGATTGTCGAAATTCAGACGATTTCCAAATTGAGGCTGTGCTAATAGTATTATTATCTATTAGTTCTTTTTATCAAAGCTTTACTTGAAAATTTAAATGGCCTAAATTTGGAGATTCTTAAAAAAAATTAATTCAAAATATATTTTCAAATAATATTGTGTTTCTTGGAGCATCATTGAAAGGCTATTTTTCACCAAAAATACATTAATTTCTGAAAATGAATCTCCTCTAGCATGTGATATATTTATTATTGAATAAAGAGTGGTTACAAATCTTTCAAACATAAAATACTTTTTATTTTATATATTTACTTTTATTTTATATATTTTTATTTTATATAGAGTACTTTTTATTTTATATATTTCCAATTACATGTAATTGGGAAAATTATAAATTTTTCGAATTAACCAAAATATATAAATAATACTAATACGTATTAAAGAACTAACAGTATCTTAAGTACAAAAAAAAAATGGCAAAATAATTTTTGCAATAAAAGAACTTATAGAAATTTAATTTATGATTTCAATCATGTCACACCATTTTCCAAAATAAATTTATACTGAGGATTAATAAATATCTTAAAACTAAATTATAAAAACTGAATTAAATTAAAATTAAATACAAGATAATTATTGAATGGTAAAACATTGGAGCATGTATGCAGTCATCGAAAGAGGTAATTAAAATGTATTTTCAAATGAATAGATCTTTCTTGACAAGAACTCAGAGAATAACGAGTGAACGAAATGTAACGAAAAATCTTGCACATCAAAAAGAAGAAGAATACTGGGCACTTCGATCGAAATCGCAATAAAATTAGTTATTTTAGTTTAAATTGCTGCTTGGGAAGCACTGAAATTTATATGTATAGCAGAATTGACTTTATTCATTAATTTTACTTAACATTCGATTTACAAAGTAATCTTCTCAAATGTTCACGCACACACGCACACACACACACACACACACACACACACACACACACACACACACACACGCGCGCACACACACGCACACACACACGCACACACACACGCACACACAATGGAGGAGTAAAATATGTAAAATATCGACTTTTACGATGCACTTCCAATTAGATTTCTAAAAATTTTACATTCTTTATTTTCATAGGAAAAAATGAGTGTATTCTTTATGCATTTAATTCAGAAAAGATTAAAAAAAATATCAAAAGAATTTAAAAAATGTAACAATATTCGTTTTAACCTCCCTTCCCGTTCAAATTTTTTTACTTTTCAACAGGAAGATAATTCTTGTTTGAAAAACGCCAACCCTAAAACCATAATTTTCGTGCAGACCATTCCAGACATAATTAACTGTCTAAATAACTGTCACAGGTCTTTTATTTCAGCATATTCCTCAACCACTGATCGAAGGCTATGTTTTCTGGGGAAAGCCGTCTGGCTATTTTAAGCCATTGGAGGGTCTTCCCTCCCCTTGAGGGTCAACGACCGCTCCAGACTGGGGGGTAAGGGGGGTGTGAGGAGCAAAGACTTTTCCGCGTCCACCCATTCATTGACCTTTTCGCGCCCAGAACTCCTGGCTACTTTTTTCGAGAAGCCTCATTTGAGTAGACGTCTGCTAACCTACTTTCTATCGTCTGTGCACCCACCAAGTCGTCTGTTTCGTGGAAATACGACGGTCAGATCAAGAGGAAGGGTTGAGGCAGGGAGCGGGATTCGAATTCATGCTGATTTCGCCACATCGCCTTATAGCGGTTCTTGATAAGGCTATTATCAAAAAGGTCGCTATATCGAGTGCTCCCCTTTTTCCTAGGAATTCCACAGGATGAAAGAAGTGTCTGAAATTAGGGCATTCAAAAGCAGGAAAAGGATTCAGCAATGTAATAGTTAGATATGGAATTTGAACCTTTTTGCTGGTAGTGCTAACACTATGTTGATAGGACTAACGTTTATTTATGTTTAAACTAGCAGGAGTGATTTCCCCCAAACTGTCTCGCATACTCTCGAATACACTTTTCGTTGCAGAAATAAACTTACAGGGCACTGGCGAACAATAGTTACGAAATATTAATCTTTGGAGTGAATTTACCACTTTTAGTGTCATCCTTGGCGAGTTATTTAGCGATTAATCCCTGTCTAGTGTCCAAAAATCAAATTTGGTGTTTTAAACTCATTTTTCCCAGAAGACTGAAATCAACATTTGATACGAAATTACAGTCGTAGTCACCACAACACATAACAAATACAATAGTTACGAAATATTAATCTATGGCGTGAATTTGGCGCTTTTACTGAATCTAGTGGAGAGTTATTTGGCGATTAATCTCTGACATGCGGTTAATAGAGTCTGAAAATCGAATTCGTGTTTTAGACATGTTTTTCACAACCCAGTAAGAAAAATATGTGACACAAAACTGCATATATAGTCACAAATTCTCATACCAAATTTGATATATTTAAGTCATTGAATTTTTTTAATTATCGCGTTTACATGTTTCTGAAAGTACAGACAGTCAACTCGTGATTGGATTTGGCACAAAATTTGGCAGGCCTCTGCTTTATAGATGTTAAATATGTGTACCAAATCTTATTTATCTAGATCTCTTCATATTATAGTTATCGTGTTAACTTATATTCGAAGAGCCGGACAAACGAACTTCCTCTAAATATATTTTACACAAAACTTGGTAGAAATTTGTAAATTTCGTTTAAAGACAGTATACCGAGTTTCAACAGTCTAGCTCAAAGTGGTTTTCAGTTATGTTCATCACAGACAGACGACGGAATTTTCCAAAAATGTATTTTTTGGAACTCAGGAAAGGCTAAAACGCGGGAATTAGTCAAAATATCGATTTCGAATTTTTTGACGACTGCTATATTTTCTCTGTACTACATATACGAGAAAGTAAAAAAGTGTAATAAATATCTGAAAAATTGCTGTTTTTTTCACTGAAAGTTTTTTAAGGGGGAAAAATATCCCTCTTTTTCCTTTAGGCACGTGCTCTCTTAGAAAAGAGGAAAGTGAGAGGGCATGAAAGGTCAATGCGCCGTTAAACCACTTCTGACCAACCGAAACCAGGTCAACCGAACCCACTCGCAGACGAAAGGGAAAAAACCAAACTGGTTACCGGCAAAGGTTAAGTCTGGATTGATAGTTAAGCAGGAAAAGATTTCACTTTTAACGATTCATACGTACGAAAATAGGACTCAGTCGGATAAAAGCGAGTTAATTTTCAAATATGTAGTTAATTCTCCTCTAAACGCAAGACAAATCAATGTTTCAAAGTGATAAGTAATTTTAATGGCAAACTATCTCATTAAACAAAAATTAACAAAAAATGTTAACACGAAATATTTGCCTTTTCCTGTAGTTTTTAAGACTTGTGTAATTTCCATTGGGAAATTTTGTCCAAATTTGTCAGTGGTGGATTAAGGATTTTATTACCCTACGCCAGTGGCGGATTAATTATTTAATAAATTTAGACATTGTCCCTCATTAGTATAAAAGTATTTTTTAAAACTGAAACTAAACATGAATGAATTATTGTAGGTTAATTATTTTATTTTAGCATTTTTGTAAAACAGTAAATATTCTTATCTATTTTTTTTTGTCTCATGATTGCAGGGTACCCACATTTGTGCTTAGTATTATTTAACCCTTTTACTATTGGATCAGCCCATCCGGCCGTGCTAACTCTATCCCGGCAGACCGATTTCTATTTCAAAGAAGGGTGTAAATGTGTTATCACCCAGGATGTTCTCGCTTTCCATCCTGCACCTCTCATTTGAAACAGAAATCAGCCCTCCAGTATAGAATTTGCATGGCCGGTTGGGGCGGAGTAGTAGTAAAAGGGTTAAGTAGATTTTCGGTGTTCAAAAATATTGTATCAACTAATAACTAGGTGAAATTAGGAATATAACCAATAATACTTGACAAAGCGTTGATCTTATCCCATTAATTTTAAAATTCGAAACATTTATTTTTTTCAATAAATTTATTTATTTGATAAATAGACTTTTTAATCAACTTGCTGGCTGCCTCTCATCAGCCCAAGACAAAGTTCGTTTGTCTAGTTCGAAATCCGCCACTGCTCTAAGCAGGACACATTAATTGTCACTTGTTATTTTAACCCATTCTCAATTTAATAAAAATTTGAAGCACTTATTTTAGGCCAATTTTTTTCTTTCTCGCATCCAAAACATTGTGATCGTCAAAAAAGTTCAAAAATGAGGTGTTGGGGAATTTTCCATACTTCAAACCTTCTTGAGTTAGAAAAGCACATTTTAGGGATCATGTGTTTTTATTTATAAATCGAAAATTCAAAAACGTATTTGAACTAAAGGATAAAATTTGATATATGACCTTTACGTAGAAGTTATTGATTTTTTCAAATTTGAACGAATTCCATCCAGAGGAAGTCTTTTCTTCCGGTAATTGGAGTAAAAAGGTAAAACGCTAGATAATAAACTTTGACACACAGGTTTAGCATCTACAATGTAGATTCTTATCATCAAATTTTGAGCCATATCTATCAATGAATTTACCATCTGCCAATTTGTGCTTTCAGGTGGATATAAATGCAATGATTTAAATTAATGAAGTTTGGTATATAATCTTATGACTACAGCTGAAGGCGTCCTGTCATAGAGGAGTTCGTCTTCTACGTGATCTGGGCGTCCTGGGTTCGAGTCCCGGTTGTTCTTCCTCTGTTCTATCTGTGAGTTGTGTGAATGTGCCCTCCTGCAAAAAGGGGTTGTGCAAACGAATGAGTGATGCGTGAGTGGCAAAGTCATACTATTGGCCCTAGTTGGTGCTACTAAAACAAGAGACGCACCCCCTATTGGCTTAAATCGCTGTCTTCGTAACAGCGGGCTTGTCTAAGTGCCATAAGAAACAACAACATGACTACAACTGTGATTCCATGTCAAATTTTGGATTAAATCGGTCGAAAAACACACACACGTCGAAAATTTATATCATTACGATAGATTCAATAAAAATACCAGATTCAAGTTGAATTTTATAATTATTGTTCGCTAATGCCCATAATATTATGCAAGGTAAGAGGGAGAAAATCATTATTGTACTACAGTATGAGAGAAAGTTTCGAGAAGATGACTCCCGTTGGTTTATTTTAGTAACTTTATGAAAATATATACATTTATTAATTTATAATTCTGTTCTCATTTATGATTTCACATCACCTACGTATGCACGCAATAGCATTTAAACATATGAAGTACTAAATGAACTTTGTGAAATACGTAGGAACTGTACCTATTATATGTGGCAAATAGTTAAACATTATCTGCTATTTTTTGAAGAAATTTATTTTTTTAGAAATGTTTTTATTTAGCAAAGAGGCTTATAATGGCTTTATAACCGATTTTCGAATCCTCTTGCTGCTGCTTTGCTTGCATGTTCGGGAATTCTACCATTGTCTAATCATATCACTGATTCTCCACCCCGCCCGAAGGCACACGGAAAAATAATACTGAATGACCGGACGGCCGCAACAGCAGCATTGGCGAGAACTGTGGTTGAGTCCTAAGGGTCATCACAGGCCACGGTACAACCCTTCACGAAGGAAGTACGTCCCGTCATCGATGGGAGGAGTCAGATCCCACCTATTAGTGTACCCTCCAGGGTGGCGAGATCCAACCACCTTACCGGAAACCTCTCAGCCTCATTTCGAGGTCCCCCACTTCGGGTTTCCGCCATTGTCTATGCTAGCCAGCGTGTTCTATCCTATCGTACCAGCTATTATTTTTCAGCAAGGATAATATTCTATCTTTTCGCCTAAACAACAGCAACAAAAATACTATATACTCAAATAAAAAATACTTTTCATAATCCAGTATGTGCATATGGGTAGAAAATTTAAATATGAAACCCGAATGTTGGAAGTTTTTTTAAAAGGATTCGTACCCTATAATCTGTAGCATCATATAATGAAAATGTCTTAAGTGGTTCGCCTATATATTTGTAATAATTAGCAAACTCGAAGACGACCAGAGAGTCCTAATCACGAAAACGAATTTGCCAATTTTTGTATTATGAAAGCAAGTGCCCTATGGATTTTTTTTTTGAATCAATGATCTCCTATTCTTATTATCTCCAGATTCGAGAGATATCACAAAATAAAAATTTGACCGAGTTCTCAGTTTCAATTAATTTCACCATTAAATAAAAATAACTAACAAATCAGAATATTCTATATTTATTTCGTAGTTTAAAATTGTACTTTCTTTTGCTATGGTTACATGTTGTTAATGAAAGTTTGTTGTTATGACTAAAAGAATGCTATAAATATGATATGTGAATAGCTAGTTGCCGAAGGTAGCTAGTAATGATTAAATTATCATTACACAAATAAATTATTATGTATCAAATGATAAAATGTCTTATTTGTTTTTATTTCAAATCCTACTTTTTATTAATATGGGCATTTGAAATTATCCGAGTAAACCTAAAGATAAGTTCGAAAACAATTCTGGTCGAAAATTATCAGATGCTTCAAAATTAAATAAATGAAAGTTAATTTCAAATTAAATGGAGATTTTAGGGTTCATAATATTTTTTAAAATTTTAGTTTAAATCATTTATATCAGTGGTTACTCTCAAAAAGTGTGTCCCATCTTCGATTTCCATACAGGACTGCGGAAAGATATTATCTAAGATGCTAAATCTCAGATAATTTTAATTCCATTTCCAACTTATTATATTTGTATAAAGTGGGTATTTCAGCACTTGTTGACACAAAGTGAAATCATCGTGTGAAAATTAAAATGGAAAAGGTAAAGAGAGTAAATATATAAATTCAATAGATAATAGTCTAAAATTATAATAGATAGATAATAAAAAAAAACATTAAATAGATAAATTCGAAATGAAATTACTTTCTACATCTAGATCCATGCAAACGATTCACATTTACCAATTCATTCGGACCAGAATTAACCAAATCATTCTAACCCAAACTAACTAAATCATTCACCAAAGCCAAACCATTCTAATCCAAACCATTTACCATCTCAAAAAATCTTTTATCAATCTTATTAATTCTAACAGAAAAGATAATATAACAGAATTTTTTAAAAGAACAAACTAAACCATTCACCAAAGCTAAACCATTCTAATCCAAACCATTTACCATCTCAAAAAATCTTTTATCAATCTTATTAATTCTAACACAAAAAATAATATAACAGAATTTTTTTAAAAGAAAAAACTAAACCATTCACCAAAGCTAAACCATTCTAATCCAAACCATTTACCATCTCAAAAAATCTTTTATCAATCTTATTAATTCTAACAAAAAAGATAATATAACAGAATTTTTTTAAAAGAACAAACTAAACCCTTCACCAAAGCTAAACCATTCTAATCCAAACCATTTACCATCTCAAAAAATCTTTTATCAATCTTATTAATTCTAACACAAAAAATAATATAACAGAATTTTTTTAAAAGAACAAACTAAATCATTCACCAAAGCTAAACCATTCTAATCCAAACCATTTACCATCTCAAAAAATCTTTTATCAATCTTATTAATTCTAACAGAAAAGATAATATAACAGAATTTTTTTAAAAGAACAAACTAAACCATTTAAAAAAGCTAAACCATTCTAATCCAAACCATTTATCATCTCACCAAATCTTTTATCTCTCTTAATAAATCTAACAGAAAAAATAATATAACAGAATTTTTTTAAAAGAACAAACTAAATCATTCACCAAAGCTAAACCATTCTAATCCAAACCATTTACCATCCCACCACATTTTTTATTTCTCTTAATAAATTGAACAAAAGGAGATAATATAGCAGAATTTTTTAAAAAGAACAAACCAAACCATTAACCAAAGCTAAACTATTCCAATCAACCATTTACCATCTCACCAAATCTTTTATCTCAGTTTAATAAATCTAACAGAGAAAATAATACAACAGAATTTTTAAAAAAGAACTAACTAAACCGTTCACTAAAGCTAAACCATTACTATTAAAAGAACTAACTAATCCATTCACCAAAGCTAAACCATTCTAATCCAAATCATTTACTATCTCACCACATTTTTTATCTCTCTTAATATATCTAACAGAGAAGATAATATAATTGAATCTTTTAAAAAGAACTAACTAAACCATTCACCAAAGCCAAGCCATTCTAATACAAACCATTTACCATGTCAAGTTATTTTTATCTCTCTTAATTAATCTAATAGAGAAGATAATATAACAGAATGGTTTTTAGAAAAATTTGATTTTTTCAGCTTGATGGGGAAAAAACCCCGTTGTTCTTCAACATATTGTGCAAATGAACTAAGACAGCTACGATAACATGATTTGTCCCAATACTATTATTATCAATTACAAATTAAAGAACTATATTTTAACTATTTCAGACATTCAATCACACGGAAACGTACTTTAATTCCAAACAGATGAGAAATTGCTAGAAAAATTTCTTCATTTCGATACTTTCTTGCTGCCTTGAAAATATTGTTCGTTTCAATACCTTGGACTCTGAACTTTTTCTTTCAATACATTTTATCACTAAAATATTTTTTGCCTAAAAAATATTTCTGTTTGCAACATTTCTAGAAGTTTATTTATAACGACCTCGAAAAACAAAAAACAAAAAACAAAAACAAAACTTATATGAACTGATTCCCAAGGGAAAAAAGAAGAACCTTTGCTGGAAAATAATTTGATGCGTTTTATAGGACAAATTGAAAAGGTTTATTTGTTCTAAATTATTCCAGATTCTAAAATTATTAAATAATACTTTCTGACCCAAAATTCAAGTAAACATAAAAATGTTAAACTAATCAGTTTAGCCCAATAAGATACGAGGAGGTGAGGTAAACAAACATATTCTACTGGACTACTTATGCCTGAAATGCTGTTAAAAGCTTTATTTTAATAAATAATTCTAATGGCAATGCGATGAAAAACATATATAAAAGAAAAAAATATTGAAATAACTTTTGTTTTCATATGGAGTTTTAAAGAATAATTGGAGTAAACGGAATAATTCTTAAAAATAAAAGTGGATAAGACGTAAGTGACTTGTTATATGTGCTAGATTAAACAGATGTGACAATTTTTAGAATCCTCATAAACCAGACTATTTCCCAACAATATATATATTTTCGATCAAGGCCACACAAAAAGACAATAGCAATAATCTTATAAAAGAAAAGAAAAGCATTATATAAAAAGTGAAAAAATATTATTAAGCTGCAAAGCAGCCATATGACACGGAAATTGTTTTTATAAAAATTTTGTGAATGTCTTTATAAAGATATTTATTTAAAAAAGAACATTTTACAGATTAAAATTTTAAAAGGTAAATTTTTTTCTACTCAGGGTATATTAAAATATTTTTAGGATTTAAACAATGGATTCGATTAGCTTACCATATTTGATTAATTAATTAATTAGGTCAATTCATAAGTCAGTAACAAATCAAGACATATACCATTTTGAGTGAGATAAAGAACTGAAAAATCTAAGTTCCATCTTATTGAAAAATTTGCCAGAACTTAGGCCAACCTACATAACTTCATATAAAGATTGATAAATTCGGTGGTAAGCATATTTATCATGTTTCTATAAAGGATTAAGTTAATTTTAAAATTTTCATTTGTATATTGTTATCTCTAATAAATCACAATATATTGTTTTATTGACAGGGCGCGTTCTTAAAAATAAAAGTTTATCTCCTAGTCTTATTTTAGACTATTCATTTATTAGCAAAGATTGTTAATGGATAATTTTTCATTTTCTAAATTTATTAAAGAAAACTCTTATTGAGTTATCTTCTTTCAGAATTTACAATAAATGTTAATAAAAGAAATTAATTACTCATTCAAACCAAATTGATTACCGATTACCGATTAACCCCACCGATTAAAACCAAAATTAAATTTGATACAAAACTCCAATTGCAGTCATACAAAACACAAACCAGATTCGATATATTACTGAGCTATCGATTTTCATATTTCTGAAAGAACAGACCGGCAGATGTTTAACTCTTTATTGGATGTGACTCAAAATTTGATATGTTTCTAGATTATAGATGTTAATTCTGCGTATCGAATTTTATATATCTAGCTATCTTCGTTTTGAAATTATCGTTTTAAATTATATTCGAAAAGCCGGACAGACAGACTTCCTCTGAATATTTCTTGATTAAAATTTGATAGAAATCTGCAAATCGGTGTAAAATCCAATCAAATTCATCTGTCTAGTTTAATATGTTTATCAGCTCACAAAGATAGTTGTCACAGGCTGACAGTCAGAGGGATAGACATTTTCCAAAAATGTTTTTTTTTCTTCTTTTGAACTCAGAGAGATCTGAAAAATAGAGAATCGTCAAAATATTGAGTTCGAATTTTTTGACGATTACAATACTTTTTTAATACTGCGTATACGAGAACTAAAAAAAAATCGTTTGGTTTCTTATAAAAATAATTCGTCATCGAAACTGTTCTACATAAAGGGAATCATAAGATGAAAAGTATTAATACTTTCATAATAGACCATATTAAATCGAGTAAAAAGAGTTTGAATTTGACTAAGTAGGTTTCACAGAATCATTGCGACAAAGCCAAAAATCCAGTAACTCTCACTTTTTACGTGGAACATCGGCTACCTGTTTGTTTAACACAGAATTTCGGGTTATTTGTTTTTATTCACTGCCTGAATGAGCAGCAAGCTGTGAGAGAGGCGTTCGCTCTGAGTCATTGGAACAGCGAACGAGAAACATAAAAAGCTGTCAAAAACAAAGCGTTTTTGCCGCTTACTCACGTTCGTCGAACGTAGGCGGAGTTCATGGGGAAAGTCCGGGCGTTTCCGCGAATGTCCGGCACTGACTGAACGGGAAAGCCCATGAATGAGCAAAGATGAACATTTTTTTATGTATATTTTTTGGATTGTCAAAGTAGCTTGTAGTAAAATAACGCAAGCAGATTTGAGAGAAATAAAAATATAAAGGAAAAGCAGACGATACGATAAGAATATGATTGTCAGAAAATGAAACAAATTAATAAAATAAAACTGAAGTAAACATTGTTCTCTTATACTACTTATATCATTACTGTTGCTTCTGGTGGAGGCTCATACTACCTCAATTAAAGTGGTTAGTCAATTATATAACGGGATTCAAGAGTTGATTTACCAAAGACTTTTTATAAATTTCTAGTAAATGAAATTATTTACTAGTAAGTAAAGGTGAATGGATTTAATTCATTTATAACATATTATAATTGCAGCAAATGCTCAAAATCTGATATATATTAGCGGATTTAGGTATTTTAATGATCTAGGCTGTGGTCATTATGAAGCCAGCCCATATTTTAATAAAGTGATTATTTTAGTTTTACATTCCCTCACATTTTTCCACCATGCTAATATTTAATGTGGTGAATCCTCTTTTACTATATTAACATTTTGAAAATATATTTGCTATGATTTTAAACAGGTCTATATCCACATTTGTACATAATATTATTATATTTAATCGGCAATTCCTATTGTTTGTTTATAAGCACTCAAATAACTAAGAGAAATATATAGGAACCAATTATATTTGCTTATGTGCTAATATTATCTTAAGATTTTACTATTAACAGAATTTGTATTGTTTTTTTAAATATAAAAATTTGCTCACTTATTTGGGAAAATGGAAAATAAGTTTCTTTAATCGCTTATATAAATTACTATTACCAGCATCCTCTTCTCAGCCTAGCAGCCCTTAACTGCTGAGTAGTTTGTCTAACGATAATTCCGCCCCAGTATATATTAACATATGATTTACATAAGTAGAAGAAAGGCTCACACTTTGAATTTAAATATGTTAAATTAATTAATGTATCATAATTATGTCCTAATATGAACAATTCTAATTAAAAAATTCTTACTTATGAAACAATTGTTATTAAAAACACAGGTATATTAACTTTTGGATCAACCTGTATTTAAAATAACCGAAAAGTCATTCTTTAAAACAAATATGTTTTTTTTATAGATTAATGTATAATTTTGAATTCACACAAGGGATATTGAGAAAAAAACTGAAAGTAATAAAAAAAGCATGGCATTAAAATTGCTATAAAACTAATAGTTTAGTGTACTTGTAATTACTAATAAATAGCATATAATAATCGCCATTCAATTATTTCGCCTAGGGAATTTTTGTTTCTAAAGGGCTTTGATAATTTGGTGTTTTCGTGCATTATAAAAAATCGATGATTAAAATTATGAGTAAATATTTGAAAAAATATGCATGCATATTAAGAGCATAAAAAATAAACTGGTTTTTGTCAAAAATTTCAAGATTTTTTAGACCTCCCTCAGTTCAGAAACCCGACCCCCCCCCAATTTTTTTTCAAATTATTTTTATATAATCCTTTGTTGTTGTCGTATCTCGACTTATACATGTGATGAATCAGAAATGGAATGACAAAGTTTGATTGATTTATTGCTTTTTTTATGCCACAAGTACCAGTTTGGATAATTTTTATTTTAATAAAGATAATAATTCTTTTTAATTCTGATATAAATGAATATTCTACATGAAATATTGAAATTGTTAAACATTAAAAGTTGATTAAAATAACAGAAAATGAATAAATCTAATTCGGTTCGTTAATCTATAAGATAATGTAACTAAAGTAGAGTGAATTAAATTTGATATGTTTTTTTATAAACAAATCTATTATCAATTTATATGATTGAATTTTTTAAAGCCCCGAGAATAATATTTTTGTTTTCGGAAATACATTAGGATTTGCCCTCCTAGGAATTGCCTATTAAATATAATAATATAAAGAAAAGTCATTATGGATATGTATTCATGTTTCATAAACCCCCCCCCCAAAAAAAAAAAAAAAAAAAAAAAACTGGGATGAATACACTTAAAATCTTGCACACTTGTTATATAACACAAAACAAAGAATACAGTCGACTTTTTAAAACAAAAAGTTTTAAAAGTCGACTTAAATATTCACTTAATTGGAAATTAACCAAATATTTTCGTTTTTTCCGCAATAAATTATTTTGTAAGAAATATATATTACATCATCTTAGTATACAAAATTTTATCTTTTCTATGACACCAATAAATTTTTTCGCAATTCTTGTTAATTTTTCAAATTTCAATAAATAACTTAATAGATGCAAACAACTTTGAAATAAAAAAAGAAAAGAAGATTTATCGAAAAATAATGGGATTACAAGTTTGTTTAAGTAATGGTGAAACTTTGAATTACTTTGCATTTTTTTATATTGTTGATGTATTTAAAAAATATTTTAAGCAATGCTTTTTATTTGTTTTAAAAGACTAATTTTACCATATTTCTAACACTATTTTTTTATTATTAAAGCACAAGGATACATTTAAGAAACTGTAGCCAGAATACATTAGAAGAATTCTTTCTGAAAGAATCTTAAAAGAAAAGTTTTTAAAGTAAGCGGTTAACAATTTATACCAGAAACAATTAATAATTTGATGTACTGATGTAAAAAAAAAAAAAAAAAAAAAAAAAAACGATTATCGGAGGGGTTTAAAAATCGTCTGATTCTACTGAAATATCATTTTAATAAAAATAATAATAAAGCTTTTTATACGATTAAAAGAACTTCATAAATCTACATTGCATATTATAATATTTTATACAAAATTAATTTTTACTGTAATAGTAGACTTGAAAGTATTTTAATTCTAAACAACGTTAGGTATACCAGCTAATCACGTAATAAACTTATGGTCCCTAAAACAATACTATTCGGAACAAACAAAATTAATCCTATTTTTCTTTCAAAAATCGATGGTCACACCCCGTTTATTAAAGTATGTCCAAAAATAGAGATCGAATTTCGAGGCTGCACGTGCCTCGCGGTCCACCAACAAATCCCACCCTCAGGGCCATAAATGTCGAAGGAAATAAGTAAGCCACTCAGGATCCACTAATTGTTGGGGTCAAGGCCACATCATGGAAGGGGCCCCTTTTAGGGTACCAACAGACGCGTTGGAGACCATCCAATCGACTTCCTGCTTGCACAGAAGAGCATCAAAGGGTTCACGGGCCCGAAGGCAGAAGAGACAAATAAAGTTGCTGCCACCGTGAAAAGTGAAAGTTACCTAATTATATAAGTGTAGCACTTAATCTTTTTCTCCCATGATGGCTTCCGCTATAAATAAATGAAAAAAGAAAAATTCGTTGGGAAGAAATGCCCGGAGGCGTTATAAAGTGAGCGCAAATGGCTTGAAGGGTATTTTTAACTTATCCGAACAATAACTGATGCTGATCGGAACATGATAGTTCCCAGATAGATAGTGTGACGGGCAAGTAACAGGGTTGGAGAAAGTGATATTTTTAACTTTGTTAATTAATTGTTATCTGAGGGAAGCTTGAACACTGACTTATTTGGTTGCAGGCCCTGTAATTCCAATGTCTTGGACTATCCATCGTTTAAAGACAGCTTTTTCTTGTCTTTAGGGAGCTCGTTAATCATGTTAATAGGAATTCTCCAGATAATTTTAAATGCGCATAAGCTAACCATTGGAAGAACCACCCCCTTCGAATCAGTTTTCAATGTGTAATATAGTTAGAAATTGAAAGAAATTAAGAAGCACTCTCGCCTTTAAACTTATTGGATTCAAAATTTAATATGTATTAATTATATCTTGACTATATATATATTTTCATTTATTTAGCCTTTTGCATGACTCATGACTTTTGCTGTCAATTAATTAGTAGACGATTTTGCTCTAAAATGGGTTGAAATGGTTGAAACCAAATTCTATCCATTTTTTTTCATTGCGTTTTCTGAATTATTATGCAAAAATGCATCACAATGGATAGTTTAATTTCTCAAGACTATTTCACCATATATTTGATAGAAACAGCTAACGATTTTTAGTGTAAACACTGTATACTAAATTTCATTTGTCTAGCTGTTTTCGTTTCTGAGTTATTTAGATCATAGAGAGACAGGAATAATTCCATAAATAATTTCCTCTGAGGAAAACTTTTCTTTCTATATTTTTTATATACTATACCTTCTTTTTATATACTTTGTATAGCAGAATGAAAAGGACGCATTTAATTTGAAATCAGCAATAAAGGATATTAAGTGGTATATCAAAGATGAACGTTATATAAGTCAATATTTATTACTTCTCCTGTAAAATTTAGCTTTAAGCAAGGCAAATAAGTATATAGTATTTGAATATAAAAATATGATATACTGATATTCTGTCTAAGTGATAAAACCTAAGAAAAGTCATAAGACATTTAAACTAACTTGCTCTTTTTTTGCTGATACGACAGTTTTGCTGATACGACAAGTCAGATATTATACCCACTTTTAATATATTGATTTGGAAATAAAGTTTCAGGAACTTTTTTAAATTACAATACCATACAATTATCAGAATCGGCTCGAGCTGAAAAATTAAGAAATCCGTGCTGAAACGGAGTCACGTTAATTTGTTTCAAAAAACGCATGCTCCTACAGCAGAACAAAACCAAAAACTTCTGGACTCAAATAAAATTGGACTTTTCGAAGTAAAATAAAAAGCTCAGTATAGTAAAACAATACATTTTAATTTTGATGTTACTTAAATTACTGCACAGATTGTTATAGAGAGTGTCTCAGAATTCATAGGCAAATTTTAAAGAACAGATAAAATACACATAAAGAAGTATTTTTTTTTTTTTGTATTGCAATATGGGATTGAAAATGTTAAGTGTAGGCAAAAACAAGAAATGATGATAAACGACTCTTTTCCGCTATGATTTGTATTTTCATACACAAAATGCCTCGGCGCTTCCTTTCTCTTTCTCATGACGTAAATTGCTAATTCACGTAAAAAATATTCTCTAACAATTAAGAATCATTTGAAGTTGAGGTAATGCCATTCAAAGTCAATAAAATTGTTTTGCAGACGTTTTTATAATTCATACTAACAAAAACTGAGTTATTTATTTATTATTTTTTCCCCCAAAAATTCTCTTTTTTTAAAGTTATATCACTAAGCTTTTAAATCGTCTGCTCTAAAAGTATTATATGGATAAAGACCTTTTCTTCATTTTTTCAGCATTTCTTGTTGTTTCCTCCTACACTTTTCATTTCTGACTCTATTTTGCTATATAGAAATGTTTCTTTATAGATTTTTTATCTACCGTTAAAATTTGGCCCTTGAATTCAGAGATAGCTTGTATATTCGTTTGCTTATACTTTGATAATCGTAGTTCAGTATCCATTGATCTGTAATTATCAGCCTATTTTCCCATAAATATCAGTTCGGAACTTTAATGTTTATACTGCTACGGATCAAATATTTCTAAAGCCATATCCGATGTATCAGAATATATAGTAAGACACAAGATGTCTAAAAAGTTGATGTCTCTCATTTTTAAAACAATATTTAACTAAAATCTACTTTGTTTTTCAGAGCCCAAATGCTGATTTTTTTTAAATTTTAATATTTCTTTAGTGCATTGCGAGATCAGTGTCTTTCTTACTGGATCAAAAACACAAAAATCGCCAAATCGATTTCTGCCCTTTAAAATAAAGTTGTAAGCATTGTTTTTATAGCGAGTATAAGCCTCTAAAACATCAATTTTGTTCAGGAAGTGGCAAATTTACAATGCAGCGCAAAAAATAGACATTTTTCTGTGAGCGAGTGATTTTCGTGGAAAATGACACAGAATTGTTTTTTAAGTGATTGTCTTGGGCGAATAAATCACGGAAACAAAAATTTGTCGGACACACATAGTAAGGTATTTTTGGTAGGAATTCTCTTAGATAGCATTTCTATGTTCAAGTTTTTTTTTGTCTTTTCTTCTCTCTTACAATATTTGATAGAGACGTTGATGCCTAACACGCATCACTGAAAAGGTGTTTTCTTTTTACCTCAGCAAAAATGTCACATTGCAATTTGTCTTCGTTTATGCATCGTTCTCGTTATTACGATGTTTTGCATTAAGCGTGATGAATCCTTTCCCAATTCAGAGTTTAAAACACTTGAAATTACATTCCAAATGTGTTATTTAAAAAGCAGAAAAAATAAAATTTAAAATATAAACTCAATTCAATTCGCAATCATCATTTGAATATAAAATTAAATGTTACAACAAAATCGAAACTGAAGGAATGATTATCGAAACAAACTGAGCTAAAATTGAGTATTTCCTAACCATCTAATCTTTCTCTATTTCCTAACCAAACAGAAATAGAGAAAAATACAAAAGCAAGACAGATTATTTCAGTAAAGGTAATTATTTTAAATTCTATATTTTGAAATAAAATGACAGAAAATGACGGTCTCAGTGAACGATTTGTTTTGCCGGGGGAAGTTTTCATTTTTCCGTGAGTTGATAGGATATAGTATTATATAATTTTCAAAATTGCTTTTATATGAGGTCATCTGCTTCTCATTTAATTCCATATTTGCGAAAGTGTATAATAAAAAATAACTCCACCAAACTAGAAATTATTATATTTCTTATAATTTGTACAATAAATTTTAGAGATCTAAATAGGATTATTTAATTTGTGCTTATGTTGTACAAAAATTATCGATTATTTTATAAAAATTATGTTGGTGTTCTACATATAGCACATTGGAAAAATCGACATTCAATAAAGGCGTCAAGAATCGAAAAGTTTTGGAATCGTTGGTAGAAATAGCTCAATGTATCAAGAATTGGAAAATATTGTTATAAGTTCTATGATAAATATTTAAGAAAGGAAAATTATTTATATTTAGTTCTTAAGAGCGGTTATTGCAATAAATACTGTAAATATTATTATGCATTGTTGGATTATTTAAAAAAAATTGGAAATTTTAAAATACATCAACATTTTTGATATTATGACTATAATAATATATTAATATAACTAAGAAATTCTGATAAAAATATGCTATTAGAATGAACAGCAATGATTTATCACATTTTGAAACCAAACGATATTATTTATCAAACGATATCTTTTTTTTTGAAATTTGAAACCAAACGATATCATTCTTGAAATTTAAAACCAAATGATTCCTTCTTGAAATTTAAAACCAAATAATATCAATTTTTATCAAACGATATTTTACGAAATCTTCATTTTGAAATTGAAGAATTGGTAAAATATCGTTTAATAATATACAAGTTCCAGAATGTTGTTCTAAAAAGAGTTTACTTAATAGTGAAACAAAGAAAAAAAATTACATTATTTTATTTTTAACATTTAATTATTTTGATACCATTTTTGAGAAACAAGAATGGCAAATACTTGAGAAGATTATAAATAGTTGATAACATAAGTTATTGTACTTTTATCAATGGTAAGTCAATAAATCAATCTTTGAAAGTTCTTTTAAAAATTTGAGAGATTTTTTTTTTTACTTGGTAAAATAAATTATCACTTCAATGCATTCTCTAATATCATGTCTTTAATTGCGATAATATTTGACTTTTAAAGAAGATGCAATGATTATCGTATTAAAAAGAAATTTCTTCATTATTTCATCTTCCTATAATATCGAAGGAAAAATCATCTTCGAATTACTATCAAATATTGATAAAAATAAACTTCCTAAGTACAAATAATATCGTTTCGGAAACGAAATACAAATAAATACACTATAAATTACACGATAAAATAAAAATTGCCAACAAAGTGTGAGATTCCAAATAAAAAACTAATTTTCAATTCATGTAAGCTAATATTATAATTGTAGCTGCAGAAAATATATGAAATAATTTGTTGCAGAATACTACGATACTCTATCACAAATTTTTCCATGCTTTTATCATACTTTAAATCACTTAGTGATACTTTATATTATTTAAATTAGAATTGCACAAAAAATTAATAATACATGACATTTCCATTCGGGAATATTTTTACCAAACGATAAATGTTTAATATACGCCCAAAGGCTGTTAAAATCTGGATTTAAACAATTAAGTGATAATTTTATATAAAAAGGAAATAATGCTACAATTTAGCCATGCTCATATAAAGATAATAAAGTCACTGTTATACTAATTAGGCATCACATTATATTGTTACAAAACAGTTGTGAAAATTAAATAAATATCCTCAAATTGTTGCCTGTGTCATGTGCTTGTTGTGTAATGTTACAAAATACCATATGTTGCTGACTTTTGTACTTATGCTCATGTTTTTCTGTGTGTGATTTTCGACAAACGATATTTTGATAATATTAGTGATGTAAATGCAAACAAGATTTTAGATATTGATATACATTACATTTATTTTGTTTAGATGGGATTAAATACAGGAAATAAACTTTAGAATTCACGTATAATGAACTAAGATATTCATACTATATAATTAAAAAAATATTTAAGAAACGATATTATGTTGATATTTGCTTATTAATTTGCAAAATAGTAATAATTAGTATTATCAAGTGTAGAAAATAGTCGAATAATTAATTGTAGTTGAAGAGTGTTTGAAAAAATGTATACATATGCATGGAGAAAAAAGCTTTAAGATGTTCAATTTTCGTTTGAGATTACTTTTTGATAAAAGGGGAAAAAATTGTGAGTATTAAAACAACATAATGATATTAAAGGTAAACAGAAAACTAAAATTGAATAGTAAAGCTTAAAAACATCATTTTAAATCTGAAAATATTCTAAAGAATTAAGATCATTTTTTAATCAATGTAATCAACATAAATGAGATATAGACTCTTTTAATTGTATAATTAAATTTTTATTTAATCATTTTCTTCAACAATTCTGTTCATAAAAGCAATGTCAAAGCTGAATTTATTTTATACCTTCACCCTCTCCAAGGATATCGAAAAGAAATATTACAAGAGAAAACTAATTATTGCGTCATTGGTAAAACGTTATATTTCTTAGCAAAAATATCTAATTATTAATGAAATTATTAAATGAAATAACATTTTAAAGTACATTATCACTAAAGTTAGTAACAAATAACATTAGTGAAAGCTTAAAAAAGAAGAAAACACGCAAATTGATTTTACGCTTTTACAAAGTCCTCGCTTTTAAAGATATAATTTCTAAAATATAATAAAATGTTTAATTATATCAAAAGTATTTTCAAATAAAAATAATCAGTATCGTAAAAGATATATGATTTAAATTAATTTTTCAAAGAATTAAAGGAAGTTTTATCGATATATATAAATGTATCGTAATTTTTTATTTTTTTTTATTTCTAGAACTTTATTTCTTCATTTAAAAACGCTATATAAATCAGAGTGGTCATGAAATAAACAAAATAAAAAACCAAAAAAAGTATAATATCAAAATTAATTAAAATGTTCAAGTAAAAACTGCGACAGAAAATGTAAACATTTTTTCCGCTGAAAACATTTGATTATCTGCGTAGCTGCGTAGATGATCAAATATTGCAAATAATCAGCAAAAAAACAAAACTGAAAACACACACACACATAAATTTAAATAAAAATCTTTTTTTAATTATTTTTAATATTATTGCGAGGCCTACAGTATAATTATGATTTAATAATCAGATGATTTATGTACTACAAATTGTTGTTACTTTTTACAAATAAATAAATATATAAATAAAATCAATCATTTGTTTTTAATTATTTTTTGTTATTAAAACATTTTTTTTTTTATTTAAGATTAAAATTCTTATAATAAGATTTTTTTAGAAAAGCATCCACAGATAAGCGGGAGTTAAATACGATTAAAAAAAAATGAATCTAACATTTTAAATAAGTGAAACCCAAATCCAATATAAGCTGCTAGGACTCATGCGTCCTAGGCTTGAACACTGAGGTGGTCAGTAGGCCCTCAGGACAGGCCTACTGACCACGACGAGTGACCTAGTGGCGTGAAAAATCGAAGGGTTGACTTACCGCGTACGCTGATAGGGGTGAGTCGGCCTCATGGTAGAGAGAGGACGGAGAAAATAATCGCATATTTCGACGCTTAAGCAGCGGCGTAGATGGAAGTAGGCCATCCCCGGTCACGGCCAATAAAAAGCTGGCCGAGAGTTTTCACTGAGAGGTGAGTGACCGCTTGGCCTACATACGACTCTCGCTGGTTTTTCATTCACCTTTTTTATTATTATTCAACCGCGAGGATTTAGTGTGTGTGTGTGAGAGCTCAGTTTCGCTCTTTGTTTTTTGTTTGGTTTTTGCCGTCCCCCCTCCCATATTTCCTGGAGGCCCGTTGGACTCAAACACGTAACTCGTTCGCTGTTGGCAAAAGGGGTAATCTGCATATTTAGGTTTTTATCTCAGATTACGCACGCCTAAGGCAGGATTTTCTACCTTTCTTTTCCGTTGTCAATTTTTTTTTCTTTTCTTTTCGTTGGTGTAGTTGCGTGGCCGCAGGATGTCCAGAAGGGAAAAAAAGAAGTTAGTAAAAGGATGCATGAGTGTAAGAGGAAGATTTGAAATTCATCTGCAGAATGATTTTTTAAACTTGTTTTATAACCGAAGGAGTATTCTCAAGGAAATATGGTGGTGAAATTGTAATAAAATTTTAATTATTAAGTACATTATAAAAATTATAAGCATTTATTTTTTTTAAAATTATATAAAAAAGTTATTATAAAATTGTGTAGAGCAAGAGATAAATATTTGAGGATTGAAAGTGGTTGATAGTGTCTTATAGACCTTATAGGAAATTATTGGTAGTGTCTTAAAACCTAAGAAAAATATGTTGAAAAGTCGCATCCACGCATCTACACACACACACACACAGAGAGAGAGAAGTACACATCACACACGTACTCACACACACACACACACACACACACACACACACACACACACACACACACACACACACACACACACACACAGAGAGAGAGAGAGAGAGAGAGAGAGAGAGAGAGACAGAAGTGCACATCACACACGTACTCACACAAACACACACACAGATGCAAACTCCTCTCTCTCACACACAGAGAGATGCGCACACACATACACACACTCACATACACTCACTTGCAACACCTGCACGCAACTCACTCACTCACAGAGAGAAGGAGAGAAAGAGATAGAGTCGCACTATCTCTTTACACCCACACCCACGCACACACACTCATACACATAGAGAGAGAAGTGCGCACTCACACGCACATAGAGAGAGCGCACACATACATTCATTCCCAGAAACTCCCACATACTCATGCAAACCCACTCGCTCACACACAGAGAGAAAGAGAGAGAGACGCACATCATATACACATGATGCACCCACTCACACACACACATGCATCACACAGAGAGGGAGACGCACATCACACTCGTACTCACACAAACACACACACACATATAGAGAGAGAGAGACTCTTTCATATAGAGAAAGAGAGAGAGAGAGATTCGCCCATACATGCACCACTCAAACGCATGCGCGCGCACACACACATACAAACTGAAAAATGAAAGTTAAAAAAAATCACAATATTCTAAAATTAAAATAACAAGATTGGTCCAAAAATGAGAACAAAAGATAAATAATTGAGGACTGAAAGTGATTAACGTTTAAGTACCAAAAAATATTCAAAACGTTCAGAAAATATTAAAATATAATAATTTCCTCAAGAATGCACAAGTTACAAAATTTGAAAGTTTTAACATATTAAATAATGAGTGAAAACTCCACCTCAACAAACATTACCCAAATTAATTAAATGAAAAATTGCAAAAGAGCAACTTTTTTTTGTATAAAAATGGCAGTAAAGAGGTTTTTAATTTTTTTAACAATTTAAAATATAATACGTAATTAATAAATGCTTTCAATTCTAATTGATATTATCCTAATAATCACAGTAATAAAATTTTTAATAGTTTAAATAAATAAGCAAATAACTTTTACAATAAATGGAATACTGAACTTTAAATACAGTGATATTACAATAAAATTTCAAATTAACAATACCAATGATATCTCATTCTTATTGTTACAATTTTTTTTAAAAAGTGAGAAAAATTTAATTAATTTTTTTATTGAATTTCTCATACAGAAGTAAAATGTTCGAGTGAAATGAGAGCTTTAAAAATTATTGATAAAAGATCATTGAGGACACAAAATTTGTATGAGCTTTACTAACGGAAACAAAGGAATAAAACCAATTTTTCACGGTTTTATATTTTGATTCGAAATATAAAATTATGTTAAGAGGAAATTGAACAGAATACTATAAATGCAAATTGCTAAAAAATTTAAATTATAAACTTTCAAATTAAGTTCCATTCTATTTCAAATTTAAATGCTCAAGCGAGCAAATTAATTTAGAGGTAAGGATTATATAAGTTTGTAAAGAACAAAACTCAAAGTAAAAATATTTTTTTTTTTGTTTGACACTAAAAATATTATTTCTATTATAATTAATCCTTTTTGAGGAAAATATTTACACACAATAATTATTTTTAAATTACTGATGAATACAATAATTCTGGGCTTACATAATGCTTTTTTTCATAAGTAGTAATTATTACTGATACCGATTAATAATAACAAACTTTGAAACAATTTCATGCGGAAATATTCGAAAGTTTCAAAACTTGACTGAAATACAATAAACTCACGATTTCTCATCTTCTTTTTGCTTTACCTTTAATCTTTACTAATAATAAAAATAAATGTTTATGTTTTGACATTCTACAGGCCAGACCATTTATCTACTGCTTTTAAATTTTGTCACTTTTGACCTTGGAGAGTAGATATGTGCATCTCAAAGCGAATTTTGAGACTTTAATTAAAACTTTAATTAATTAAAAATTAAACTGAATTCTCATGTTTTTCCAAGATAATTTCAGAAAATATCACAGAGAAAAGGGAGTTTTACATCTTAAAATTCAAAAAGATATTTTTTCAATGATACCAATTTAATAGTTGAGCAAATTTTTCTTGAATTTTAGCAATTTTTTAAATATATACTTTTGTCTAATTGCTCATAACAGATTACATTATTGCTTTGAAATTTAAACCGTTTTTATTGTTTCATCCAATATTTAATCGCGTGACTTTCTTCCATTGTTGATAGTTAAAGAAGAAATATTGTGTTTAATATCTATGTAGTTTACATAAAGAATAGGAAAGTAAAGCTACAATACCGTGAAATTTAGAATATAAATGAACTGTACATGTACTGTTTAATAGTTCTATTGTGATATGAAAATGACCGTTATTAGAAAAATTTATGCCACGATAAACAGAATGTGTAAAGTCAATTAAAATGAAAGTGCTTTAATGTCTGGCAGTTTTAAAGAATCATGGTCATGAAGTTATATCAAAATGATTTAATTAAAAGTAAGTATAACCAATATTCCCGCCGACCAACTGGTCACCACAGGCGACTAGTAATAAATAAAAAAAGAAGTATTTCAAAACGAAAAATAAAAACAATGGACCAATTTTTTTTATAATTGCATTTGCATTATTCTCCCCTATCGTAAATAAAAATGGTTAAAATCATTTTTGTGTGGATTATATCCTTCTCAGATTGCCGTTTTATCCAATAGTCAGATATTTATAAATCCTAATTCTAATCCATCCTAATTTTAATGAATTTTCATGTGCATAATTCAATAAATTTTAATTTGCGTTAGCTTGATATTATTTGGTATTTATCCGATATTTCTCGAACAAATTAAAGAAAACAAACAACACTTTTTATAAAATCTGAATTTTTTTTTCTTAAGCTGCGTTTCTGGGCTTAATACTTTAATACATTTTTAAAAATTGAAATTCAGGTTTAAACCACGCATTATTAAAAAGCATATATTGTTAATAATATTAATTTGGCTCAAAGGTCGAGAATTCGATATTCATGTTCTAATAAACATGAATTTCGAATTTTCATGAATGAACATGAATATTAGAACATGAATTTCGAATTCTCATGAATGAACATGAATATTAGAACATGAATTTCGAATTCTCATGAATGAACATGAATATTAGAACATGAATTTCGAATTCTCATGAATGAACATGAATATTAGAACATGAATTTCGAATTCTCATGAATGAACATGAATATTAGAACATGAATTTCGAGTTCAGGTTCTGATAAACATGAATTTCAAATTTTCATGAATGAACATGAATATTAGAACATGAATTTCGAATTCATGTTCTAATAAACATGAATTTCGGATTCTCAAGAATGAACATGAATTTCGAATTCTCATGAATGAACATGAATATTAGAACATGAATTTCGAATTCAGGTTCTGATAAACATGAATTTCGAATTTTCATGAATGAACATGAATATTAGAACATGAATTTCGAATTCACGTTCTAATAAACATGTATTTCGGATTCTCATGAATGAACATGAATTTCGAATTTTCATGAATGAACATGAATATTAGAACATGAATTTCGAATTCACGTTCTAATAAACATGTATTTCGGATTCTCATGAATGAACATGAATTTCGAATTCTCATGAATGAACATGAATATTAGAACATGAATTTCGAATTCACGTTCTAATAAACATGTATTTCGGATTCTCATGAATGAACATGAATTTCGAATTCACGTTCTAATAAACATGTATTTCGGATTCTCATGAATGAACATGAATTTCGAATTCTCATGAATGAACATGAATATTAGAACATGAATTTCGAATTCACGTTCTAATAAACATGTATTTCGGATTCTCATGAATGAACATGAATTTCGAATTCTCATGTATGAACATGAATATTAGAACATGAATTTCGAATTCACGTTCTAATAAACATGAATTTCGGATTCTCATGAATGAACATGAATATTAGAACATGAATTTCGAATTCACGTTCTAATAAACATGAATTTCGGATTCTCATGAATGAACATGAATTTCGAATTCTCATGAATGAACATGAATATTAGAACATGAATTTCGAATTCAGGTTCTGATAAACATGAATTTCGAATTTTCATGAATGTACATGAATATTAGAACATGAATTTCGAATTCATGTTCTAATAAACATGAATTTCGAATTCTCATGAATGAACATGAATTTCGAATTCAGGTTCTGATAAACATGAATTTCGAATTTTCATGAATGAACATGAATATTAGAACATGATTTTCGAATTCATGTTCTAATAAACATGAATTTCGGATTCTCAAGAATGAACATGAATATTAGAACATGAATTTCGAATTCTCATGAATGAACATGAATATTAGAACATGAATTTCGAATTCTCATGAATGAACTTGAGTATTAGAACATGAATTTCGAATTCGATGTTCTAATAAACATGAATTTCGAATTCGATGTTCTAATAAACATGAATTTCGAATTTATGTTCTAATAAACATGAATTTCGAATTCGATGTTCTAATAAACATGAATTTCGAATTTATGTTCTAATAAACATGAATTTCGAATTCTCATGAATGAACATGAATTTCGAATTCTCATGAATGAACATGAATATTAGAACATGAATTTCGAATTTTTCATGATAATTATACAGTATCCTACCAGAGGGCACCTCATAAATGAGGATGAGAAACTTCTGGTACGATTGTTGGATCTCCACATCCTGGTGGGGACAGAAATAATAGCGGTTGGTCCACTTCCTATCGATGACATGGCGTGCTTACCACGGGAAGAGTTGTACCGTGGCCGGTGATGATCCTAAGGACTAAACCTTAACTCCCGATTGCTGAGGTGGTGGTCCGGTCAATCATGTTTAACCCGAAAGCCTGCATTAAGCTGGGCGGAGTAGTCAGTGTTATATAATTATAACAGATTTTTAAAATCCGACCTTTTGATGGCAACAAAATCTGAACACCTGATACCATTAATTGTCAAATAAATCAGCACAAAGTATTTTTCATTCCATTTTATTGAATAAAAACTTAGATTGAATAAAAAGTGACAGTTAAGAAAATAATCTTTTGGAGACGTAGGTGAGGGGGTGGGGGGGAGAGTAAAATAATCAAAAGTTGTTTTGTTTTTACAATATGATTTAAAACACCTGCATGATCTAATATCAAAAATATCCATATATTATTCATAATCAACAATATTTCGATATATATCTGAAGTAAAAAAAAAAAAAAACTGGATAAAAGGCTATAAATATGTTTTTCAGAAAAGATATTAGCTTCATTTGCTCTTGGTGGCTCGTATGCATTTTTTTTATTTCTATTGACAAAGATCATTAAATGCATGTTGCTTGACAGAGGTATCATATTGCCCTGAAGTGTTTTTCGTCTAATAACTGTAAAGTTTTTAAAGTATCATGTTTGAAAAATTATAGAATAGAGAATTCTCGAAAACTGAAACGAAGTATTTTAGGAAATATCAGAGTAATTAAGATAATCACTTAGATGAATAATAAGGAGCATGTTATTCATTAGAAAATAGCAATAAAACTATATAAAGCGCTGACATTTTAACGAATAGCCTATAAGCATAACATTTATTATTTATAATTTTTATTATTTTTATTGCATTACTTAGGATTTTATTTGCATTAGTTCTAATCTAGCATGTTAGAGTTCGATTAGAATTTAAAACACCTGAATCATCTAATGACAGTAAAATAATAAATCTAGATAAAAAATTTTGTTTTCTTCTTCATTCGAATGCTACCCTAAAGAATATCATCAAAAATTAACTCCTTAAACAGTACCCAACCTAATAAATTAACAAATATATAGCCGGCGTCCTGGCATAGGAATAGCGCATCTTCCCCGTGATCTGGGCGTTCTGGGTTCAAGTCCCGGTTCGGTCATGGTTGTTCTTCCTCTGTTCTATCTGTGAGTTGTGTGAATGTGCCCTCCTGTAAAAAGGGGTTGTGCAAGCGAATGAGTGATGCGTGAGTAGCGAAGTCGTGCTCTTGGCCCTAGTTGGAGCTACTGAAAAAACAAGAGACGCTCCCCCACCGGCTTAAAATCGCTGTCTTTGTAACAGCGGGCTTGTCCATGGCAAGTACCATAAGCAACAACAATAACAAATATAGATTTAAAAAAAATTCCCTTCTTCGTTCGAATGCTAGCCTGGCAGCCATCAAAAATTAACTCCTTAGTCTGGAGCCAACCTAACTAATTAAAAAAAAAAAACTAGATAAAAATTTTGTTTTCTTTCTTTATTCGAATGCTACCTAAAGACAATCATAAAAAAAATAACTCCTTAGTCCCTCCTCCAAACTTCTGCTGGAATGGTGAAAGTATAACACTTGTAGATCTAAAGAAAACGGGCAGTAAACGTCTTATATAGAACTTATGTCCAGAGTACATTGTCTTATTGTGTTTTAAAATAGCATGTCGTGTTTTTTATAATTAGAAAAACATTTGGATAGTTCCTGTTTTGTAATTAACTTGTGTAACATCAAATGTAAGTGTGTAGTTTTGTAGTAATAGCAGTTCGTTTATCCAGTAAACTAGAGTTAATCCAAGGTTTCTATTACCATTTTTTCTCAGCACGTCAAAATCATTAGCAAGTGACATACTTTTTGAAGAAAACAAGTGATTGCGAACTGTTGACAAGTGTATCCAATTACAAAAATATGCTGTGAAATATAATGACAATTATTCAATTTAAAAATGAATATATTAAAGAGCAGTTATAAATCTTAAATAGCTAATCAAACTTTGCTTTTTGAATGAAAACTTAGTTGAATTTCTCAAAATGTTATTCGATAATATAACTTGATTTGAAATAAACGAAAAATTTTTTAACAAAGGAAAGCGCCTTCGACTACTTTATATATATATATAACTTCGTTGGCTCATTTAATTGTGGTTTTCAATTTTTGCTTTATCGAAAAGTAATACAATGTACTGGAGTATATTTTTCTTTCATAGTTTTAGATAAATTATTCATTGTTGGAATTGGTTCTTTTGGGAGCACTCAGTTCACTATATATAATATATGCAGTCCACTATATATATGGAACCGAGAAAAATTTATAAGGAATACGTCAGTCTACATCGTGACACAACAGCGAAAGAGACAGAAATTTTTTCCTTCAGTAATTTTATCATGAGGTTCTGATAGGGATTTCTTTGTCACGTCTTGTTTCAGGTTAGGGAATCTTAGGTATCTTTAAAAGAATATCGTAAGAATTACAGAATATTATGACTTCGCTCGGTGCGTAAGAAAAGGAATGGTCATCAGTTTTAAAGAGCGCGTGTTATAAATAATTAAATAATTAATAAGAGAACAATTTCGAATGAAGTTAACATGGAGTAATTTAAGATAAAAATCAAGAAATTAACTAGAATCTAATTTAGATTTTAAAATGTCATTACACAACACACACAATGTTGACACAGCAATGTGTCAACACACGTACGCACACACACACACACACACAGAGAGAGAGGGGGGGAGGAGAGACAATGACGTGCATATTAGCTGAATGATTTAAGAAAAGAATATGATGATAAATAATGATTTTTTATTTGACTGAACATTTTTTTATTCATTTATATTTCATTTATTTTACATTGATAGTAATTTAATAAGGCAGAATTTTTTTTTTAAAGTTTGTTCCGAGATCAATTTTTCCTCTTCTTAGAATTGCTTAATTTCAAAGAAAAACTAAATGTATACATATTTATTAGTTCTCGAATAGAACAGCTTGAGTTAATTCAGAAAGAACTCCTGCAAAAATGGCCGCGCTAGCCGAATAAGAGATGGATGCACATGTGTGCCAGAAAAAAAATGCATTGTTATTTTGAAAAACACACATTCACTTAAGGATTCACGCACGCTTGTATCATGTATGTAAAGAGAGCAAGAATTCTCAGAGAGACGGGCATAGATACGGATCAAGTTTAAGAAGAATTAATGCATGCTAAAAGGAATGAAGTTCCCATTGAAATATCATCATTGGTATTAAGTTGAAATATCATCATTGCCCCCCCCCCATGTAAAAAAGGGTTGTGAAAGCGAATGTGTGAGTTTCATCTTCATATGGGCTAGAAGTCAGACTTTTGCCCTCGGATGCTCAGGGGTCTTTACCCTCAGAAGCTACTGCACTCACTTTCCGTGGCAGCATGGATACGACGTCATCATCATTAATCAATATTATAATAAATTGTGAGATAAAATTTATTATAATATTTTATAAAATATTTATAATAAATATTTTACGACGCGCATATTTCGTTGAAGTTTTATTGTGAAGACAATCAACCAGTACCAGAGATCTTTCTTTATATGCTCTTGAGAATAATACAATTTGTATTGTTAAATCTTAATCTTATATAGAAGAACTTTTTCCAAATTTATAAATTTTTGAAGCTATTTATATACTTTACTGTCACATAAATTGAATTAATTATTTATTAAAATAAATAATCAATACAAAAATTTTAATTAAAGGTAAAAAGAATTTTCAAAAGTCAGATAAAAAGAAATGATATAAACTGTTAGTCAAACTTAATTCAGTTTAAGTAAATATTTCATTTTAAGTTACCTGCTCATAAAGCAAACTTGAGAAACACCATTCAATAGTCACCAGCCATCTTGAGAATGAAGATTTCGAAACTAAATTACTTCGATTAACTCCTTCAGTTTTCAAGTTAATAAAAGAAAAAGAACTTTTCAATTTAGAGCAGAGGAAATTTGACGCCTCGTTTTGACAAATTTTGATTTATAATGATTTAAACGTGTAGGAGGATTTATTTTCAATAAGAAGGCTGATAAGGTTTTCATTTTTATATTTAGGTTCCAAGAAATATTAAATATTTCTTGGAACCTAAATATAAAAATGAAAACCTTATCAGCCTTCTTATTGAAAATAAATCCTCCTACACGTTTAAATCATTATAAATCAAAATTTGTCAAAACGAGGCGTCAAATTTCCTCTGCTCTAAATTGAAAAGTTCTTTTTCTTTTATTAACTTGAAAACTGAAGGAGTTAATCGTAGTAATTTAGTTTCGAAATCTTCATTCTCAAGATGGCTGGTGACTATTGAATGGTGTTTCTCAAGTTTGCTTTATGAGCAGGTAACTTAAGTTAGTTTTTCAGCAATTTTTGAAATACAAAGTGGCAATACAATAATTGGCAATGAGACAATGATATTTGATAAGTAAATTATTGATTCTGAATTTAACTTTCTAAGAAAAAATTTAAAAACCGAATTTCTGTAATAATCGATATTATTAAACACACATACACGCACGCACACGTACACACAAATATATTATTGAAACGCTTTTAAAATGAAGTTTTATTAACACACTATATGGTAACAAATAATATTTATCATCAAAAATATGAAATAAGAGGAAAATCGAAAAAGTGAAATGTAAATATTCTTTGTAAAGTGGAATTTAAAGTATATTTTAAATTCTTAATGAATGGAAAAGACTTTTTTTTGTATCATATTCATTTTTGATGAATTTTTTTTTGTTGTCAGATTATTAGCGCATTCAAACATTTTCAGTTGGCTCTTGATCTCTATATTTTCGACTAAGAAAGATATTTTTTTCGGTATAATAATTTATTAAAAGTGAATTTATAATTTTTTTATTCCTATTATTTTCTTCTTTTTAATACTTGTAATTTCCTACTCCTCACAACTCATTATTATAATCATTACGTATTCTTATAATCTATTTTTTCTGAAATTCTTATCCAGATGGCGTCACCCGTACTTAATCAAAATTTAATTAAAACTAATTGAACAACTGAATATTAAGATTTGGAAACATCAAAATATCGTATTTTCTTCAGAAACCCGCAACTGTCGAATATTTCAGAAGTCTTGTACATAAAAAAAAATGGAGAAAAATGAATTACAAAATACAGTTTTAACGTAAGTGAAATAAGTCAAGTGAAATATAAAGTGAAATATTTTAATCAGTAATTATATTTATGCATTAAGAAACCATATCTATTTTATAGATTATGGAACGATCATTATTATCTGTTATATCTAGGAGGGATTGCAACTGATTAATTATAAATATGAGTAATTTAATTAATTAAGTAAATGTGAGAGTTTTCGATTTCTTGCTCATCGAAATATTTACGAGTTTCGCCTCAGAGCAAAATTTTATTAAATGAATACATGATCGTATGCTACTCATAGTTCCTTACGCAAGAAAAGATAGTTATTTACTATTGTTTGCAAGTATGAAAAACTGTTCTAAAAATGTATTTTTCAAGTTGATGATTTTAATACATTCAGTTATAAATAAAAAAAGTTTTTTTCCCTGATTCGTTCTTATTTAATAAAATTAGCCATCGAAACTTAATTAAATTATTAACTCTCATACTGATTTTTTCTTCCGGAGGACACAGCTTTGAGTTCATTATTTCTGCATTTTTTGATTTGAAAAGCATAGAAGATTTAAAAAAAATAATTAAAAATAAAATAATTTCAGATTTAGTTAATAATAATAAATAATTTTATAATAGCGTAATATTAAATGACACATAATGCCCACCGAATCAGAGGAGAAGTGCTAGAAAATGTTTAACTCAAACTATTTATTACCATCTCGCAACTTTATGCAACGACAGAAAATTTTAAAACACTCAAATAAATAAACTTGGGAAAATTTTCGAAACATTACACTGGTTAAATTCTACTTGATAATAATTGAAATGTAGTATAATTATAAAAATACAAACGATAAGAAATTCAAACATTTCGAACACATCTTACAATCTGGGATGGAACTTGCCCTCAAAAGAACCAGATAAATTATTAAATCTTACCAAACGTTTTATTATTTCTCTTCCTGTTTAAACTGCGCTTGACAGAAAAAAATAACTTTTAATAAAAATAAACAAATGCGCAGCTGATCAGAACAGAGGACACACCTACTAGAAGTTTTTTTTTTTTTTTTTTCTAAATTGAATACTGGCAGAATCAGTGACAACTTTTCAATCAATCTTGTGGTGTCAATAACAGGACTGTGACGTGCCTTGCGTAAATTGCATTCGGGACGGAAAAGTTTTTTTTTCCTTCAAGTGTATCCAATATCCGACTGAAACGCAAAAACCTTTTTATATTGCTGCGTTCCCCTAAATTGATTTTCAAGCCATCAACCGATACGTCATTGCTAACATCCGTCTATTAGTCCGATGTAATAAGTGTCAAGTAAAATGTTTGAATAACTATGTTTTTTTTAGATATTTTATCAAATAATGTATCATTTAAATCGGTGGATCAAATTTTTGATGGCAATTTTCCTTCATAAAAAACCTTATCACCAATTATTTTTGAAAGGAAATAGTAAAGATTGTAAAACATTGATTAAAAAGGCTTACTGACATTCTATATATCTGTATCTATATCTATCTGTCTGTGCGTCCGTCCGTCCGTCTGTTCATATATATACAAAGCTAATGTATGCGACACAGAAATCGCTCTTATTGCTGAATGTCATCAGTGAAAGGTAATCAAATCACTATACGAACGTTCCAGAGCTCTTCATTGAATGTTTTTACAACTGTGCTTAATTCGATGTTTCGCTAATTAATAGAGTTTCAAAATGTTATTAGAAATCCTATGGAGAAGACAGGTGTTCCATTAAGTCACAAATGACAAGAAGTAAAAGAAATAGGAGTCAAACAGAAAATTAACAAGCATTAAAATTGGTTTAATGGCCGCCAGAGCGATTATTCCATTTTAATCATTTAAAAAGTCAGCCTGGACAAACAAATTGGTTGTCAAAGGCTGCTAGTATTTAAGATCTTACGAGATCATTGTTTTTTTGGTTATTTCTTTAGATGCGTATAAAGGTCTGAAATATTAAATTAAAATTTTGTTTATTTATGTATTAAAAAGAAAATTCATATGGAAATTTTGGACGAAATATGCTAAAAACAAACATGTCTGCCAGTTCCTGTGCATATAAGGCAAGAACGTAATAATGAAAAACTGATACAATCTGCCATAGCATTTTATCATTAAAATTGTTGAATTGTAGCAAATTATCAAATAAACCTATCAAAGAGGTAATTATCTGTCGGGTTTTTTTTCTGTGCCTATGTAGTATGTAATTGCAATTAAATTCAAAAATGAATCTCGGCAAGCTGGAAGGCAAAGGTAGATTCCTTTTTGTCTAAATTAATATCTGTCAACATAAATTGTTGATATTAGAAATACTCAAAACTGGGGTTTGAAAATCGCTTTTCAACCCCTAACTTTTAAGATATCGCAATAAACTCAAAACTTTAAATGCAAAAGTTAGCATCTTAATGAGGCTCTAGTTTGGCTAATTGGATTTATTTTTCTATCTTCAATATTAAGAAAGTTAGAGAGAAATGAATAATTCAAGGCTCCACCATTTCCACCCTCTTTGAGTCAGATGGAAATGGTGTATCTCAAACCAGTTAAAATTCAAACAAAATTTCTCTAGTTATTTGTTCACAAGATAACACAAGCACGAACGAAGGAGGAGTTTGGATTCTAGGAACCATGATCGGTGAAGAATTGAAGAAATTTTCCAGACGTCTTGTTATGAGAACCATTGTAATCTTCCTTTAGGAATCTACCAGAAACGCAATAATCCATATATATGAAAATAAGTATGTGATTTTCAAATTAAAACTGAAGATAGATGTAAAACGAAAGAGGTTCAAATGACATATTGATTTTCTGTGTTATCATATGAAGATAATCGTGTATAATGTAAAGTTGAATGATTCTTCCTCTGATTATTATTAAACGCTTTCTTTCGTTATTTTTTTACCTACTTTTTAACTTTCAGATTATGGCAACAATTTTTTTGACGTTGATAAAGCCGAAAAATTTTTTTCCATGAGAAATGGCATCAGAAGAAAAAAAACGTCTCGGCGATATTGAATAAAGAGAACTGGATTTGTGGATTGAAATTTGAAAGATTTTTCACCCACTCAAAACACAAAGAGTTTAGAGAAAAGTATTTTCTACACAGCATTTTATTGGAGTTGCTTGTAGATAGATGATATAAATAGATCTAAGAAAGATAGCTCAGATTATATGAATAAACTTGTTCATTCAGATATTTCTTATTTTTGATTGATATATGGTTTGGTTTAGTTATATTAACGTCCCGTTTGAAGCAACACTTGGGCTATTTTGGGACGGACCTCGTCATTTTGAACCGCGGTCAGATGACGAGGACGACACCTGAGCTGGCACTCCCCTCTCCACACCACACGAGCGGGAGGACGTTAGGTCAGGACGGATTTAACGGGCAACAGACCCCCTTACACGACGGTTCTTCGGTGGAATCGCGTCTCGAACTTGAAACCCTCCGGTTCCAAAGCCGAGATCTTACCACCATGCCACCGCGGCCTTTGATTGATATATGGAAGATGATCCAAAAAAAGTCTACAAGCAGCCGTATTTGAAAAGTAGAAATTGTAGATGAGAATATTGTTACCCAGAGTGGAGACAGATGGCGCTGGTTGTCCTAGACCGGTCGATCGAGCAGATAGTGCAAGTACTGAGACCTGAAACAGCGACAGTAATGGCAAGACGTCTAGAGAAGTGGTCTCACACAGAGTTGTGATCCGTGATAGATTTCTATGGGCCAAGAATGTGTCCCCATCGGACATTCACAGACAAATCGTTGATGTATACGGGGGAGAAGCAACGAGTAGACAACAGGTGGCGAAATGGTGTCGTTCTTTTGAAGCAGACATAGAGATAGATTGCTGGAAACGCTTAGGTAGGAGGTCTGGACCCCCACCCCCCATACAGCACCGATTTGGCTCCCAGTGACTATTTCCTTTTCCCGGCATTGAAGAAACACTTATCCGAAACAGTGTTATCAGTGAAACACTTACCGAAACACTTATATCAGATGGTGATATTCAAAAAGGTGTCGAGAATTGGCTCAATAACCGTGGATCTGATAATTATCAACACAGGTTAAGCAAATGGGTCCAGCAGAGTGATAAATGCCTCAACAGGTTTGGTGATTATGTAGAGAAGTGACCACCACATATGCCTCTTAATTACCATTTGTATCCTGTGTCTATTGTTAATCAAGCCTTTTTCCTTTGCCTTGTAAACTTTTTTTTTGGATCACCCCTCGTATTTACATGCAACAAATTCAATCTATATGCTTCTGTAAAATAATTTTTTTCTTATTTGCGTCTCCCATATTCTCATATCTAAAACTTTAAGAGTTTTAGATGAACTTCTACCTTCATAATTTCGAGAACCTCCTTTAAAATGCTGATTTAATATTTTTTTCCTTTCATTTTCAGAACAAAGAGAACTTTTATTGTAATTCAATAAAATATATGACAAAAATACGTACTTCCTGTCTCTAAGATTTTGTTATCTAGTGAATAAGTTTGCAGTATTTACTAAACCAGTAAGAGCGATCTCCCCAAAACTTTCTCGCGTAACTTGTCATGACAGAGAACGCCGTGGATGACATTGGCATACAATAGAATTTAGCATTTTTACTGAATATGTCATGCCATCCTTGGCGAGTTATTTTGTGATTATTCCTCCGAAATTCCTTAAAATCGAATTTGTGTTTCAGACAATTTTTTTTCAAACACAATTAAAACAAAAATTTGATACAAAACTGCACCTGTAGCAACAAAATCAAATACCAAATTTGGTATTTTTAAGTCATTGCATTTTTGAATGATCGCGTTTACGTGTTGCTGAAAGTACAGAAGTACAGAAGTTGTATTTGGTTCAAAATTTGACAGGTGTCTACAATATAGATGCTAAATCTACATATCAAATTTTATCTATATAGCTCTTTCCGTTTTGTAATTATCTTATTAACTTATGTCCAAATAGCCACACAAGCGGACTTCCTCTGAATTGATTTTACTCAAAATTTGATAGAAAGCTGTAAATTGAGTGTAAAGGCCTTATACCAAATTCCATCCTTCTAGCTCAAAGTGTTTTTGAGTTATCTTTGTCATAGATAGAAAGATAGACGGACTTTCCCAAAAACGTATTTTCGGGCTCACAGAGGTCAAAAACGTAGTTTCGCCAAAAAACTCGCCAAAATCTCGAATTTGAATTTTTTGACGATGACTATGCTTTCTCTTTACTCTGCATACGAGAGAGTAAAAACTGCAATGTCTCATATCCAGAAGCATATTGCTGAATGCAAGGTTAGAAGAAGCACAAGTAGATCAATGAATCACATTTTATTAGTCTAGCTGCCAAATTAATAAATGAGTAAAAATTATGAATTCTGTGAATTATAAAATATTATATCAGTTTTAATATTTTATTATAACTGATGAAGTATCTGTCCTTCTCACAGGTTCTGATTTGTTCTTATATTGTTTAGAAACATCTATCATGTGTTTAAATAATATTATATATAAAAGTTAATGCTGCACAATTACAAATCTTAAAATATAAATTAATAATGACATATATATCTTCATAAAATCACTAAATATATACTTCTTTTACGTTTTTACTTTTCTAGCCGCCTTTAAAGACCAGTTTGTTTGCCCAGATATTGACTTTTTGGGCAATTATATTATTAAAGTGCAATATATATTTTTTAAAATTTTAACCTGACCAAAGACAGAAAAACTTTAATTTTATCAGTCTACTCGAATTACTGCAAATACAAATTGAAAATTATGTATATTGGGAAATGATTATGCTATGGGCGGAAACGGAAGTAAAAATATTATTTAAGTAAAAACTTAAGTAATATTTTACTTAATAATATTTTATTTAAGTAATAAAGTAAAAACTTAAGTAATATTTTACTTAATAATATTTTATCTAAGTAATAAAGTAAAAACTTAAGTAAAGTAAACTTAAGTGATATTTTATTACTAACTAAAGTAAATTTAAGTAATATTTTATTTAAGTAATAATATTACTTAAGTAAAAATATTACTTCAGAGTTATTGTCCAATTAAGGCAATTTTTTAAATTTTAACATTGACAAAAGCCAGCGACTAAATATTTTATTCAGTAAATTTTATTTTCAACATAACATTAAAAACATCTTTAGAGTTTGTGTATTAAATTAAATTAAATTAAATTAAACAAACAATAAGTGTAAGGAAATGAAATCGATATTATTCGGAAGATAATTCTTTTCAAATTTAAGATATGCAAAAAACCATTTTTGTGTGATAATACTTTTGGAAGATATGGCCATTCATTTCCATTGTTAAATCATAGCATAATCATATAATAAATCATTAACATATTAATTAAGGTAAAAAATGTGTTACAATGTGAAATTAAATTCACAAGATTATTAAAACAAGTCCCTCATGATCACCGCTGACTTGAGCTTGAGAATGCTTAATTTAACCATAGCTCGGATCTATCTTAAATATCATCTGAACTTCTTAAACCAATATTCCGTCTATTTATAATTATATGTCAAAACTAGATTTAATTGCTTTATGGATTTCTATTTCTTTTTCAAGATGCACCTCAATCTCCAAACTTTAGCACATATATTCATTTTTCTTTATTTTTCTCTTATCTTTATTTATTTATTTTTTAAGTATTTACTGTTTCATTTCATTTATTGTTATTTCTATAGTTCTTATGTTATTTTATATTATTAATTATGTATTTATGTTATATTATTAATTATGTATTTATGTTATATTATTAATTTTGTATTTATGTTATTTTATATTATTAATTATCATAATCAACAACTCCGCCCACTTAAGCAGGACATAGTTGCATGAAAAAGAAGACTTATACTGCGAACTACGCCACAATGACTACTGTCACTTTCGAAAATTTGCCAATGGTTTCATAATGAGTATGCCCTATTTTCATCAAAAACAGTCTTCTAGACTATTGCATTACAAAGCGAAAAACTGATTTAGCAAATACCTATCAATTCACAGAAAATCTAATAAGTTCGGCAGCTGAGATAAGCTCCTGGAGTGGAAGTAGGCAAACAATATCTTAATTCCTTTTTCACTTTCTTCCATCTGTATCTAAAGGCCAGAAGATAAGACGACCGTTCCGATATTATTTGTCTAATTTCAGCCAAGAATTGGCATTGTTTATTCAGGTGAGAAAAATCGTCTGCACGTGTAGCCATAACTGATAACACTTGTTTTTATAACATCCGTTATGTTACACAAAGCGGATCGCATTGTTTCAATTGAATAGAACAAGACAAACTTGGAATAAATCTTCGCAGGATAATTTCATAACGGGCATAATGTCTGAGGACCCTCCCCCCCCCCGCTTCTCTTCCATGCTTACTGTCCTTATCAACCGCGATAAATCTTCGGAATTGCAATCTGTTCTCAGAATCTGTGGTTACATTCTATAATTCTATCTCTTATTAGATGATATGGGGTATGAAAGAGAAATAAAATGAAACACAATAAACCATCATTTTTATCGATTTGTGGTTTTTTTAAAGGACATTCCTTAGAGCATGTGATATAAATGAATTTCTTTTCTTTTTTTTCCCAATGAAACATATTTTAAAAAGTTCATTTAAATTAATTTAATTTGCATTTTAGAGAAAGCTGTGTTTAACCCTTTATTTATCGAATTATTTTACCATCAATTTTTCAAATTTAGTTTTGCACCATTGGTTAAGTTTTGGTACAGTATAAACCAAGGAAGAAGATACAAAACTTTTTTAATTAATTCAATTAATTATAAAATATTTTTTTAATGTTATTTTTAGTTGATATCTATTGTTTTCTATTGGAAATAGGTTCTTCATGTTCTTTTAAATACTGTTAGAAAAAATAGTCATATTGGGAAGGTAGCAGCGGATTTAAACGGTACTTTAACCCTTTCTAGGGCCGTAGGAATTATGCTTTCCACCAAATTTATCAGTTTTTGTATGAATTTATGTAGGTTGTCATAAGTTCTGACAAATTTTTATAGAAAGACAGAAACTTAAATGCTTTAGTTCTTTATTTTACCCAAAATGATGTGTCTTGATTTGATACTTAATTATTAATTAACCAAATTAATTAATTAATCAAATTAAATTTATCTAATAAGCTAAATGAATCCCTTTTCTTATTCTAATTTCAAGCCTAAAAATATTTTAAACATAATATGACTAGAAAAAAACGACCCTTTAAAGGGTTAAAGTACAGTAGGTAAATAAAGGGTTAACATCTTAATACGTGCAGTGTTGCAAACATGAGAGTTGAATGTAATCAAATTTATAATGATAACTTATCAATGTTCAACACAACTCTCACATTTGCGCACCATATGTCACTCTAAATGTCTGTTGCGAAATATTTATGGCAGATGCAAATTGAAATTTTTCAGGCAGCTGTGATTTGAAACCAGGTTTGTTGAAGACGTCGCACATAAAACCGATGTTTAATAAAGATGAGTAATTTAATAACGATTCGGATTTCGTAATCCTAACAACGTAATGTTATTAAGATATTTTGTCCATCTTTATTTTATTTTCAAAATTTAATTATATAATAATGACAAAATGCACATTGCGCTTGAGTATAGATCTAGTAAATAAAAAAAAATTATTGTTTTAAAATTTATTAAAATTACATAATAGATATACGGCAATAAAGCTCAACATGGCTAAAAAGCTTATGTTTTGAATTGCAAAATGGCGCAAAAATGACTTTTGTGCAATAATAAATTCCAAAGTTGGGGGAAAATCTTTAATGTTTCGATTAATTTTTAATTAACTAAAAATCTAATGAAAATTTTGAAAAAAACCTTTTTTGCATAATTTATATCGATTATAGAATTCGTCATTTGCGTAAAGTATGCCAGATCATAAATATTAGCATTTTAATATTACAAATTGTCAGGTAAAATGAATGAATTGATTATAAATGAAATGCCGAACAGTTGACCTTTTTGCCCTCGCTTCAACTATTACATCAGACTACAATTTACAACGATTTATGTATTTATCTTGCTGTAAGCTGTATCAATACAAGTTATTAAAAATAGTGAAGACGAAAGAAAGTAACAAATTATATAAGAAAGTATTCTTTATTTTGCGACCAATAGCCATATCTTTTTCATTCAATTTTGAAACAAATAGTTATGCTTCTTAATACTGACTCCTTAGTTGTTTTTGAAAAATTGATATCCATGGTATATTTTCAGTTTAATGCAAAAATATGAATTAAAATTGATGAAAACTTCATTAAATTTGATTAAATATCAGGGAAATACATTTTCGATATTTATTTCCCACAGGAAACCTTAAGATACATTTAAATTCGTTAAGGAATCTAAGCAGAGATTCATCAAGAAAATTTAAATGATATTCTAATAATTATTTAAATAGAGGAACAAAAACATTAATATTTACAATAAATGCATTATAATATTTTTTTATGTGAATAGTAATCGATTAATTTTTATTTTTACAAATATTTCGTCTTTTTCTGATTAATTTCCTATTACAGCTAAAAAATTGTTTTGTTTGGAAAAACACTTTTAACAATAGAGAGTCTTAATTCAATATTTGATACATATTTATAGTAAGGAGTAAAGTATATATATTAAAATATTATATATATTATTTTGGAGTAAAGTATATATATTAAAATATTATATATATTATTTTGGAGTAAAGTATATATATTAAAAAAATTAAATATATTATTTTGGAGTAAAGTATATATATTAAAATATTATATATATTATTTTGGAGTAAAGTATATATATTAAAAAAATTAAATATATTATTTTGGAGTAAAGTATATATATTAAAATATTATATATATTATTTTGGAGTAAAGTATATATATTAAATTCATTCATTCGCCATCAAATATAATTTCCAAATTTTGTAATTCAGAGAAGTATAAAGGGCTGGAATGCATAAAAATTTGGAAATTGATTTTTTAATGATATTAATACTTTGTCTATAAATATTTTGAATGCCAAAATTTAAAAATTTCAAAAATTACTTAGAGATATAAATATTATGTGTAATTGTTGTATCCACTAAAATTGAGATAGTGCGAACTAAAAAATAAATTTTTAAAAATCTTGATAAATACTTATGTTTTGTTTTGTATCTAAATGCAAATTAAAATTAATTATACCAAGTAAGAAGTAAGAGTGGGAAAAAATTCTTGAAAAATATTCATATTTTGTATATGTACTTAATATGTAAAGGAAAATTGAAATTATGTAAGCCAAGAAATAAAACTATATAAAAAAAATCTTTCAAAATGTCTATATTTTATTTATATATATCTAAACAAAATTGTCGTTTCATAAGTCAAGAGTTAAAAATATTTTTAAAAAACTTTAAAAATATTCACATTGTAATCTAGCATTTTAATTAAATTATAGTAAAAATAAATATAGAAAAAAATCTAAAATTACCCATATTTTAAATGCAATCCAATATGCAAACTACAATTTTAATGACATAAACCAAGTGATAAAAATGTTTAAAAAATCTTAAAAAATAATAATATCGTGTGGTTGTATATGAGTTTATCTTTTGTCTTAATTATAAAATAGTACATTCCTAAAGGTAAAAAAAAAAAAAAAAAAAAAAAAAAAAAAAATGCCTAAAAATTGTTTAGAATACTCGAATTTTATGAATGCATCAAATGTTTCTACTGAAACTAAGATGGAGTCATTCTTCTTACAGTACTTCATTTTAGGAGATGACATTTTCTAAATGTTGAACTAAAGTCAGGAGAAATCAGTACATTTCTCATGTTGACTTGCTTACAAATGCACAATAAGAATGTCCTACAAGACGTAACACTACACAAGATAGGAAGTTTTTGAGAAAAAAAAAAGCCATTCATTTTGAGAAGGGATCTGATTTTCCCCTTAACTGATTTCAAAGATTCCGCGATGCCTGGCGTCCGGTAGGTATAATTGTTGATCGCTCACTTCCCGAATGCGTGCTCCGAGGCAGGTGTTTTCTCACTCCCCTTACAAAAGTTTGTTTTTATTGACTTCCATAAATGTAGGAAATGGATGCACACGTGTCCCTCCGAAAAACATCCTTAGGGCAATTGACAGAAGTGGACTCGATTCAGACTGTTGTTCTGCCATTTCCTGTGAAGCTGCGGTGGCAGACGATTTTCCTGAAAAATAAACCTAATTTACGAATATAACGCATTTGAAGAGCCACTTTGACAACGCGTATGGGGTCGTCAAGATTTAAATTGCTGCTATTTTATACATTCAAAATTACGAGGAAACGCATGAATTATTTGGAAAATACATATCTAATGATGGATAAAGGAAAAAGAAACGCCCAAGAGTTTAAAAATAAGTCTTTAAAAGATCGAAAGGCAGCCATTTGTGTTGATCAGTTCTAGTTTGTTTGCCGTATCTTTCTAGTGTACCTAAACGATATAGTACTTTTTCAGTTTTTTTTTTGGTTATATAGTAATAATATTATCTCTGAACCATATTATTATGGTAACCTTAATCACATTATACATCAGTCGAAGTATAGTAGTCATAGTATAGTAAATAGTGAAAAATGCTATTTGGAACTGAATTGTACTAACGCCTTGTACAAATAGGCTATTTTGAAATCAGGATTCACATTAAATTGCATTTATTTAGTAATTGCAGTCATATTAGAAAATAAAATAATGAAAAATGCTATAAGGAGCTGATTTGTACTAACACTTGAGTTAGTAATGTTAGTATAGTTATATAGTTGAGTTAGTTAGACTATTGGAATCATCCACATCAAATTACATTTACTTATTAATTGGAATCATAGTATAGTCAGACAGAGAAAAATGCGATTTGGAACTGAATTGTACTAACATTTGGAAAATATCGACTAATTTTGTGTCAGAATCCACATCAAATTATATATATATGCATATTTTTAATTGCAGCTATAGTTAGCAAAATAGTGAAAAATACTATTTTGAACTAATTTGTACTAACACTTGATGCAAATAGATTATCTTGTAGATAGGATCCATATCAAATTACATTTATTTAATGATTGTAGTCATAGTACAGTAAAATAGAGAAAAATGCTATTTGGAATTGATTTGTACTAACACTTGATACAGATCGACTATTTTGGAATTAGGATCCACATCACATTACATTTATTTATTAATTGCAGTCATAGTACATTAAATGTAACCATTCGACCATTTTAATAACCAGTCGACCATTTTGGAGTCAGGATCCACATCACAGTATATTTAGTAACTGTAGTTATAGTACAGTAAAATAGTGAAAAATGGTATTTAGATTTGATTTGTACTAACATTTGATACAGATCGACTATTTTGGAATTAGGATCCATATCAGTAATTGCAGTCATAGAACTGTAAAATAGCGAAAAATGCTATTTGGAATTGATTAGTACAAACACTTGGTACATATCGACCATTTTGGAGTCAGGATCCACATCACATTACATTTACTTAGTAACTGTAGTCATAGTACAGTAAAATTGTGAAAAATACTATTTGGAGCTGATTTGTACTAACACTTGGCAAAGATTGATTATTTTTGAGTCAGGATTCTCATCATATTATATTTACTTAATAATTAGTAATTGAAGTAAATAAAATTTTATTTTCCTAATAGTGGTATAGTGGAGCGTATTGTCTACCTTTTAATCCAGTAGAAACGTAAGTGCATATATACACGGAATTTCCTGACCGACATCATCAAGGAACATATATACGCACTTTCTTTCTCGTGAATACGAACAAACACTAGCCGCATAGAACATATGGCCAAAGCGTGCATGCGTGTTGTTAGTGGAGAGAGCTTACTTCAGAATGCGATTAAATTCTTAGAAAATTCAATGTTATGAAAAAATTTCAAAATTTACAAAAAAAAAAAAAAAAAAAAAAAAACATTATTTTTTTTAAACTTTAACATGATTTTTTATGCATTATTTTCAAAAAAATTCATAAAATTATAACAATTCACATCCTCAAGCAAAAATCAATGGAAGAAATAACGGAACAAAATACGTTAAAAATAAAAGCATCGGCAATATGAGAAATTGCACCATGTCCGTCATTACCAACAAAATTATTAAATAGCATTTTCTAATGCTTATTAAAACAACTTCAAAAAAACGGAAAGTTCATAAACATTGTGCAACTATATGTATTGATCATAAAGTATCTATAAGTATCATCATACTGAAAATTATCTAACTATCAAATTTTATGTCTTAAATCATTTCAAATAAAATAATAAATTTTTTCTTTTTTATTATTTTAAATAAAATTATAAATTCTTTGTGTATGCAATTTTATTTTTCATTTTTTTTTATAATTTTTAAATATTTCTATCTTTAGACAACAAAACAAAACCAATGTTTCTAATTTTCTTCTTTTTCGAATGATGTAAATTTGATAAAGAATAACAACAATATATTATAACATTTCGTATCCACAGGCATGTTAACTGAAAAAGAGAAGTACAAATTTCCCGTTGAAGGATTTCGAGCAAAATTTGACAGAAGTTTACAAATTTGATGGCAAGACCTCATATTAAATTTCCCCGGAGAAGTTTCTGAGTTTTTGACATAATTCGAAAAGGGTTTTTTTTTTTGACAAAAAAAATGACTGTCATCTGTCCAGAAAATCAAAAAACCTGGAGGAACGACAAAATCTAGAAGTAGAACTTCATGAATTTTTGATATTCTTTGTATATTCCATATAACAGAAAGAACGAACAAACTAAACGTGTATTCTCAAAGAAGAAAATTCACGACAGAACTTTTATATTTTTCTTTAAATCTTTCATATAAAAGAAAGTAAAAACAAGCTAAATGCATTTTCTCAAGAAAAAAAAATTCGCTACAGAACTCTTGTGTTTTTTCTTTGTAAACAAGAGAAAGTAAAAAAGAGTTAATGTATTCTTTCGAGAAGGAAATTCACTTCAGAAATCTTGTATTTTTTCTCAGTATGTTCCATATAAGGGAAAGTAAAAGCGAACTAAACGCATTTTTTTAAGAAAAAAAATCGCTACAGAATTTTTATACTTTATCTTTGTATATTCCTTATAAGAGAAAGTAAAGAAACGAGCTAAATATATTTTTTCAAGTAGAAAATTCACTACAAAATGACACTTGTACTTTTCTTTGTACATTCCATATAAGAGAGAGTACAAACGGGTTAAAAGTACTATCTGAAGAAGAAAATTCGCGACAGAACTCCTGCAAGTTTTCAGTTTGTAAGAGGAATGTAGTACGCCTTGGTAATTACACGTAATTTTACATAAAATAATCTATTAGGCCATCATTTTATTTTTAATGTGAAAGAATGGAAAAGAAAGATATAAAGTGAAAGAAAAAGTAATGACACATTACCTCTTTTCCTATATCATATATTTTTTGTCATTGCGAGATCTCTCTTCGCAAAGGTCAGTTGAGATAATTTATTAAATGTGGAATAAACTAACAAAAGGAGCAATATTACCCAGAGAAACTGCTATATAAGTGGCAAGAAACCACTCACATATGCAAAATTGTTTTGGAAAGTAAAAGGAAAACGTTTCACAAATGAAAATTATTAACTTTAATCCTAATTCACAGCATTTACCTAAAGTATTAATCAACTTTTAATACATTCCCCCAATTGAGTAACAGAATCTAATTGTTAATGCGTTTTACACTAAGGACTATGAGAATCGAAAGATTTTATGAAAGCATTTATTTAATCGTTGGAATTGTCTACAATCGAATGTTCCTGAATCTTTAGAATATACAGGTCAATACGAAGATAATCCTATGAAGTTTTCTAATTCTATCCGAATTATACCTTACTCCTATGTTTTCGCATTAGGCAGTCTAAAAAAATTGTGAGTTTTCGTACCTTTAGAATAAACACTTAAATAATAATTTTACCCATGACATTTTCTTAATTCTATCCGAATTGTACTTAACTTCCATGTTTTTGAATTAGACAATTTCAAAAATCCTGAATTTCTGACCTTTAGAAAATACATATCAATAATAATTTTAGCCATGAAGTTTTCTTAATTCTATCCGAATTGTACTTAACTCCCATGTTTTCGAATAAAACTGTTTCAAAAAATCATGATCCCCGAACCTTTAGAATATAAATATAAATAATAATTTTACCCATGAAGTTTTCTTAATTCTATCAATACTGTGCTTAACTCCCATGTTTTTGAATTAGACTGTTTCAAAAAATCCTGACTTCCTGATCTCTAGAATATACATGTCAATAATAATTTTACCCATAGAGTTTTTTTAATTCTATCGGAATTGTGCTTAACTCCAATGTTTTCGAATGAAACTGTTTCAAAAATTCCTGAAACTGGAGTAAATACATGTAAATAATAATTTTGCTCATGAATTACCCATCACTTAATTTTATCTGAACTGTGCTTCTATGTTTTCAAATTAGACTCTTTCAAAAAGTCATGAATTCTTGAACCTTTAAAATATGCATATAAATAATAATTTTACCCATGAATTACTCATCTCTTAATTCTATCTGAATTGTGCTTAACTTCTATGTTTTTGAATTAGAGTGATTTAAAAAATATTAATTCTTCAGAATTGGTACGGGAAGAGAGAGAAAATTCTTATTTTCAATAAAATTTTATAAAACGAATTTGCACTTTTTTTTCGCATTATATTTATAATTTCAAACAACATAATTAAAACATCTAAAGCATTTTAACAATCGGAAATATATACCATCTTAAATAATTTCACCTGTTCACTGTCATTTACGAGGTATCTCGAAGGAAACTGCGGTAAAATTAAGTGTCTGTAAATTTCTCTGGAAGTGAATGGATACAAAATCGTCAGTGAGCCACTAATGGAGTGGACATCTTTCTTATCTTTATTGCGAATAAGTATTTTTTAAAAAAATGTCACATTTTGTTAAGCAACTCGAAATTACATCTTACCATATTAAAATACATAACAGATGAAAACCATAAATTAATATGTTTATAATACATTTCCTTTTAATTGTTTAAATAGACAACTAATAAGAATTTGTGTCATGCAAGAGACATATTTGTTACATTTCATAAAGCTTCTAGAATTTTAAAAGTTTGAGAAATTACGACCTACACAGTCATAAAATATGATGTAAAACAGTTTCGCAACTATATTTGCACTCCTAAGGCACTTGATTTAATGTTAACTAACAGGATTGTCAACAGTTTAACTAATGATAGTCAAAGCTGAATAATTAGGAATATGATATTTACTGTGCGACCATGCAATGACTAGACATTTCTTAACAGATAGTTTTACCGCGTCTCTAAATGAATGATTAAAAATGGTTTTGATTTATACTACAAAACGGATCTTATTAATTTTATCTAATCTTATCTAATCTTAATAATCTTATTTTTGAATGACTATCTCAACGCTTCGATAGACACATCAGTCATGAAATTCTATGAGGTGTATGGGAGTATATACCAAAACAATTTGTTCATCCAAATGTAATCAAATTTGATTTACATACTTTTTCGGAATGCAAAATTTGTGTTTATGTAAAATTTATTAAAAAAATCTTGAATTTTCGTCTTTAACTGTAATATGACATTGTATTCTTCGTTACTCAAGTCAGTTAGTCAAATGAATTACAGAAAGTACAATTTTCACAACAAATATTTTGGTTTCGTTGATATCTATGCGACTCAATGAGTAGGTTCAACAAGATTTACAAAAATGCATTCTTTAATTTGCATGGTCTATTAAGAGATGATTAACCCTTAAATACATTATTATTTGTTTCGAATAAAAAAAAATCGTTTATTATAGGAAAATAGTCATAATTTCAGTAAAAAAATAAATTAAATAAATGCAGGTAATAGTATGGTATATTTATTTTGAAAAACGTTGTATGTAGACTTTGGCTACATACAGTATTTCCTAAAAATCTAGCTTGAACTAACATAATTTTTAAATAAAACATCAAAAATTGATAGCTTACCGGACAACAGATGATAAGTAAATTTTTAATAATTAGATAGATCATTCCTTTATAGGGAACTCGACAATAGAAACCATCTCTTCAGGTAATACACTGAACTTCATCACCTACCACATACAAATGTAAAAAAACGATATAACTTACCCGCCAAAAGTAATGTCAACTTTTTTTTTCGCACATGATTTACTGTCTATTGTTATCAACTTGCGTTCAGAAACGGACACATTCAGGTTTTTGAATAAAATGAAGTAGGACTGGATGTAGACAATTGTCAACAATATACATTTAAGGGTTAGGTACTAAGGTGATGTTTTAGGCATGCAGTGTTATACGATCTATCAAGTTTGTCAGAGGATCTACAATACCTTAGTAAAACCCACTTTTCAGGCTGCAATATGACATTATAAACATAGTTGCCCACATTAATGAGTTGAAAGAATTACAGAAATTTCAGTTTCTTCTTTAAATATTATTTTGTATCGTTGATGCTAGTGGCTCAATGAGTTGACCTCTCAAATCTACAACTATTCCATTCTCTGAATCGTACGCTTTATTGAAGAATGTAGTAGTTCAAAGTTGATATTTTTAGTATTTGCAAGATTATGCATACCTTCAAGGTGGCTAGATCATCAACATTCTTTTTGTAAATCTTGCTGTTCAGATGACATCAGAACTGAAATTTTACGGAATGAAATTCGGAAAATATGGAGGCCTCCTGTTAACAAAGGCTTGAGCGGATATCCATTAAATACGCATTAGCGGGAAATATTGCGGTTGAACTTGCAGAATACATAATTCAACATGGGGGAGTATTTCAGTCTGCATGAATTTGCTGGGTTGCAGTCACCCATGTCGTTGCAGTTGTGGAATAATAAAATTTGAAAACAATTTTAGATATTTCTAGACAGAAACAAAGCAATTGGCTGAACCATAATGGATTTATCTGTGTATTTTGAATAGTTCGAAGGAGTAACTGCAATTACCTATCCCACTTTCACCATTATGAGTTTAAACAGTGTAAATTCTTTGGATCATGTGCATGCCAAAATAGAATTTGTAACGGAAATTGCAATTTATGTAATTCTTATGGCTAATTATCTTGGCGGGGTTGTACAGTGCGGAATTGTAGTTGGCAGAAGAAAAAAAAAATATTTTTTTTGCTGTAGAATCCACCCACCGGTGCACACCTCAGACATAAAGATGAGAAGCTTCCAGCATGGTGATTGGGGGGGTACAGAAATGGTGTGGTGTCGGCTATCCTGTATCTATCCCCAACCAATGACGGGACATGCTTCCTACGGGAAAGGTTGTGCCTTGGCTTGTGATGGACCATCTTAACCTAAGTTCCCGCCAATGCCATCGTCAGATTTCATTCATTCATTCAGATTTTCCGCGTGCTTCAGTGTAGGTCGAAGTTGTCAATGTATGATTTGCAGTAGAATCTAAGTATCATAGTTTGAATAGCATATAGACCAAATCCTGTTGCAAATGGTTGAACAATTTTTTAAAAATAGAGAACTTCAAATTTTTTATGTTACTTTATGCCCACACTGCAGAACAACATGATAATGCAGAAAGGCTGATGATGGCTTTTATACCACTTCATTTCTGAATTAAACCGGGCTTTTGCCTTTTTTAATAAGCTTCTTGATTTTCTACTAAAATCAGTATGATTGGAAACACATGAAAATTGGAATGAAATTTTTGTAAAGCACATCAAATTGATTTGAAATATATTTTATATATGAGTCACAGCTAGTAGAAAATATGACAGGAAAAATATCAGAGTTATGACCTCAGCGGGTAAATCAAATGAAGAAATTGAAGTTTCTATTAATTTTTTTCATGGCAATTAATAGCTATGGTAAAGTATAAAATATCGTACTAGAAATAAGTCAAAGTATTGTTTTTTAAAATGTCAATTTTTTAATTTTTTTTTTCTCTGAGCCTGAAGATTAGTGGAATTTATACACTTAAAACAATTTTTCATTGGATGAAGGACATATTTTTAGACATTAATCTATGAACTTATAATTCATGTTGTCTATTTATTCTCGAAATATTAATTGGATTACTATAGATATAAAGGATTTAATTTATTACATTGAATAAGCTGCTGTAAACATAGAGTACAGTTGCAAAGAAATCATTCTAAAACTGAAAAGCAAAATTAAACGTAGAAATCAGACAATCTACAAATCATTTACAAATCTTTACACGTGGTAATTAAATCAAAATATTAGAGAGAAAAGCTAGGTGATATTTAAATAACAGAACAACAGATGTTGTTTGTTGACAGTGGAATACAGTGGCTTGCTGACTCATCCTATTCTTTAGGATAATTTTCGGGTTAAGGCGTCAGGCGTTTACAGATTTTTTTCCTCCAAAATTACATTCGCATTCATAAAGTTTCCGCTGTGGCATTGTTAGTAAAAAATCGCCCGATATTATCATTTTATTATCATTAAGAAAACGCGCCGGCTGCTTTCAAAGGGAAATTATTTTCAATTAAAATGCGCTCCTAGATGACCTCTTTTCCCAGGGTTCAAAGGAAATCGCAACTTTTGGGAAAAGATTTGTTCCTCATTTCATTTATCACAGTTTTATTTTTAATGATATTTTTTCTTTAACTGAACTTGTTTGGCTTGACCCCATTGTTATCGGAAAATTTGTCTTTTTTTTCTCTGCCGAGAAAACCGATTTTAATGACCTGATTTAAATTTTAAGATTTTTTCACAGTGCGTAACAATGAATTTTTCAAAAATCAAGACCAATGCGCATTATCAACGAGTCTCATGTGTGAATTTAAGTTTCCAAGATTTATAAGATCTCGACCTTTAAGAGAAAAGTTCTTGTACAAATTTCCAAATATAGCTGAAAATTCATTTATCACATTTTAATCTTTAATGATAATTTTTTCTTTAATTGAACTTGTTTAGTTGACCCCATTGTTATAAAAAAATTGTTTTTTTCCCCAAGAAAACTGATTTTAATGGCCTGTTTTAAATTTGAAGATTTTTTACACTGCACAGCAATGAGTTTTCGTCAATCAAGATCAATGCATAATTCAATGCATTTCATGTGTGAATTTAAATTTCCAAGATTTATAAGATCTCGACTTTTAAGAGAAAAGTTCTAGTTCAAATTTCCAAAAATAGCTGAAAATTCATTTATCACATTTTTATCTTTAATTATATTTTTTTCTTTAATTGAACTTGTTTAGTTTGACCCCATTGTTATAAAAAAAATTGTTGCCTCCCCCCCCCGAGAAAACTGATTTTAATGACCTGGTTTAAATTTGAAGATTTTTTACACCGCACAACAATGAGTTTTTGTCAATCAAGATCAATGCGCAATATCAAAGTATTTCATGTGTGAATTTAAGTTCCCAAGATTTATAAAATGTTGACCTTTCAGGAACAAACTCTTGTTCAAATTTCTTAAAATTGCTGAAAAATAATTTTATTTATTTGTTTAAAAACGCGTAAAAAAGTCTAGTTACAGTTACAGATAAAAAAAATAAGTGCAAATAAATGATTATTACGAAACAAAAATAAGCAAAGACAAGTAAATAGAAAAACAATTTTGTGAAAAATAAAGAATCATAAAATAAACATATAAAATTATTAATGCATTGCAAAACAATATAAGTCTCAAATAAGGGTGTACCTTATCATACTATCCTATCAAGTACCTCCTACAGGAAGGATTTTATTGTGACCGGTGATGTTCTTTAGGATTCAACCATTGTTCCTGCCTATGTTATCGCGGCTTCCCGATCATTTAATTAGTGATGGCTCTTAGGACTGAACCACAGTTCCAGCCAGTGTTGCTGTCGCGGTGGTCAGGTCATTAAAATATTTCCATGTGCCTTCCGACGGGTCGGAGTAGTCAGTTTGTGATACCTTATCATACCATCCTACTTATCTTTAGATATAGCTTCCAGTATGGTGGTTGGTTCTTATCACTCTAGAGGGTACAAAAATAGAGTGCAGTTGATTAGACTTTAGCAATGACGGAAAGTGCCTCCTACGGGAAGGATTTTATTGTGACCGGTGATGTTCCTTCGGATTCAACCATTGTTCCTGCCTATGTTATCGCGGCTTTCCGATCATTTATTTTTTCCGAATGCCTTCAAGCGGGGTGGAGTAGCCTCTTTTGTTTAGCCTATCATATTTGAGTTTAAAAAAATGGTCGCGGTGGCCTGGTATAAAATGTTGAACTTCGAGAACAGATTCCAGCGAAGAACCACCATATAAGCGGTCGAATGGATGTTAAATCCGTGTGAACTGAATGTCCTCCCGTCATCTGACCGTAGTTCAAAATTAAAAGATTCATCTGAAAACAGTTCTAGCGTGACTTTAATATGGGAAATTAAAATAACTAAATTAAACTAACTAAACTTGAGTTTAAAAAATGAAAGCATTAAAACTTTAAAACATTTAGACATAGAGAAAATATCAAAAACTTCAGAATGTTTATTAATAGTATATAAAATTTCCATTAAGAATAGTTGCCAATGTAATTAAATGTAGTCAAAGCATTCTTAGATCATCTTCAGTCTCTCAAAATTCCGGTTTTGATTGATTTAGATATTCATTTGAGTGCCAGTGCCGTTGCACTTTTCCACAATCTAAATGTAAAATGGCACCTTTTCAAAACCTCGGAAATTTAGCTAACTAGCATTTGAAGTCTGGCTACAGAGATAGCTTAAAATTTCAACGAAATTAACTTAATAAAAGCATTTTGTGATGGCCTTTTGTCCCTTCAGACGTTACTTCATTTAGATTTTTATTTCAGTGGCAACTACAATGCAATTTTCTTTAACTTTAATGATAAACCGAACCCTTATGGAAACTTCTGAAATTTAACTAAAGAGTACTTTAAATCTGACTAATAGAAGGTGCTTAGAGTAAAACATAGGAGAGAATTGTAATATATTTAACTAATTTTGAGGTTGCAAGTCAAACAAAAATTCGGCTCAAGTGGTCTCAATTTAAGACAATTTAAAAGGAAGGTGGCATTTGGTAGTGACACTTGTTGTTAGCAATAAATATTTGGTGGCCGATGAGTGTGTCAGAAATGCTCTTTATTATGTCAAAGAAGTCCTTATTCTGTTTCTCAATGTAATCTTTAATTTTAATCATCACTTTTTGCCATAGGGTCCATTTTTACGAAGAATGACCATTCAACAAGTTCTAGTGAAAAGAATATTATTGAGGACTTCATGCAATCTATCATGTTATTAATATTTTATTTCTGAACTGAACCCTATTATATTTTTAGAGCTTACGTTTGCAACCATATTAAGTGCAAACTGCTTAGATATAACAAAATCAATATTCAACATTTTTACACTTTTTTCTTTCAATAACTAGCTGGAGTGGTTCTTCAAAGCTTTCTCACGTGCTCTAAGACAAATGTATCCTGGCAAAGAACACCTTGGTTGACACTGGCGTACTGTATTTACGGAATACTAACTTTTGATAGGAATTTAGAATTTTTCTAAATATATCGTGGGTTCCTTGGCGACTAATCCCTGATATGCTGTTAATAGTATCTGAAAATCGAATTTGTGTTTTAGACACATTTTTTCCAACCGACTGAAACAGAAATTTGGCATAGAACTATACGTTTTGTCATAAACCAGTCTGATAGATTTAAATCATTACGTTTTTGAGTTGTCACATTTTTGGAAGTGCCAACCTCTTGTTGGATTTGGGTAGCAATTTGATAGAAACCTGTATTATAGATGTTAATTCTGTGTACCGAATTTAAAATTTTATTCAAATTAAATTATAATCGAACATCCGGACAGAAAGACTTCCTCTTTGCTCAAAATTTGATAGAAACATTCAAATTTGGAATAAAGATCGTATACCAATCTCATCCGGCTGCTGAAAAAGTTTTTGAGTTATTTTTGTCACGTATACAGATAGACTTTCAATACTTTCTCTGTACTTTACATACAAGAAAGTAAAAATCAAATGGAACACTTCGGTAAGTTATTTTCCTGTAAGAGTATTGTTATTGCTGGAAAGGTGCATAACCATCTTTACTGAGCATCTCTGTACAAGGTGTTTCGCTGCGAGAACAGTGTACTAGTAGTGAAGCTCCTTATCCATCATCATAATAGAAATGCTTTAAAAAAAAAAAATGAAGAAATGGAATAAAAGTACGCCTTAAAAATCTTATTGTTTAAACAATATAAATTATCACTGAAAGACATTACAAAAGTTATTTTTTATGACTCTTTTTTTTTTTATTTTAACAGTTTTAAGCTCTTGTTTTAAAATCGCGTGTAATGAGGATTCAGGACACTCTTAGTACTGCAAATTCTTCTTTGGTAAGAAAAAACGTAAGCCAAATCAGAGCAACAAGTGCTCTGAAAAATCAGATAAATTCATATGCGCGAAATTTGACAAAATGCTACCCGTGTTTAGAACCAAGGATATGATAAATTAAAGAAGAACAAGATTCCATTTCAAGGAAAAAAATCATTCGAATGCGGATATGCAATGCGATTTAAGAGCAGGAAATATAAATCCATTAACGTTTTTCTCCTTTTTTCATAAAACAGAGTTTGTGGAATCACTGTCCTTATATCATTTAGAAATAAATGTCCCCATAATTGCAGAATTTGGAAAAATGATCAAAATTCATTACCTCAAATGTATCGTATTGGCAATGGAATAATTAACCCCTATTCTATAAGGTGCCTATCTGATATAAATACAATTTTCAAAACAATTAAAAAATGTATTTTTATAAACTCAAAGTTTAATCAAATTTGTCTTTTAAGAAAATTAAAGTAAAGTAGAAAACAAAATTAAAATATTATATATTATCAAATGCTAGAATATATAAATTTTGTATATGCTATCGCTAATCGATTATTTTTGCCAGTAAGTGAAGATTAAGATTCATTTAATTTGCTGAATATGATTGCGATATTGTACTGAATACAGAATTTCAGTGAAGACATTTGATCATATCATAAGTTTGGAGGCCGGCGTCCTGACATAGGGGTAGCGCGTCTTCCTCGGGATCTGGGCGTCATGGGTTCGAGTCCCGGTTTGGGCATGGTTATTCTTCCGTTGTTCTATGTGTGAATGTGCCCGCCTTTAAAAAGGGGTTGTGCTAGCGAATGAACGATGAGTGAGTAGCAAAGTCCTACTCTTGGCTCTAGTTGGCGCTATTATAAAAACAAGAGACCGTCCCCCACCGGCTTGAAATCGCTGTTTTCGTAACAGCGGGCTTGTCCATGGCAAGTGCCATAAGAAACAACAGCATAAGCTTGGAGCTATAGATCTTTAGAAGAGGCTCGAAATATCGGAAGCTACAGGAGTATAACAAAGTATAATGTTTGGTCTGGAATCGTTTTCCAGAGAAAAAGAACGAAACCTGAACACTAAATTAGAATCATGGGCGAGTAACAATGATTTGGAATAATAAATCAGTCTTTTCTAACAACTCCTTCACTTGATTTCTGGCCACGGGATTTCAACACAACTATCCGAAATAGACTCCAAGTTCTAGGTTGTATATTCAGAGAATTATTGGTTTGTCTTAACAATAAGACATCCTATTTTTCACAGAAATCAAGTTAATAAGCTACATAATAGTAATAATATGCAGAAACGTAGAAGCAGGTAGGACAAATGGACGTTTCAGTCAGCCATCAACCTTCAATATTGTCCATAAATAGCGCATATTTTTTTAAAGAAAAGAACTATCTGAAAATCATGTCCGCACATCCGCAGTTTACTAGCTGCAGGATTCAAAATTACTAGCATGGTTTGTATGAGTTCGGAATTTTCCATATTAGGACGTTTTAAGAATTTTAAAGAACAAAAGTGGAAAAAGTTGTAAATGCCGAAATTGAAAAGGTTTGAAAATAGGTTAAAAAAAATTTATACTAGTGACCTTCCACACTCTTTTTTGGACACTAAAAAAAGACTACTGGTCCTTTTAACCTTTATCCTATTATAAAATACTACTCATTTGCTATTTTTAAGTGAAATAAAACTGCTAGAATTTTTAGAAACTTGCATCTTCTATCATTTGAAACAACAGTGTTAAAAATTTTTGATTCTGTGCTTTTTAAGGAATTATATTCTTATATAATAAATTATCTTTATGTTTCTTTTCTTTTAAAAGAATTATATTCGTATGTTAAAATATTATCTTTATGTTTATTTTTCTTTTCTTTTAAAAGAATTATATTCGTATTTTAAAATATTATTTTTATATTTATGTTTATTTTCTTTAAAAATATTTATATTTTTATGTTAAAATATTATCTTTATATTTATGTTTCTTTTATTTTAAAACAATTATTTTCTTATGTTATTTTTATCTTTATATTTATTTTTATTTAAAGAATTATTTTCTTATTTTAAAATATTTTTTATATTTATGTTTCTTTTCATTTAAAAGAATTATTTTCTTAAGTTATCTTTATCTTAATTTTTTTTTTATTTAAAGGAAATATTTTCTTATTTTAAAATATTTTTTTTATATTTATGTTTTTTCATTTAGAATAATTATAATTTTATGCTAAAATATTATTTTTATTTTTTTCTTTTTATTTAAAAGAATTGTTTTCTTAAGTTATCTTTTTCTTTATATTTCTTTTTATTTAAATGAATTATTTTCTTATTTTAAAATATTTTTTTTATATTATGTTTCTTTTCATTTAGAAGAATTATAATTTTAAGTTAAAACATTATCTTTATATTTATGTTTCTTTTCATTTAAAAGAATTATTTTCTTAAATTATCTTTATATTTCTTTTTATTTAAAGGAATTATTTTCTTATTTAATTTTTTTTTATTTATGTTTCTTTTCATTTAAAAGAATTATTATCTTAAGTTATCTTTATCTTTATATTTCTTTTTATTTAAAGGAATTATTTTCTTATTTTAATTTTTTTTATATTTAGATTTCTTTTCATGTAAAAGAATTATAATTTTTAAGTTAAAATATTATCTTTATATTTATGTTTCTTTTCATTTAAAAGAATTATGTGTTTATGTTAAAATATTATCTTTATTTTTATGTTTCTTTGTATTTAAGAGAATAACATTCTTATGTTAAAAATTATCTTTATATTTCTTTTCTTTTAAAAAATAGCATTCTTATATTATCTTTATGTTTCTTTTTCATATTGAATGTTAATAAAAATCTCTCTATCTATATACTTTGAAACTGACTACATAGCAGATGAGATTTATGACTGTATAATTTTGGTTACTATAATAAATACATACATCTGCTGCTCTAAAATCTCTAAATGAATCGGCGGATTTTGTTGTTAAATCGAAAATGATAAGAAATCGGGTGTAGACAAATATTTGTGTTTTAATAAGTGTTTGTTCAATCTGTTCATTTTCTTTGTTAAATCATGCATTTCGAGTGGAAATATAAATAACACCAAACGCGGGATGATAAGTCCATCTGCCACCTTTTTGACTATCTCCGATTTTTGAAACGGTGCCAGTGATCTTTAACAGATGTCTGTTCAAGACGATTGACAAATAAACTCAAATAAATTAAAATAAAAGCGGATTTTCAATTAGTGTGAAATGTGTAATACACATTGTGTATATAACGTGAATTCAATTAGTGTGACATGTGTATATAATATATAATGTGGATTCGTTTAAAGAATTGTGGCTGATTTTCATATAGATCAGTAAACGATCCAGCATTGAAAGCATTTCGAATTTAATATTTTCATTTTTTTTATTTCATTGCTTAAAAAGTTAAAAGCCTACATTTATCTGTTGTGTATATTCACGGAGTGAAATTTATAGGATGAAAAATCACTCAGTGGGATTGGTCTCCATAAAACTATCTCGTATAATCTCTAATATGAATTTGTGTTTTAGTCTCAGTTTTCACAAAACGATTCTTATCAAAATTTGACCCAGAACTGTAATTAAAATCTACAAAATCAAGCATTAAATTTGAGATATTTAAATCATTGCATTTTTGAGTTATCGTCGTTATAAGCTTCGGAAAGAACAGACCGACAGACGTTCATCTCTTGCAGGATTTTGGCTCAACAGTTGATATGTGCCTACAGTATAGATATTAAACCTGTGTACCTAATTGTATTCATCTGGCTCTCTTCAAATATAGTTTTTAACTTAAATTCTATCATCTTAGACAGTTGGCCTTGGAGATCATCAATGAGATCCCGACAGTGCCATAAAAATCTTTACGGACGGCAGCAGACAGAATAACCATGCTGGTAGTGGCATCTACAATAAGAAACCAAGGAATAAATTGTCCATCTCCTTCCGAAACCCTGATTTCTCTTCCGTCTTGAAGAGCGAATTAATTGCAATTGAACACGACCTTGAAGCCATTCTCAATGAAAATGACTTCGGGGACCTCTGGATCCTTTCGGATAGTCGCAACTCCCTTGAAAACCTCCACAATTGGATCACAGTCGGAGATAAAACACGTATTTATCAATCTCAATTATTTCAGAGTTCCATGATGTTCATTTTCAGTGTATCCCTTCGCACGTTGGCATCTACGGTAATGAGCATGCAAATAGCTTGGCCAAAGAGGGCCGTAGCCACTTTAATTCTTCCTCTTTAGCCCTCACTTTTTTAGAACATCAATGCGCAACTTTCAAGGGAGTGGAAGATTCCTCCTAGCCATCACTGGTATGCGGGAAAAGAACCAGGCTTTTCGTTTGTTCTCAATTGTGGCAGAGCCTCTCGAACGATAATATGCAGATTGGCAAGTTTCTAATAGTTTCTCGTTTCTAGAGGGCAGTAAGACATTTACGGTCTGCTCTAAATGCCATGTTCAGCAAGCCTCTGCCGAGCACACCCTGGACTGTTTGGGATTTTCCAGAGAGGGCATATACTCCTCCCCACTTCTGGTCCTTGACTTTCTCCGGTTCAACGGTCTAATGGACCTTGTCTGACTTCGTCAAACAGCTGGAGAATAAACCACAACAACAACACAACTTAAATTCGAACTGCCGGACAAGCGGACTTCCTCTCAATAAATTTCCCTGAGAATTTGATAGATATCAACAAATGTGGTGTAAAGACAATGCACCAGATTTCATTCTTCTAGCTCAAAGCGTTTATGAGTTATCTTTGTCACAAATAGACAGACATTTTCAATTTTTTTTAAACAAATTCAGTAAGGTCAAAAATGTAAGATTGGTTTCTATAGTTGGTATACGAGAAAATAATAAATCATATCTCATGAGCAATATTAGAAACGAATTCGAGACATATTTAAAATTGCATAAATTTGTTCAATAAGCTTACTTTGTATAAAGCAATTTCTTAGTACGCGGAATGTATATCTTGGATTGCTCGCTTTATAATATTTCATCTAAAGAAATTTGTCAAGTATTTAATATCGTTTAACACCATTAAATTACGACCCAGTAATTATTAATTCTGTAGTTCAGGTAATAAATAATTCAGTTATTCAGCCTACGTTAATTTTCACGTAAGTATGAATTCTGTGAAGAAATCTTGATAGTTAAAATCAAAATTTTATGCAGATCAAATTTATTTGAACAGGGCATGATTTTATTAAAAAGAATGCTATTATTATATTAAGATATTTGAACAGTACATGATTTTATTGCTATTATTATATTTAAGATATTTGAACAGAGCATGATTTTATTAAAAATAATGTTATTATTATATTAACATATTGCATTAATCGGGAATAAAGATTTTTACATTTTTTTTGTATCCAGTTTTGATTACATAAAAGAAACGATCGCCATAATATATTATTTCAATGTTTCATCTTTTTTTTCTTGTATACGAAATATAGAGAAAATACTGTAATCGTCAAAAAGTTCAAACGCTGGATTTTGACCAATCAGCACGTTTTAATCCTCCCTGAGTTCGAAAAACTTATTTTTGGAAAATGTCCGTCTGTCTTTCTGTTTGTGCCAAAGATAATTTAAGAAAAAACATCTCGAGCTGGACGGGTGAAATTTTACATACAGGCTTAAAACCAAATTTGTTGATTTCAATCAAAGTTTGAACAAAATCCGTTCAGAGAAAGTTTGCCTGTCCGGCTGTTAGAATATGATGTTAAGAATTCAATTAACCACGTGATCTTCCTGCGCGGAGCTAGCTGCCAATCATGTATCACGTGGTCTCCCTGTTGTTTTTTTAGTATATTTTTTTTACCAGTAGAAGCGAACTTGACTCCTGTACTAGGGGGAGTGTGATCTCGGCTCTCTCTCTCCTGAGAAGTTATATGTGTAGCTCTCTAGGCCTACTACACTAAGGAATATTTATGTGCCTTTTGTTGTTGATATTACCAATAAACCACATAAAAGACAAATAGATAAAATTCGGGACACAGATTTAACCACTTAAGTGTAGACATCTATCAAATTTTGAGGCCAAATCCAAAAGAGAATGACGTCTGTCCGTCTGTGCTTTCAGAAAACATATTAACGTTATAACTTAGAAACTCAGTGATTTAGACATATCAAATTTAGTGCGTGACTTTGCGAATTTCAGTGTAGTTTGTAATAGTTCAGTGTAATTTTTGTTTTCAATCTGTTGGGACGAATGTGTCTAAACTCATATCCGATTTTTGGATACTTTTAAACACATGCCGGGAATTAATCGCCAAATTACTCGCCAAGGATCACACGACAGATTCATTGAAAATTCTAAATTCATGCCAAAGGTTATTTATTTTATAACTGTTGTATGTCAATGCTATGCAGGGCGTTCAATATCATATCTTTATTAAAGAGTATTTATAAAATTAGAATGTTTTGGGAGGACAGTTCATCTCGGCTTTTCTTAAGTGTATGCAGCTGAAGATTATGTAATCGTAAAAATATTAAATAATAAATATGTAGTAAAATAGAAATAGTTAATAAATTATCATGAAAATATTGAGTAACAAATAAATAGTAAAATAGTTGTCGCAAATAAGTAGTAGAAACTGTAAGCATAAATAAATAAGTAATAAAAGCAAATAAATAGCAATAGTAAATAAATAACCGTGAAATAGTAGATAATAAACAAATTGTGAAATAATAATTGTAATTAAGTAGTAAAACAGTAAATAAATAATAGTAAAACTATTATAAATATATAACTCATGTGAAACTTTGAATATAAAATAATTTGCGTCTCATATAACTTATTCAGTTGCTTTTATTATGTAATTAATAAAATATTCTAAGAAGGCTCACTGTATTAAAAAAAATGGCAAATATTTTTCAATCTCTAGAATTCAAAAATTTATAATATATTAACTGGTTCATATAAGTTGAGGACCAACCCAAAAAAAGAACTTCCTTTTTTTTCCACTGCCGTTGAAAACTCGCAATCTATTCCGTTGTTTTTATTAACAAATCGTGATCTTTTCACCTTTCCGCAAAACGTAATCGTTCGCTGAAGGAACCCACGCGCGTATCAAAGCTATAAGCTTAGGCGAACGCCAGTGCAGCTGAACATGCCCCAGCGTGTCCTTCGCACAAGTCGTTGATGCCGAAGTTCGACAACAAGGACACACGCACCCGAAGGCTAAGAATGTTTTTATTTATACACGTGGAAGCGTTCTTTTTCCTTTCTATTTTTTTTTATCTTTACCTTCTGTTATTCATTTTTGTTCTAAAAAAAAGTCGTATGTAGGATTTTTTTTTCTTTTCCAAGCGAAAACGATGGATAACAAATATTTGTTGTGTTCAAAGAATAAATATTTTCTCTTATATTGAATGCTGTTATACTGCAAATTTGTGTACTAAATCGTGCACTATTTAGTATTAGTACTGTACGATTTGTTATTAGTGCGCTACTAATTAATTAGCATAATATTTATTTAATTTGAATTGTTAATAAAGAAGCCAGATTTTTTCGAACACTTATATTAGTACACAATGCATATTTAAGAAAAATAAATATCGTTTGAATACTTGATGATATCTCATTCTTGAAACTGGCAGTATTTATTTCCGAAAACGATGGATAGCAAATATTTGTTGTGTTGCAAAAATAAGTATTTTCTCTTATATTGAATGCTGTTATGCTGTAAATTTGTATTCGCATCTGATAAATCAGTACACTATTTATTTAATTTGAATTTTTAATAAAGAAGAGAGATTTTTTCAAACACTTATATTAGTACACAATACACAATACATATCTAAGGACCCTAAATGCTATTTGAATACTTGATAATATCTCATTCTTGAAATTGCCAGTATTTATTTCCGAAAACGATGGATAGCAAATATTTGTTGTGTTGCTAAAATAAATATTTTCTCTGATATTTGCAGTAAATTTGCTGTTAAATTTGTAAAATGCTGTAAATTTGTGCTCGCATCTGAAAAATCAGTTCACTATTTATTATCATATGAGAACATGATGTTGTTTTGATTAGGGGGTTTTGAAGCTCGAAATCGCGTAGGCATTAAATACTGAAGCTCGAAATCGTGAAAGAAATGAATATTGAAACTCTAAATAGCGTAGGCAATGATTAAAGCACAAATGGCAATTTTCATCATCATCTTTTAATCGCATATATTTTTTACCTGCTTTTACCAGTATTGCATTATTATTATGTATGCTTCTTTCATAGCAGATGCGTTTTTAAAAGGTTGACCTGCTTTATTATTATGTATGCTTCTTTGACAGCAGATGCGTTTTTTAAAGGCTGACGTAGAACTATGACATCATAGCTGTTATTTCATCTCAAAATCGGTCGAGCTCTAAAACTAATGTTTGCCAGCTAGAATGAAATTTTTTTTTAAAATTATCATTATAATATATATATATATATATATATATATATATATATATATAGAGAGAGAGAGAGAGAGAGGGATAGAGATTGTTTCGAACCGGTTTAAACTGGTTAATGACTAAAATTAATTAATGACTTAAAAATAATAATGTTCTCACATGATAACTCGAAATTTGCGATCGTAGATTTCATTAATTTTTTTTAACATTATTTAATTTGAAATGTTAATAAAGGAGAGAGATTTTTTTCGGACACTTATATTAGTATAAACAATAAATGACCATAAATGCCATTTCAATACTTGATGATATCTCATTCTTGAAATTGCCAGTATTTATTTCCGAAAACGATGGATAGCAAATATTTGTTGTGTTGCAAAAATAAATATTTTCTCTTATATTGAATGCTGTTATACTGCAAATTTGTGTTTGAATCTGATAAATTTATACGCTGTTTATTTGATTTGAATTGTTTTTAAAGAAGTAATATTTTCCCGAATTTTTGTATTAGTATTCAAACAGATTTAAAAAAATAAATGTTGTTTGAATACTTCTTGAAAATTGCCAGTATTTATTTTCCTGAATACCAAATGTCCACCCGTATAACGGATCAACAACTAATTTCCAAAATGTAAAAAATATGTATGGACTTTTAAAAGGAAAAAGCTTTAAATAAAGAAAAGAATTTTATTTATGTTGTTTAATATGGATGTAAGGTTTTAAAAAGTATCATATATATAAATTCTTACGGCGTTCGGTAGTCCTATTAGCTAATTTAGTAAAATACTTTTGATCATTAAAATTTAAACATTTTTCTACACCGGAAGCACATAAAATAATAAAGTTTTGAAAATCAAATGATTTAGTTTTTTTAAATGATTTTCATCTATTTTAATAAATAAAAATAAACCAGTTGAAGCATGCGATTTCTCTAAATGAATAATCAAAAATAATCAATTCAAAGCTTCATAACAAAGTCAGTTTCAGCGATTAATGAGTGAAACAATTTTTGTTTAATATGTCATTGCTAGTGTCTCAAAAATATTTTATTAAACATCCTATAAAACAGAGACATTGGACAAAAAGTGATGCACCGTAATTGTTTCAGCAGTACATTTTCTAATTCTAACAATGCAAATTATAATCATCTGTGTCAGTTAGAACAATTTTTTCAACAGGAAATTTATGGATATATTTGACAGTTTAGAAACCCTTATAAAATATATACCTGATATAAACCTGACCCTTTATATAATATATATTTGTTATGTTTTTAACTTTATATAGAAACTCCTTTTTACATTATCTTGTTCTTTCGCAAAATTGAATGTTTTAACTGTTAAAACAAAATCCCTTTATTCAAAATTGTTCCTTGTTATACGATAAGATTAAAAAATATGAATTTAACGGAATAAGTCTCTTGCAAATTACTGCTGTACAAATTAAAAAGTAAAAAATTAAGAAAAATAAAATAGAAAGCCAAAATCTTGCTTTAATGTCCGAACGATTGAATCTTAACTTTGGAAAAAGGTTAATGGTTAATGGAACAATGGAATTAGAATCAATTGTATAATTATAAAGGCATTGTTACAATTTGTATATAAAATTAAAGTAAATTAATAAAATAATAAAATATTTAATTTTGATACATTTTTATTATTTAATTAATTTACTTTAATTTGATATACAATCTGTTACAATGCCTTTTTTATTATGATCGAATTCAATCTAATTCTATTGTTCCATTAACCATCAACCTTTTTCCAAAGTTAAGATAAAATTCAATTGATTGTTAATTAAAGGAAGATTTTGACTTTCGCATTTACTTTTCTTAATTTTTTTTCATCTTAATATATTTAATTTTAACACATATTAAATAATATAAAATAAAATGTATTAAATATTAAAACAATAAATATATATTAAAATTAGAGATATTTTTTTTGTATGGAAGTGAATTAGAAATGTAATTTTATTATGTCTTAAGATAATGTGTAAGAAAATTATTTTGGTGAGATATTATTTTATGAAGATTTAGCTGAAATACATTAAAAACGTGCTTAGTTTCTAATTATATTTTAATTAATTTTTGAGCTTTGAATTTATATTAATGATGACCTTCCTTTTGAAGAGCACGTATGCCAGATTTCATTACCATCGGAAAAAGACCGTACTTTTGTATAATAGTTATTCAAATAAGCAGTTATATATATAACATATATATTAAAATTAATTAATGTATTTTATATATATATATATATATATATATATATATATATATATATATATATATATATATATATATATATATATATATATATATATATATATATATATATATATATATATATATATATATACATTTAAAAAGTAGGGAATTATTGAAATTAAATTGTTAAGAGAATTAAAAGATAACATTACAGTAAAAAAATTTTCAAATATTTTAAGTATGTTTTTATATCAATATTTTTCATTATTTCAAAAACTGCACCTTGCAACGATATTTTTTTTGCAAGTGCGTAAATTCAGAGTAAAATTAAAAAATGAATAAAAATAAATAAATAAAATAAATTAAAATTAATAAAATAAATAAATAATTAATTGAATAATAAACTTAATTAAAAATGTCAAATTAAGTTAAAACATTTTCAATATTATATGGTTTTAAACTAGATGTACAAATCCATTTAATTTTTTTTATTATTTAAAACCTCAAATTGTAGATTATTTCATTCATACGACTTAAGTTCTTTTTAAATTTTCAATTATATTTAATAACATTTCTGATAAAAAAATTTTTTTATTGAAATTATTGATTAAATTTTTGCAAATCAGATTTTCATTGGTGCCACTTTTAATACCGTAGATTTTCTCATCAAAATTTAAATAAATTAATTTTAATCAGTCTAAATCAATATTTTTACTAATTTTATTGAATTAAAAAGATAAATTTGGGTGGCTTGCGAAATTCTAGATTAAATCAATAGCCCAAGAGTTCATCAAATCATTTCAGCCAGATTTTTGCAGTTTCCAATCCTCAAATGGAGGAAAATGCGACGGGAAATAAATGATGATGATTCATCTTTTTCTATGAATTGGTCGAGGATTATTAATTTCACCAACATTCTTCCTCTTTTGAATTATTTAGTCCAATAAGCCACGCCCATGTTAAATATTAATGTTAGGGTGTATTTTTCGACGAAAGCAAATAAAATGTATTACACCGGTAAAAATGTGAGATGTAATTGTCTCAAAGTCTCTCATTAAGAGAAGTTTACATTACAAGATGATACATTAGGCAATTTTCAACATTAGTTAATAGTAATAATTACAGATATCCGGATTAAAAGGATTAGTTAATCTTTAACCTCATTATGAATTTAAAAACTGCATTTATCAACGTTTGGATATTACTGGAATAATTGCAATGATTCCAGCAAAATTATAAACTAAAAGAACATTGAATTATTAAGTTTTCGGTTGTACTTGTACTACAAATCTGCCCAAATAGGATCTATTGTTTGATAATATACCTTTCGGAAGGACTTTCCGAGGAAACTGAACGACATTTTTATTTTGCAAGATGGAAAACCAGGAGGATCTCCAAAAACTAAACCACATGATTGCAGCAAGCAATTCGCTGCAAGCGCGTAAGTCTGTCTACTAGTTTTAAAGGACAACCAAAGGATATCTATAACTTTACTGTTTTAAATGCTGTTTTAAAGGACAACCAAAGGATATATATTACTTTACTGTTTTAAATGATGTTTTAAAGGACAAAGAAAGGATATATATTACTTTACTGTTTTAAACGATGTTTTAAAGGAAAAAGAAAGGATATATATTACTTTACTGTTTTAAACGCTGTTTTGAAGGACAACAAGGGATATCTATTTCTGTACTGTTTTAAAGGACAACCAAAGGATATCTATTACTTTACTGCTTTAAATGCTGTTTTAAGGGACAACCAAAGGATATCTATTACCTTACCGTTTCAAATGCTGTTTTAAAGGGCAACCAAAAGATATCTATTATCTTACCGTTTCAAATGCTGTTTTAAAGGACAACCAAAAGATATCTATTACCTTACATTTTCAAATGCTGTTTTAAAGGACAACCAAAGAACATCTATTACCTTACCGTTTCAAATGCTGTTTTAAAGGACAACCAAAGGATATCTATTACCTTACCGTTTCAAATGCTGTTTTAAAGGATTACCAAAAGAAAACTATTACCAGTTAACTGTTTCGATCTCTTCGGGAAATGCGTATCTGAACTGTGTCTCAAAAATGTCACTACTTATTACTCCTGACGAAAAAACTCGTCATAACGCAAAATATTGTACTTTTTCCATGACGAGTATACTCGTCAAAAACAGTTAACTAGTTAACCGTTTTTACATCAATTAAGTCTGAAACGTAGATATTCATCAAAATATATGAATTCGAATCTTCTTAAGATTACAATACCTTCTTTTTATATAATTCGTATATGAAATAGCAAAAACATCGACAGAATTAATTTACTATTGTTCTAAAGATGAAAGCCTTTTGACTTTTAGCTAAAACACAATAGTTTTCCTCAAAATGTCTCAAAAGTTTGTGTGAAATTGCATTGTTGGATTCGAAAAATGGGAACACAGGCAATCGAGGTTACTACTTTAATAACGGTTTTGAGCGACGAAATGCTTGAATTAAACTGAATGAAAATTGACTTACTTTAATGAATTCGAACAGGGAATGGTGTTTTTATTCCTGCCATATTTTTAGTTTAAAAATGCCATTATTTTCAAACTTGAAACGTCTTGTTGAAATATGTCTGATACGATTTCACATCTGCTTTATCTATTTAAAAATCTAAAATTGATTTTTATTTAATTATATTTTACATTCTAATAAAAGAAATTTCAAGATATATTCAAACAAAAAATGAGATCTTGGGACAGAGAAGAGAAAAAGATTTTCCTCATTTATAGAATTCTCCAAGACTATTCTATTTTTCGGATTCTTGAATGGAAAACTGTTTAATATTCTTTTCATATCAGAAAAAGTTGACATATTTATAGTATAGAGCAATTAATGTCTAATTATCCGTCTACATAATCGTCCACCGCCGTCTAATTAAACAGAAAAAAAAACACTAGACATTCATAAACTACTATAGAGATCAAAGAAATGTAAAAATTTTATAAAATTTGACACGAAAATTATTAATAATTGGAATGAATACTAAATATGGCAGCTCTCCAAACATGGCAAAATTATTGACAAATAAATGTTAATAATATAATTATTCACTTTCATAAAAAGCCAGAAAGATATTGCGATGAATTAGAAAGAACAGAGATCACGAATTATCAATGAAAATATGCTTAGGCATAGCCAATGTAGGAGGACAATACTGTTACAAGTCTGTAATTTTGCTACCCAGCGCGAATAATGTCATCGTGGAAAAACCGTTGTAAGATCTGCCCTGTGCGTGCTGAGCTTGGCGATCATTTGGCGACTTGGCGATCATTTGGCTACTTGGCGACGAATTTGACGAATTTGGCGACTAAATGGATAATGCTGGAAAGTTCGAGAACTTTCAACCCGAGATACACCCAGAGACATCCTGATTGGTCTGGAAGATTCTAGCCCCGCCTTCCGGAACTATAAAAGACAGGCACCCTGTTGTTCAAAATTGTTTAAATAGATAGACCGCTTCATTCGAATCTTCAACAGAACTGGTACTGTTTTAACTATTCTACGACTTCTAAACTAATGGAAACAAGCTAAACAAAATTTTGATAGTTAGATCGATAGTCTATAAATGTTTTAAACAAATAAAGTTACTTCATCATGGTATTCGATATCGAATAGTTTCAGAGATTCTTAAAGCGATACACGGTTCTATTTGAATCAGTACCTGTACCAATTCTTAATTCAAAGAATTATGCTTACTATGCAATTCTTAATTTCAAGAATTATGCGATTTCTACAGTACTAGAAGCAAATTACTATCCATGAAAAGTTTTTTTTCAAGCTAATACCAGTGTTAGATCGACTACTTAAGATTTACTACAATCATAAGATTTGCTTTATTAAATTTCCAACAGTAGTCTCGAGCCACCTGAGCTTTATATAGAGCAGTATTATTTCGACTAGAGTCATAATATTTGCTTTATCAAATTTCTAACAATAGTCTCGAGCCACTTGAGCTTTACTTATAACAGTATTATGTCGACTACATTCATAAGATTTGTTTTATTAAATTCCCAACAGTATACACGAAGCCCATATACCATGATTAAATTGACTACAGTTGTGAAATTTGCTTTATTAAGTTTCCAGCAGTAGTCTCGAGCCACCTATATATATAGAAGTATTATATCGACTACAGTCGTAAGATTTCCTATATTAAATTTCATAGTCTCAAGTCACCTAAGCTTTACATATACCAGAATTATATCGACTATAATACTCAGATTTGCTTTATTAAATTTCCAACAGTAGTCTTCAGTCACCTGTGCTTTATATGAAAATGAATACATTTCTGCAGAGGGCACGCAGTGAATTTGTATGAAACACACTTTACATGTAATGTCGTAAAACAAAAGTCCTCACGAATTTGGTTGAAATTTGATTAGTTGAATGCTGACCTGACATATTGTCGCTGCATTTCATTCTACTCAAAAATAAGAAACCCTTTGCTGGGTGTAAAATTTCCAAGGAATTAAAAATCTTCCTAACTAAATTAAAACAATACACATGAGATTTGATTACGAAAAAATATTAGGTATGGACAAGTATAGATAAATGATGTTATGTTGTAGAAAGAAAAAAAATACTTCAGTTAATTTGGATTATAAATTTATGGGAAGCGATGAATTAATTTAAATTCTTCTGATATCACTTCTAGCTAATATTGCTAGAGAGAGTGAGAGAGAGAGAGACAAGACGAAGTTTTGCCACCAAGAATTTTAAAGAAAAAATTCTATGAAAGAAGAATTAAAGAAATTTTAGCAGCTTAGAAAAAGCATTCCAAAGAAGTGGAAGTGAACCTAGAGCTGATACTGTTGCGAATTAGCAACATTGCTTTCTTCTACAATAAGTCTATGAATAAGGAAGCTACTTTTAAAGATATAGTAATGGCTGTTGAATGGAAACCAATCAATGATCTCCAATCTTGACAAGGAATTTGTCAATTGTCTCTATAAAAGCGAAAGATCTTGAATATTCGAGAATCTTGGGATTAACTTCAATAGGATTCGATTTCAGAGTTTGTTCTAGAACATTCAATGTTTAGCCATGGAGACTATAAAAAGACAGAGAGACATATAAATATAGAGACAGAGTCAACGATCTGTCTGTGGAATCAGTCAGTTGACAGTTCGGATGATCTCCAGTGAGTAGTTGAGCGAAATCTAGAGCGACTTCTCTCTCATTGCTTTATGTTGTTGAGATTGTTAATAGCTATTTTCTGCTTGTATGATGCAGTTTATTGCGTTTATTCGTGAGCTTGTTGAATTCTTCATTATCGACACTCTGAATGATTTTGAATCTTTTCCAAAACAACAGTAAGGAATTTCTTGAGCCTCAGTTTAGGACAGTTACAGTTTCATCAATTAAATCTCAAAAGACTTGAGAAACTGGTGTAACTTAGAAATAAAAAGGTAAAATACTTTTTATCAATTGAATTTAAGTGGGTAGAAAATAATTTTGTTTTAAAAACACGGATTAATTGAGCTTATGGTATTTTTCAGACACTAAGTGATAGGACGTTTAAACCTATTATGATTGAAATTGTATAAAAAGGACAGACTTATAATTACTATCCGTAAGAAAATGTTTTATTGTTGCCTTGAATTTTTAAGTAAGAGGAATATTGCTTCTGCATGGCTTCATAATACTTTATTGAAATATTTGATTCATTATTTAAAGAAATCAATTAAAAATAATTAAAAGTATAATTCTACCAATGAGTTAAAAACAGACGTTTCTATTTCAATAATTTTTGATATTTTAATTCTGAGAGTTATTTTTTACAAACTCACCACCAGATGGCACCCGGGAAACATAATCAAAATTTAATTAATTGATTAGCAGAAAATTATTATTAAAACAGCGTTTTGTCTATAATAAACGTTAATTTGACAAATTTCATATCCCCAGAATTGTCAGGAAAATAATTAAAAATCGATTACAAATTTTTACCTATGTAGAGTAAAGTAAAATAGAGTCTAAGTCAAATGAGAGAAATCAAATGAAATAAAAATGTTTAAAAATAAATTAAAAGTGTAAAGCGTGGTCTTCGATACACCGAAGATTCCGCTAAGAAAAATTTATTTATTTATTTATTTTACTTCCTCGTATAAGTAGTATAAAAAAATATAGTAATTTTCAAAAATTTGAACTCTAGATTTTGATGAATTTCTAGATTTTAGACCTCTTTAAGTTCGAAAAACCCATTTTTGGAAAATGCCTGTTTCTCTGTTTCACTGTCTGTGACAAAGATGACTCAAAAACGCTTTGATCTAGACGAATGAAATGTGGTATATGGTCTTTATATCAAATTTACAGATTTCTATTAAATTTTGAGCTAAATCCTCTCAGAGGAAGTTGGTCTGTCCGACTGTTTGAATATAATTTAACACGATATCTATAGAACGAAAAGAGTTCAATATATAAAATTCTATATACATAATTAACATTTGAAGTCTAGATACCCTTCAAATTTTGAGCAAAATTCAACTAGGGGTTGATTATCTGTCGGTCTGTATTTTCACAAGAATGTAATCGGTATAACTCAAAAACACAATGACTTAAATATATGAAATGTGGTAAGAAATTTTGTGACTACAAGTGTAACTTTGTTTCGAATTTCTGCCTCAATAAGCACAAATTCAATTTTCGGATACTATTACCTGAATAATGGAGATTAATCGCCAAATAACTCGCCAAGAATTACAGCAGAAATGCTAAATTCACACCAAAAAATAATATTTCCTAACTATTGTACGCCAGTGCCAAGCAAGGCTATCTCTAAGATAACACCTTTATTAAAGTGTATTCTAGAAAGTATTGGATAGACCACTCCAGTTGGTTTTTGACAGATTAACATTTCAGCTATTCTTCTAACTATCATAAAAATACTTTTGATCCATTTTGAATTCTTTTTTTTATTAGATGATAAGCTTTAAAAACCTTTAAAGAAACTATGGTAATGGAAGAAGTGCTATAACATTGGAAGAAGAGTGAATTTTTAAAAGTCCAGCATGAAAAGCTTAAAAAAAATTGTATATCTGTGAAATATTAATCAGGTTTCATTTTCATAAATAATTCGATAATGTTTTTAATGGATCATTTCGGGTAACATCGGAATCTTTTTTGTTTTTTACTAAATCAACGTTAAATGATAAAACAAAAAAATATAAACAAACTATTATCACGTTAATTGATTTCGGAAATATTAAATGCACCAATATTAATACAAAGTTGCTCCGTGACCGAAATCACGTTTATATTCTAATTGTAATTAATTTTGTTTGGACTCCCTTCTAGTAGAATAGCCGTTTTAAACGTAGAATAGCCGTTAAGCCGTCTCAATGAAATGATACAAAACACTCGATTTCAAAGGAAATGTTTGTTAAATATCATGGGATGAATTAAAAAATAAAATATCTAATTTATAAAAGCCTTCTAGTTAGGAAGGCCATATATAGTTAAGAATTACTGTTTATCGTTAAGTTTAGAATTTCGCTTAAACCCATTTTCAACACAAAGCTATTTTCTGTTTCCTAATTCCTTTTGCAGAAGTTTGTTTAAATTCCATCATCGGAAAATAAAACACAAATTGATAACAAACTGAAGCCGAAATTATATTAAAATATCTATTTGGCAAATATAACAATCAGATGATTTTCAAAAATAATATTTTCAAATAAATATTAGTAAAAGTAAAAACCCCCAACTATTAGCCTACCATGGCACCATTAGTATTCTATGTGAATTCAAATATGCTAACGAAATGCAATTTTCTTGATGAGTAAACTGATCTATTGTGTTAAGATAATTGACTCCAGGAGAATTCCTTTATTCCAGGAAATTCACAATAATAATTCCAGAGGCAGGCAAAGTTGGAAACCTGTTTATAATTGGTGATAACACATATTTCTATAATATAACATAAATTATTGATAAATTGAATTATTATTTGATTTTCATTTGGAAGTCACAAAGTGCATTATTTGAAATTGATTTCAAAACGTTATTAATCCAACTGCGAATTTTTTTAAAAAACAAGTTCCACCAATTATAAACGGCTATAACTTTATTGTGAACAAAACGAGGAAGTTAAAATTTTTATGATAATATGGAAGTAAGTTTAAAATTCTTTTTAGGTACATAACAATTGCTCTATGGGACTCTTCTTGGTCGTACGGGCAACATCCAAGCGATAATGCATTTCAAGAAGAAATCTGTGAATCATTTCAAAACCATGACTGGTGTTCTGCAAATGGCTGTCTAATTCTTCAGAAATCAGTTATTAAGTTTTTCAATTCATAGGGAAGAATTGTAGAATTTGTGTTAACGTTTTCTTTGCATTCAATAATATGATGCTTTAGTTTCTTTTCAAATTCGAGATAATTTTTCTCTTTTTACTAAAGATTACAATTTTTTACAATTACTAAAGATTACAATTAGAATTCTTTCTAAATGGTTTCAATGTCATTTCTTATTAGATTCCGAGTCATATTGGCTTTTTTTGTCAATGAAATGATATATTCTACTGTTAAATCCCTCCCTTTTTTTTGTTATTCAAGACTTCTGTATCGAGAAGCTAAGAAATACTTCATAAGTCATCTGTTTACTTCTTGATAAGAAATCTAGAATCTGAAGATCCACAAAAATAACATTTTATGAAACCTACCATTTATTTGCTGCTTATGTTGCTGTTGTCGTTTTTACTTATGGCACTTTACAAGCCCGCGGACAGATCTATCAGCGATTTAAGCCGATTGAGCGTCTCTGGTTTTTTCAGTAGCGCCAATTAGGAACAAGTGTACGACTTAGCTACTTCTTGCGTCACATTCGCTTGCACAACCCTTTTTTACAGGGGGGGGGGGCACATTCACACACCTCACAGATAGAACACAGAAGATGAACAACCATGTCCGAACCTAGACTTGAACCCGGGACGCCCAGATCATTGGGAAGACGCGTCACCATGCCAGGAAGCTGGTTATTTGCGGCTTATTCGTCCTACAAATGAAGCGTATGTGTCTTTGTATAGGATATATTCGTTGAAATAACAAACATCTCCTTTCTAGTGAGAGAGCAACTCTGTGTCCCATTTACCATTTTGTGTTTAACGTTAAATATATATTAATAAAAGCTCTTCTTGTCATTATTATTATTTTTATTTATCGTCTATAAGTTTGCATGATTTTTAGGCGCAGAAATTTCATCCAAATATTTATGCCTATACGCTATTTTATGCGCACTTAACACTCTTTAGTTTCTTTATTTGTGTTTCATCTATCCTTTATCAAACAATTATATCTTTCAGCTTCTGTTTTACTGAATTTTAAGTTCACCAGTGACTTTGGTGCATTTCTACAACCATTTTATTAGAATTAACCCTGTTTGTGCTTAATTCAAATATTGTGTGGTTAATCAGTAACTGCAACGCAGCTGCACAAAGAATGACTTTTGAGTCAAAGCATGATTTTTGCGCAGAAAACCAAAATAATACAAATCAGAATTCATTAGCTAACGAATTGAAGTGATGTAGAGAAGGCTTCACTTGGTAATGAAATTGATTCCTGCACGGATATTCCTGTGACTGATGACAATTGTGAAACATTGAGCATTGTGACATGGGTGATGGAGAGCTATTTGAACAAGCAATTAATACGTATGCAAACAAAACTTAGCTTCCTTGTGTTTTGTGTTCAAAAATGTTCTAATCATTGTTTGAAATTACTGAGATAACACATAATAAAAATAAAAATTCATTAGCTAACGAATTGAAAGTGCATGTAGAGAATGCTTCACATGGTAATGAAATTGATTCCTGCACGGATATTCCTGTGACTAATGACAATTGTGAAATGATTAATGTCAAACATTGAGCATTGTGACATGGACGATGGAGAGCTATTTGAACAAGCAATTAATACGTATGCAAACAAAATTTAGTTTCCTCGTGTTTTGTGTTCAAAAATGTTCTAATCATTGTTTGAAATTACTGAGATAACACATAATACAAATCAGAATTCATTAGCTAACGAATTGAAAGTGCATGTAGAGAATGCTTCACATGGTAATGAAATTTATTCCTGCACGGATATTCCTGTGACTAATGACAATTGTGAAATGATTAATGTGAAACATTGAGCATTGTAACATGGGCGATGGGGAGCTATCCGAACAAGCAATTAATACGTATGCAAACAAAACTTAGTTTCCTTGTGTTTTGTGTTCAAAAATGTTCTAATCATTGTTTGAAATTACTGAGATAACACATAATAAAAATAAAAATTCATTAGCTAACGAATTGAAAGTGCATGCAGAGAAGGCTTCACATGGTAATGAAATTTATTCCTGCACGGATATTCCTGTGACTAATGACAATTGTGAAACATTGAGCATTGTGACATGGGCGATGGAGAGCTATTTGAACAAGCAATTAATACGTATGCAAACAAAACTTAGTTTTCTCGTGTTTTGTGTTCAAAAATGTTCTAATCATTGTTTGAAATTTCTGAGATAACACATAATACAAATCAGATGGTAATGAAATTGATTCCTGCACGGATATTAATGTGACTAATGACAATTGTGAAATGATTAATCTGAAACCTTGAGCATTGTGACATGGGCGATGGAGAGCTATTTGAACAAGCAATTAATACCTATGCAAACAAAACTTAGTTCTTTTTGTGTTCAAAAATGGTCTAACCATCGTTTTAAATTACTGAGATAACACAATACAACGTTTTAATAATAAGAATCAAGCATTATATTTGGTCTAATAATTCACAGAAACATTTAACCCTTCAGAGAGATCTTTTTGATTCTTCATTTCTCTTTTGTTAAAACATTCCAGGAATTTTAAAAACTTAGACCTGTTCCTTTCCATACTTTTATGGGGGAGCTAGAAAAAGATGATTATGGCATTAAAGAAAATTAAACTATGTATCTTATTTTTTATAGAAGGTTATACCCCTGATTGTGCTAACATTTCATATTCTTTTAATGTTATGGTTTTGAAAGTGAGAAGCATAGATTCAGAGATATATTCGCAAATCTTCCTATTGATAGACAAAATGATGGTAGCTCAGATTCGTGATATCGTCAGGAAATTTTGGAAAGTGAGCATGGTATAGAATTGGAACAAAGCGCAGATTCTAAATACTCTAGAAAATCGGATCGGATCGATTCCTGATCGTGAAAAAAAGTAGGAAATCCTTATATAAAATGCATTTTTTTAAAATATGAATAAATTGCCTTGAAAGTTTTGTTAATAATTTGTTTTATTCTGAATGAAAAATGATAACAGTATTTTTTTTTTTTTGAGTTAAGTATATAAAAATGAAAGGCAAAAGTTATGAATTTTCCTATATATATATTTAAGTTCCTTTTTTCCAAAACATTTCAGTGTGAACTATATGTAAATTATAGATTTTTCTTATTCCTTCAATATTTTTATGCAGGGAAAAAACTACTTACATTAAAAATAATAATCTTTATATGAATAGAATATGGAAAAAGGAAATGAATATAAAAAAGGAATGGAAAAAAAAGAGTCAAGTTCAATCTCGGTTTTTCTTTTAAAAAATTCCATTTATATCTTAAGCAAGAACATATATTCATAGAAAAATATTCATGCAGTCTAATAATACTTTAGTTTTATATAAATAGCCAATAAGATAGGGGAAAATGCCAGAAGATTTCGGATCAAAATGACCCCGCATGTGTGTTAGTGCTCAAAAAATGGAAGCATGTCCTGAAGGATTAAGTAATTTCCAAAACAAACAGCATGCGAGATATGCATGTAATGATATTTTAAACTCTTAATTTCAATTTTAATTAATTTCCAATATTTTATCTTAATTTAGCCCATCGTAACTTCATTCTAAAATATTCTCTTATTTCTTGATCCAATTCCACTTTCGGTTTAATTAATCCCTTTGCAAAAATAATGCGCCATCAGTACTACGTATCAAATGAAAATGATACTTTTCGTTGCCCTTGAAAAGGTGTCAAAGGTCACCGCGTGTATTGAATAGGCGCGTGGCCAGAAATCCCATCTTATATAAGACTAGTGTTCATTTGTTCTGCCCTTTTTTGCCCTTTTTCCTTCTTTCTTACTTTTGCGTTTGTGCCGCACTGCGTCGTCTTGTAAAAAATCATGCCTGCTACTCGGAATAGAATAAAACGAAATTAAGAAATCAAAGTCTCTTCATTGCTTCGAACCTGCATTCTGCTTCTACCAAAATAATATTACATGCATATACAGAGTTAAACTGCGATTAAGTACAAAAGCTTGACTTGCTATTTGCACTATCAAGCTTCTAACATTATTCTGCTAAAGTTTTGAAATCAGAAGAATTTTGAGAAGTTTATAACAAATTTAGAATTCCAAAGCTACGAGACATATTAGTTTTTATTGTTCTTGTTGCATCCAGTACAGACCTTAACATCACTGCATGTCCTTTTATCCAGGATTGCAAAGATTTCCATTTATGGGGATAGACGTAGATGGAAGGTAAATATAAATCATGATTACCCAGTTGTAGATGGAAGGTAAATGTGAATCATGATTACCGAGTTGTAGATGGAAGGTAAATGTGAATCATGATTACCGAGTTGTAGATGGAAGGTAAATGTAAATCATGATTACCGAGTTGTAGATGGAAGGTAAATGTGAATCATGATTACCGAGTTGTAGATGGAAGGTAAATGTGAATCATGATTACCGAGTTGTAGATGGAAGGTAAATGTAAATCATGATTACCGAGTTATAGATGGAAGGTAAATGTGAATCATGTTACCGAGATGGAAGGTAAATGTGAATTATGATTACCGAGTTATTGATTAAATCATCGTCTTCTCTTTGAAATTACACGATATCTATTTGGGATTAAACCCCGAAACTTTGAACTGTGGAAGGAAAGACTAAGCACCTCCATCTTCGGATTTCCATACTGCCAGAAAGGATATTTGACATCGTTTATTTAATGTTGCAGAGGGGTGAGATTCTTTATAACTTCATTATGAGGTAGATGAAAATCATAGGCCAGTTTCAGGAACAATTATTTGATTATTTTCTAAGTTCCACATTTCATAGGATAAAAATAGCATGAATGCGAAAAAAACACTACACTCACTTACGATACAATCTAATAATGACCCCAAGAAGGATCATGGGAAATATACCTTGATGTTAATAAGATAACGCCATCCATTGTATCAAAAGAGAAGATAGTAGAGTTATGTAACCGCTATAATGTGTCATTATGGACCTTTTGGGGAATCGAGACTCCAACCCGTGACTTGCCACCTCTCGAAACTGCGACTTACACTAGATCACAACAGCCAATCAGAAAGCAAAAGGAAATTGAATTTCATATTCGTTTCGATATTATATTAATCAGACTTTAATTTCTCATTCAGACTTATTCAAAGAATATGATTAAAATTGAACAGATTGCACCGATGTACCAAAAAAAGTTTTAAGTTCAATGTTTCCAACCATTTTGTAAAAATGAAAATATCGAGCTTTGCAAATATGCCGAAACACTTCTAAGCCAGATAAATAGCATGAAAGAGTCATTTGAAAGACAAAAAATGAATGAAAACTATTCGCTTCAGGAGAGAGAACCAAAAAGATATTCCAACTCTCGTTGTTGGAGCTATTATGACGCAACGCCGTTCGTCCATTGCAAGTTTTTTTCTTGCGGTGATTGTCTCGAAATGGAACGCGGTCAGCGAAAGGTAAACAAGTCAGGAAAGGAATCAATTCGTGCATTTGGAGGTCAGGCGGACATCTCGGCGAAAACGGACCTTTCTCCAGTTCTCCAATTAGCCAGGAATCCAGCGCTCTCATTCTCGGAGCCCACGGATTGCCTCACCCTCCAATGCAACTCTATTGAGGTGAGTTATTCCTATTGTTCATCTTGGTGCAAAATAATTCCGCAACATTCTGACACATTTGAGCATATATTTGCATTTTTAATAAAAACAGAAGCCCCGCCTACACCTTTTATGAATGAGGCTTCTGCAACATAATAATCATAAATAAAAATAGAAGTTTATGGATTCGAAAATTCTTATTATTTTCTTTCAGCGTTTTATCAGTACTGGATAGTGGATCTGAAGAGATAGAATCGAGACTGAGACTCAAAACCAGATTAATTCAGAGGTCAAAGAAGAAAGATGTGGATCTGAAGAGCTTGGATCCGGGACTAAGACTCAAAACCAGATTAAATCAGCGGTCAAAGAAGAAATATGTGGATCTGGATACTGAATCTGAAGAGCTCAGATCCGAGACTCAAAGTCAAAACTAGATTAATTCAGAGGTCAAAGAAAAAAGATGTGGATCTGAAGAACTCGGATCTGGGACTAACACTCAAAACCAGATCAAGTCAACGTTCAAAGAAGAAATATGTGGATCTGAATACTGAATCTGAAGAGCTCGGATCCGAGACTCAAACTCAAAACCAGATTAATTCAGCGGTCAAAGAAGAAAGATGTGGATCTGAAGACTAAGACTCAAAACCAGATCAAGTCAATGTTCAAAGAAGAAAGACGGATGGAAAGATGATTTTGTTTGTGTATCATTCGTCTTCTGAGTGGTAACTAGATCGCAAAACATAGGTTCAGATCAAGAGAGAGATTTTAGAATTTCATGTTCAGAGTCTCAATCCGGATTCAGCAGTGATTAAACCAAAGATGCACAGATGTACAAGAATTCGTAAAACTAAACTGCTTTCGCGAAGTATCCTCATATATGTCGTCGAAACTTGGAAGAAGGATTTTCTTTTTTAATTCAGTTGTGGAATTTATCCATGATTCATAATCAAGAACCTACAAATTAGTCCGCATAAAGTGCGAAATTTTCATAGCTTTCTGTAATTTTAAAGAATGTACATTTCACACACACACACACTAAAAAAACGCATTGAATATAATATTCCTCTAAAAGTTACATGTATTATCACAGTAAAAAGCATTTATATTACTTGTTGATTGAGTAGAATAACATCCATTGCCACCTTTCACGGGTGAATGTTTTGAAGGCAACCATCTTTAGCCAAAAGTTTGAAATATTTATAGCCTTACGTTGTTTTAAAGAATGCATACTTAGCAAAAAACCACAACAATTCCACATTGAATATATAGTTTCTCTAAGCGGCCCATAGCAACAAGTGCTATTACAGTAGAAAGCGTTTATGTAACCTGTTAATTGACCAGAATAACATCCATTACATTATTCAAGAGGGAATATGTATTTTTCAAGCGGCCATCTATAACTAGATGCACATTTTGGCAATATATAAACTAAAGGAAAAAGTCAGAACTCCTGATACCTGTAAACAGGATACTGAGGCATAGGAGGAACAGCTGCGTACAAGAGGAAAAGTGAATTACAACCTTGACCGTTGTCTCAAATGGATAAAAACGGGCGAAGGTCGCTAAAATTTTACACGTGCCTTTTTTTATTTTCGAATATTTCCAGTCACTGGTTACGCTTGAATCTTTGTTGACAGCTGACATATTTAATTTCATATACCTAAATATATTCTTTGCTTTATTAAATGTAGTCGATTGCATAAGAAATTGCACATATAAGGATGTTATATTTTCAAATTCTAAGACTGAATTTTGATTCATTTTTTATTTTAAAATTATATTCAAGAACTGGACTAGGAAAGAAATGTTTTTATTGTTTCAAAATCAAGGAATAAAAACATTGATCAGTACCAGGGGAATAAGATCGGTTTTAAGCGTCTTGCTGATGCCTCATAAATTATTTCTGTTCTGTTCTTCTCTTAAAAATTCAAGCCTCATCCAGGAAAATCCTTCATTAATATATTCCCATCCTTCTTTCCCAACTCTGTAAGCCTCATGCTTTCTAGAGAACAAATTGCAATGCAAACAAGAAATCAATACATTTATATTAAAAATAAAATATGAACTGCGGCTGGTTGATAGGAATGTAAGCTTAATTTTAGAAATATATTTTTCTACATCTTTTTATTTAGGAATAAAATTCTGCTGTTAATTTTTTAAATAATCGATTCTATTAAACATACTTAACCAACAACAATAAAAAATAAATAAATTTATCATATATATATATATATATATGTAGTGTACGGAGCGTCCCTCTAGCGGCGTTAGCGGTACGGAGCGTCATCCTAGCGGCGTTCGCGGTACGGAGTGTCATCCTAACGGCGCTCGCGTCGTCTCTCAACAGCCAATAAGAAGCTATCTGATTCCCGCTCTAAGAACTGTGTTCGGTACTGTACTAGCGTCCCTCGATGTAAAGCGGCCCAGCCGTTCGTCTAGTTCATTAAATTTGTTTATGTTAAATTAGTGTGTGATTCTCTTAATATGAGCCATCTCTACGCATTAATCTCAACCGGGCTTTCCCCTAGGGCCCGTGAGAGATATTTAATTTGACATATAATCCGATTAGTAGAGGCATGTTTTTTGAGCCAGAGTTAACATACCTCTACATGTGGGGGCTCGGTCCGGAGTGCAATGACCTCGGAAATAGAAAAATAATCTTCGATCCAGTAAGAAGCTGGGAATTTCACCATTAGTTTTCGTCGAATTATCTTCGGATCGGCAGTGGCCGACAAAATATTTCAAGAAAAGTCTTCGGATCGGTAGTGGCCGACAAAATATTTCAAGAAAAGTCTTCGGCTCGGCAGTGGTCGACAAATTTTTCAAGCAAATCTTCGCTTCGGCAGTGGCAGACAAATTGTGAAGTTCCTGCATATTATCTCAACGGATATAATTGAAGAAGAACAGGTAGGAGAATTTTCTATATCATTTCGATTAAAGAATCTTGCAAGCATTTATTTTAAGATTTATATATTTGTGAATGACTTTTTCAAGAAAAAGAAACTGCTTGAATGTGTTTATTTTAGAAATTTCTGTTTTGAAGAAATATTAGCATTATTATTATTATCGTTATTATATTGGCATTTGTTATTAGGAAAAATAAAGGCATATTCAAAATGTTTAAAAATACAAAAAAGAAAGATTTAATTATTGTCGCTGAAGCAATAGGTGAGGTAGTTCCGGAAAAAACAAATATTGTGAAGCTTAAACAAATTATAGAAAATAGCCAAGCGGCTAAAGATGATTTGGAATTTGTTAAAGACATTATCATTTCAACTGTAGAGGAACGCGAAAAAATAGAAGCAGAGGAACGCGGAAAAATAGTGGCCGAACGAGCGCGTGAAGAGGCAGAAAGAGCGCGTGAAGAGGCAGAAAAAGCGCGTGAAAAGGAAAGACAGTTTGAATTAGAAAAATTAAAACTAACTTTAGCTCATGAAGAAAGTATGAGAAACGTTCAAGCGACCGGAATAAGTAGTCCTAACGGACCTCCTCAAGAAAATCATGCGGAGTCCATCGAACAAATAATTAAAAGCATCCGCACATTAACAATGCCAATACCAACTAAATCAGAAAATTTCAATTTGTTTTTCAATATTTTGGAACGTGCTTTCGAAACAAAACAGGTTAAAACTGAATACAAAGCCGAAGTCCTTCTACATTTGTTAGGCGAGAAATGCCGACATGTTTTGTTATACGCGAACGAAAGCGAAATAAAAGATTATGACGAAATCAAAAGAATAGTGTTAAGAGAATTCCAACCATCTGCTAAAGAATGTTGGGATAACTTTCAAGCCGCCAAAAGATTTAAAGGGGAAAATCACGTGCAATTCGTCTCAAGATTAAAAGCAAATTTAGAATATTATTTGGAACTAAGAAAAGTGAAAGATTTCGCGACCCTTTGTGAACTAACTGTAACCGATAAATTAACCAGCACTCTTGACAAGGACACATCCGAGCACATTTTGATCAAACAAGGCTCCGACTGGTTAAAACCGCTGATGTTAGCAAAAGAAATAGACATTTACTTTCGCGCAAGAAATAAAAGTTTGTTTTGGGAAGAGAGTAGATATACACATGACTACAGCTCAAGGCCGCGCGTCAATAATTCCCGCCAAAATAATGATAATGTACACGGTGGAAATATTGATAGGAAAACTTGTTTTAAATGTAATTCTACATCGCATTTAATAAAATTCTGTCCCCAAAATGTTGATGCTAGACAACATAACAATCAGGGAAGATCCCATAACTCAAATCCTGTAAACTCCGTGTTAAAATCAAATGAAATTCCACAAGAATTAATAATCGCTGAGTTGGAATACGCAGATATTATTGTAAACGACGTTCCTATTAAAGCTTTGGTTGATAGCGGAAGCGTATTAATGATTATTAATCCTAAATATGTAAAGAAATTAAATTATGTAGGACGTAGCACAAAAATTAAATTAGCGAACAGTTCAATTGTCAGTCTTCCGTTAGTGGCGATAGATATTAGTCATGTTAATAAAAAGTCAGTAACGAAAAGAGTTTTAGCAGCTGTTGATACTAATATTTCTTTTGAATGCATTTTACCATCTAATAGTTATTTAGATCTTAAAAATACTTTTCCCAATAAAAATGATAATAATTCAACTTCTCCCATAAATGAAAATAAAAAAGATTTCGATTATGAGATAGTACATCGCTCAGGTAGTCAAATGCGTCACGTTGATTCACTTAGTAGATACCCAACAGTCATGACTGCACTTTGTGATGATTTAACAGCGCGAGTGCAAGTGGCACAGATGTCAGATGAATATATAAAAAAATTGAAAGAATTATGTAAAGATAACAGTCAAATTGATTTCGTGGTACAAAATAACATTCTGTATAAATGTCAGGACAACCGTCGTTTGCTTGTAATACCTGATCTAATGAAACACGAAATAATTAAGAACGCGCATTCAAAAGGGCACTTCGCCGTGGAGAAAACTAAAAACATTATCGAACGTGACTATTTTTTCCCGAATATGCAAAAAAGTATTGAATCGGTAATACAAAACTGTGTCGAATGCATCCTAGTCAACCGGAAGCGTGGTAAACCTGAAGGGTTCTTACATCCTATTCCGAAGGAAAACTTTCCTCTAAGTACTTACCATGTTGACTTTATTGGACCCTTAGTGTCAACCAATAAAAATTATAATCATATTCTTACTATAATAGATGCATTCTCAAAGTTTGTTTGGTTATATCCTGTTAAAGGTGTAACTGCAAATGATGCAATTACGAAACTGCAATTGCAGGAAGCAGTGTTCGGAAATCCTATGCGCATCATCACGGATAAAAGTTCCGCATTTACCTCCAAGGAATTTACAAACTATTGCGCGAATCAAAATATTAATCAAATTCAAATCACCACAGGAATACCTCGAGGAAATGGACAAGTGGAAAGGGTTCATGGAACTCTTATCCCCCTGCTTGCCAAACTTTCCATCAATGATCCCACGAAATGGTACACTCATGTTCAAGCAGCACAACGTGTATTTAACTCTACTGCTCCACGGAGTACAAAATTTACTCCTTTCGAACTCATGATCGGTGTGCAAATGAGGCATAAAAATGACCAGAAAATTCTCGATATCCTACAGGAAGAATATGAGCAAATGGTCATCGACAACCGCGAGGACATTCGCGAAGAAGCGCGACAGAATATCTTGCGCCTTCAAGAAGAGAATAAAAGAGCTTACAACAAGCGCAGGAAGAAAGCTACTCAATATAATCCAGGTGACTTAGTGGCCATACAGAGGACCCAATTCGGCAGTGGTTTGAAGCTTCGCCCGAAGTTCCATGGTCCCTATCGCATTACAGCGAAGAAGCCACACGAGAGGTACCTAGTGGAGAAAGTGGGAATCCACGAAGGCCCCAACCATACTTCTACAGCAGCAGATTATATGAAGCCTTGGTCTACAACTGCATAAAGCATCTACTTTACAAAATCTAAAAATTTTGCAAAAATCTAAAATTTTCTTTTTTGAGTTTTTCAGATTCTTTCTCAGATTGACGAGGACGTCAAGAACATCAGGACGGCCGATTGTAGTGTACGGAGCGTCCCTCTAGCGGCGTTAGCGGTACGGAGCGTCATCCTAGCGGCGTTCGCGGTACGGAGTGTCATCCTAACGGCGCTCGCGTCGTCTCTCAACAGCCAATAAGAAGCTATCTGATTCCCGCTCTAAGAACTGTGTTCGGTACTGTACTAGCGTCCCTCGATGTAAAGCGGCCCAGCCGTTCGTCTAGTTCATTAAATTTGTTTATGTTAAATTAGTGTGTGATTCTCTTAATATGAGCCATCTCTACGCATTAATCTCAACCGGGCTTTCCCCTAGGGCCCGTGAGAGATATTTAATTTGACATATAATCCGATTAGTAGAGGCATGTTTTTTGAGCCAGAGTTAACATACCTCTACATATATATATATATATATATATATATATATATATATATATATATATATATATATATATATATATATATATATATATATATATATATATATATATATATATATATATATATATATATATATATACTAGCCGCCTTTGGCGACCAGCCGGTTCGCCAATCTTAATGTTCGTTAAAATTTTAATAATTAAATATTTTATGCAATTCCTACTTTAATAGCTTCTTCATCAAAATATTTTAAAACTTCAAATTTTGATAGTCATATAATTCTCTCATAATATTATAAAGGCCTTCAGTCATAACGTAATATGCATCTCTCTCATTTTCTGTTAGTTCCCGTAGAATTTATGCTTTAAATGAAAGTGAAAAGAATTAATCTGCAATTAATATAATAATATTTTTTACTGAAACAAAGTATTTTTTTGTAATATGATTACTGAAAACAGTCACTGAGCGTTTAAACTTTATGGACACTAAAAAATATCTTTCCTAATTTATGTAATATTTCAAGAATTTGTCAACAAAATATTCTCAGATTCATTATGACCTGAACGATTAATTAACAATGCTTAATTTTAAATGCATCAAACACTAAGAAAATAAAACGAATCGCTTAAAATAATCGGTTGAAAACAGGTTAAAAAAAACTAAAAAAACGATGTACTTAAAACTATAAGCGTATACAAAAAATATATAACTAACATAAATACAATTTAATTACAAAAACATGCAACTAACCTAAAAATAATTTAAATCATCCGTTGATAATGGTTGTCATGTCAACAATCAGAACACAATGCGCATGCGTGAATTTTCAACGCCACTTATAGTAACGCAATGCGTGAGTTTTTCTACGCCAGTTGGGGTAACGCTATGCACATTAAAAATTTTTTAATTTCCTTAATTCTGTTTTATTTTAATTCAAAAGTACTTAAGAATGAATCTGAAAGATCGATTAATTTGCAATGTTTAATTTTAAATGCATCAAACATTAAGAAAATAAATAGAATCGTTTCAAATAATCAGCCGATCTTAAGCCTAGCCTCATGACTGTTGGGAAAAAAAAGCCGTACTCATTTGGCGGTGGGGAAAATGAAAAGATTTTTTCGGCGGGAAAGTTAGTTTTTAATTAATAATTATAACTCTAATTAAAAATTCAAAAAAGGGCTATTTTATCTTTTAAGTTAGATTAAACTGCACACGGTGTGCAAATTTGATTAAAATCGGTTAAGTAGTTTAGAAGTCCATCGCGGACAAACAACGTGACACGTAATTTATATATATATATATATATATATATATATATATATATATATATATATATATATATATATATAAAATAAGTGAATATTTTAAAACATTTCCATTATAAATTAAAATTTCCCACCATTACATACTCATTTTACACTTGATATAAAATCTTTTTTTAGATACATTTTTTTTTTTAAAACAAGGTGAAAAAGAATTTCTAGATTTCTTGAGAAATAAATCTCTTAAAAATGTTAAACGAAAAAAATTCAGAGCCTAAAGTTGGAATGAAAATAAATGTATTAATATATTTCTAATGTAACACATGATATACACATAAAAATAAGGAGTATTTCGAAATGCAATAATATGACTTTCATGTTATGGATATTATATTCATTTCAATATTTTATTGTGAAGTATAGTGCCTTATCCTCAGTCAAATGTATTTGTTGGATTTTTTAAAAGAGGAAAAAGAAGAAGAAGAGGAAAAATAAAAGCAGAATTCTATTCCTTTCAAGATTTTTTGGAAGAAAACCAGGCAAAGCGCCAATATCAGGGGTTATATAGCTATTCTTCTTATAGTAACTAAATTCTCTTTAATAATAATTTTATTGATTATATGAAGTAAATCAATAAAGAAAGAATATTAATGAAATTTCTGATTAAAAAATTGTTAATAAATAATAAATGTTAATAAATTTTAAAACTTTGAAAAATAACTTTTTCCTAAATTTAGAAAAGCGCAATGCATAATCAATTTGAAATTCAATCAGCTGCAAAATGATGTTATTTAAAGAACTGAAGTTATTAAAGAACTGAATCAAATGTTCAATATATTAAATTAAGATCCATGATTATGCGCGTGTGGTATTTAGAGTGATATTTAAAAATAATGATTTTAAAAAAATGAGGAGTTTTGGCTTAAAGGTGAATAAAATAGTAAGATTTTCTAAATTAATACTCTGTCAAAATTATTGAAACAAAACGGTAAAAACGCTGCTTCCAAAAGTCACCTTTCGTTTAAATCATTTAATAATATTACAGATATCAATTATTTATATGAAGATTATGGATCTTCTAAAAAAATAATACTTAAAAAATTTGATATTCATAAATAAAAAAAGCAAACATTCTATAAAAATTTGAATTTGTAAAAAGAAAAAAAAAATCTGATTTATAATATATAAATGATGGTGATATAAATAAGTAATACGTATAATGGTAAATCCTTAAAATATTCTATATCTCTTAAAAACTCGTATAAAAATTTTTAATTATTTAAAAAGTCAGACTGTTCTAAATAACTCTAAATTGCCCATATATAAAAGAAACTCTCTTTTTCTTTTAAGGTTATTTATTACTGTCTTGGTTTACCAATAGATGGCAGCACGACATTTTAAGCAGACTTCTTAAGCGAACAATTTTGGTTTCTAATTTTCCATTCTTGTCAGAAATCAAGCGAAGGTTGCAAATTACGTAGTACTTTCACTAGATTTTTAGACAACTCTTAACCATTAAATAAGGAGATATAAACCTTCGTTCTTCCGTGAGTTCGCTTATCAGGAGAAGCCTCGGCGTCAGGGAAATCGATTTGTTCTGCCATTGTTTGCATTGCTTTATCAGTCCTTCCAATGTCTAGCAGGAGCAGAGGTCATTATCTCGACATAGCAATGAAAAAACGAAACGGAGCAGGAAAGGTTAGTTCAATGACCGATAACAGTGGGAAAAAAAGCACTCTACTTCTCGACTTCGGACTTCCTCTTGCACAAAACAAATAAATAAACAAATAAACTAAAGCAAAATCAGGCATGCTCGATGTTGGGCAAAGAATGTTTAATCGCAAGGAAGTGGGCACTCAGTTTAATGACAGAATTTAAATAATTCAAACAGTCCTCTTTTTTTAAAAAAAATTGATCGAGAAAATTTCTCACGCAAAATAGGTTAATTTTACAAAAAGATTCCTGTGTCATGAAGCAGCGTTTATTTTTGAAGAAATGAAAGTGCAATAAACTTATTCAATAAGAAAATTTAATTCTTTATTTCTGAGAAATTTTAGAATGTTTCATTTTTTTATATGAGTCGATTGAGTTATATCATTTTTAGGAAATTTAATTAAAAAAACCCCTTACGAAATATTGATTAAACTTACATTTTATTTTAGAGGTATATGAGGGCTAATTTGGTGTAAATCTCGTAATTTTGAATCATATTCAGAAGACGAGAATGATACCTGAGTTGGCATTCCAATCGCTAAACTTCTTGCCAAATTAGATGTTGATCCTTATTAAATCTAACATATAATAGACATGATATGGAGAATATATACTATTCAATCATTTTTAATCATGTTTTAATAATTTATTTCTATATCCTTAGAAACAGATTTTTATTTCTTTGGGAAATACTCTAAACGACGTAAAAAGATATTTTAAGTTCCTTGATACAATAAGTATATTGCTAAAAAATGACAAAATTTAAATTTTTAAATAGTCTTTTGGGATTACAGTCCCTCAATATTTAATAAAATATTCTTGACAAGCTAACATTTTAATAAAATAACACTCTCCTGTAATCAAAATGTACTGCGGCAGCGTAGATCCTCTGAAAAGCAATGATGGCATATCCTAATCATCATAATGATCTTTTAATGTGGAATGATTGATGATTTCTTATTGAGAGGCTTCTGATTTAGGATTACATGACTTGGTTCTGTGAACTTTTAGTTTATTACTTAAAAAATATTATGATGTCATTATCTGTATTACCTTTTCACAAATTCAGAATAATGGGCGGCAAAAAATAATTTTATTAATATTGGAAATTTCGGAGACTTGATATCAAACAGAATGCCGTTTCATATTTCTTAGCTACAACCGTTCCAGATACTGTACGGTTTGATGGAATGACAGTGACATTTTATTTAAATTAAAACATTCCTGGAAATGTATACATTATACAATTTCAGAGGATTAACCATGTAGGTGAACTCTTTAAATATGCAATGGGTTCAGAGAGAAACACCGGATTTTTATCTACCAAGTTAGTGACAATCCTCCACTATAGTAGAAGCTTCTCAATCATATATCTTAGGTCCCCCCCCTTATGGGATGGATTTGAAGATTAAGGTAGAGTATTAAGCTGTCGTCAATTAGCGACAAATTACAATGGAAAATTAAGAGATTAGTCGAAAAAAATCTAGATTTTGTTTAGTTATATTAACGTCCCGTTGTAAAGCAACACTAGGGCTATTTTGGGACGGACCTCGTAATTTTGAACCGTGGTCAGATGACGAGGACGACACCTGAACTGGCATCTCCCTCTCCACACCACACCACACCAACGGGAGGACGTTTGGCATGACGGATTTAACGTGCAACAGACCCCCTTACACGATGGTTCTTCGGTGGAATCGGGTCTCGAACAACAACAACAAAAAAAAAAAAAATCTAGAAGAAAACAGATAATTCACAACTTGATTCATCTAATGCACTATGATCAGACTATGATTTTTTATTTACCGAGGTTGCGACAATCCACCACCTATAGGTAGCTTTCCAATCCCATATTTAAGGTACCCTCTCGACAGGTTGGATTTGAAGATTAAGGAGGAGAATTCATCTTTAGTCAATTATCAGCTGATTGCAATGGAAAATTAAGAGGTTAGTCCAAAAAATTTCGAAGAAAACGGATAACTCACAACTTAAATCCTCTAATGAGGTTTAGCTCTATATATCAGACCATGATTTTCTATCCACCAAAGTGGTGGATAGATAGCTTATAGGCCAGTTAACAGCTGCGCTACACGAGTAATTGCTTTTGTATCGGGGTCATGTTACTGGGCTGCGAACCACAAGGTCCCAGGTTCTATTCTCGCTCAATTCAATCCGCCATAGTGGCGACAAGATACCTCCTTAAGGAAATTTCGTCTCCCCATATTTGATATATGCCTCCTGGTAGGATGGATTTTAAGATTAAGAGAGAGTGTTCACATATTGTTGATAATCAACTATTGCAACGGAAAATTAAGAGGTGAAACGGATTCGGTAAAACGGATAATTCCCAACTAGATTCATCTAATGATGTTTACCGCTATGTGTCAGATTATGATAGCCTCAAAGACGTTATAAAGGAATGATTTAGATTCTATGATTTTTGGATTATTGGTATATTTCATAATTCTTTCGTATTTATTATATTTTTAGGTGAAATTAATCGCATGAATGAAAGCACCAGATATTAAATTAATGAATGTCCATCTTTAGTAAGATAATTTAGATTGTTGTTTGATGAATGGATTTAAATAATTTAGAATTCTTTATGAATTATTTTCACCAGTTCTCTTCCTATAATTTTTTTAAATCGTAACTTAATTTCATTCTGAAATTCCTAGTTCCAAAATTTTTCCAGATCCAAGGATATCAGAGGTTATCTATATTTCACAACAATGTTTATCTATATTCAAAGCTGGTCAGCAAATTATAGTAAAAATATACTTACAAACTACAAACCTCGTGCTTTAAAGACCAACTTAAAAAAAATTGTATTAAATAGAAAAATCCTTTCTAAAATTTCTGTGAACAGATTGCGTTCTTCCATAGTCGATTACATCAGCCCAGATTTTGTAAGCAAACATGTTGACAAAGAACCGAAAGCTGCAGCGTCCTTCGAACGGTTGACGGTTGCAGTGGCACCTGAGGGCAGGTGGAAATAGTGGAGCAGATGCAGATTGAAAGGTCATTTATGCAAATGAGGTACACTCATTCTCGAGAGAAGTTTCGCACTGCGTTCTTTTAATCGGTTTTTTAAAGTCAAGGATAAATAATGACATAAATACAATAATTTACGCGTGTTTACCAATTTTACGAACACCATACCACAATGTCGATAAAACAGAGTGTGATGAGAAGTAAATGCAACAATAAAAGATGTCGAAATTAAAGGAAATGTTTTTGGAAATTATTTTTTTTATAGGTGAAGTTTTTTAAGCCAACCTTGATAAAGTATACCCAGCAGTGGCGGATTTCGAAATAGGCAGACTAGGAAGCTGGCTTGGGCGACTAGGCTGAAATAGCACTACAGACGGGTGGATTTAAAACATAGTCTAGTTGCTAAATATATAGATGATATGTAAAAAGGGAAATTTTATTAATTATAAATTATTAAAATAATGCGGACACTTTATTAAGCTTAACTGATCAGGTTCTATTTAGTCCATTACCTCCAGTTAGTGTTTATAATATTTATAAATACTGAGTGATTGCTTAAATCATAATGTATGTACGCCAAATAAATAATAATATATCAATATCTTAATAATGTATCGGCTTAAATAATAATGTATCAATACCATGCCATTATAAATCAAATAAATAAATAAATAATACATACATTGTTTCAAATAAAAATAAATCATCAACATAATATTAAGTTAAAAATATTTTAAAATGTCAAACTAAATTTACAGAATTCATTAAAGGCGGAGTTGCATAATAGGCACTATCTATGACCGCAAAATGGCTGAATTCGCCAGTGATCGTCGATATGTTAAATATCTAAATTAGAATTTCATCTAATCAAACTACCTGTCTTCCCAATAGGAGTTGCATAACAATATTTAGTTTGCGAATACTTTGATAAGCACGTAGATTTTAAGATAATAATAAAGAATAATGTTTGAGCAAACATCTGCTTCAACTGATAATTACAAGCATAATTGTATGAATAATAACTTAATTTTCTTTATTCACATAATTTTTTCAGTTTCAGTTTACAACAACATAGCTTAAAATAATTTTCAAAATGGATTAATTAATATTAGAGTAGGAGTCACAAACCCACTTTTTTAGTGAAATAGTACATAAGTGACGTTACCATTCTAAGATAAAAGACAATCAGGATTGGTTCTAAATGAACTTCTAATCTAAGATAATTAAACTCGAAACCAAACTGACTGTCCGTTTGTATGAAATAGAACATTACCATTACAATATAAAAAATATCAGGATTTGGTTTGGTTATATTAACGTCCCGTTTGAAGCAACACTAGGGCTGTTTTTAGGACGGACCTCGTCATTTTGAACCGCGGTCAGATGACGAGGACGACATCTGAGTTGGTACCCCCTCTCCACGCCACACCACACCAGCGGGAGGACATTTGATCATGACGGATTTAACGTGCAACAGACCCCTTTACACGACGGTTCTTCGGTGGAATCGGGTCACGAACTTGAAACCCTCCGGTTCCGAAGCCAAGACCTTACCACCAGACCAACGCGGCCAAAAAATATCAGGATAGTTATATATAGTAACTATTTAATTTTAATTACGTTAAGTTTTGTAATTAAATTAATAATTAAAAAGCCAAATTGACTGCTCTTTCATATGAAATGGTACATAAGTGACGTTAATATTTTAAGATTAAATAAAATAGGTTCGATTCCAAATAAATTTTACTCTAAGATAATTACAGTCAAAACCAAATTGACTGTCCGTTCATATGAAATGGTACATAGTAACTATCTAATTTAAGTTAAATGGATATTCATTTAATCAGTTTTTATTTGCTGTAAAACACTAGAATTGTCTTACCTGTTTATTGTTGAATGAATTAATGAATCATTTTGAGAAAATCCTGAAAAAAAAATGTCATGTACAGAATTTTGTAACCGTTAATTATAACTCTAATTTTAATTATTGCCTCGCTCGAGAACAGGCAGCCATTTGTTCCCCAATTAGTAAAAAGATGAGACAAAATCAGATTTTTTAAAATAAACTATAAAGTATCCTAGGAATTTACAAATTATTTTATATACTGCCTAGATATAAAATATATACCCTCTAGAAAATAACATAAATACAGAGGTGATTCATACATAAATACCACCATAATTAAAAATAATTTAAAAGCCTAAAATTAGAATAAAATTGTAAAAAAAAAAAAATACTGATGCTTCAATTGAACTTGAGAAATAAAATTATCCTTACGTTTAATTTTAGACGTTTAGATTTTGATGCAAAAACCATTCTTAAACGAAGGCGACATCATAACTTATGTAAGATCCTATATCACTCATACGTAAGAAACAAGACTGACAAATGTAGTACCATCCCTACTTAAGAAACAAGGATATAGTAAACATCCCGAACACGGATATTTCTCTGACAGAAGCGGGTTAAAAGAATGAGCAATGGTCCCCACCCCCACATTCTGAGTTGATTTAACTAGAACAAGGGTTACAATGGATCTTGATGAGAAAGGGGTAAGGAAGAAGCTTGCAATTTATTTTATTGCTTTTGAGTGACCTCGAAGGTTGAGTGGTGAATGGATGATGTCTGTACATTTTTTCTACTTAAGAGAGTGGCTCTGTAAGGAGAAAACTGGTTCTAAAGAAAATTTACTACAGGATTTGTATGGAAGAAGCACATGCACTTTACAAAAATATTCTCTTGAGGCAAGACTAATGAAAACAAAATAAAACTCTCGGTAGACAATACCAATGCCTAATTAAAAAATTACTGATCTGTTTATCAATATTCTTGAATTAATTTCCTGCTAAATTCGCAAGTTTAAAAAGAATAAAGAAAATTTAGAACTCATTTTTGATCAGACTCTTTTCTTATGTTATCGGTATTGAACCAGCAAAAATGGTCTTCTCGAGAATTTCTCGCCTATTCTCAAATTTAGATTTTATCTCTCTGTAAAATCCTTGCATGACATTTGTGGGTAAATCTAATATTTTTACTGTATCTATCGTGAAAATATGTATTTTCACCTCATTTTTGGAGACCGGAAAAAAAACATTTGGCGCGGAACTACAATTGCAATCGGAATATAATACATCGAATTTCATTGATGTAAGACATTCTGTTTAGGAGTTTTTCATCAAAAAAAGGGGTGAGAGGAAAGATGAAGAAAAATATATTTACATTTAGTAATGGGATGAACTAAGATTATTTGCGGAATCAGAAGGCGATTTATTTTTCCGTTCCGTTCTCCGTTTACTTTTCTGTGCACCAATTTTTAATGAAGTTCAAGCATCAAAAAGTATTAGTCTCAGGATCTAGAAACGACTCACCATCATTGCCACGACCCACCAAGATTTCATTTCTGATTTGACAGTATTTTTATTTATGCTTACAAGATACATGCAAATCGCCATTTGACAACTGATAAGCAGAAAACTGTTTCCTAGCAAACAAAATACGATTACTCTTATGTTATATCGTTGATAGTCTTCAATTTCATCGTTTGACAGTGGAGCAGAAACTGGCAGGTGCAAATGAGGCTGGTAGCAGCTTAGTTATGTTGTAGGGGGCGTTCACAAAATTTTAAATGCCTACAGTTGTTGTAGCTGTAGGATGGAACAAAATGTCATAGAGCAGTTACATCGATTCATTTCACCAGTTTTCTCAAGTAGCCTCCAGCAAGACTGAACAATTCCACATAATTCCAAGAGCAATCTCAGGGTTCTTTTTATTCCAGGTGTCTACTTCCCTTGATTATTTGCTGTGGGTCATTTATTGATATCCAACGATAGATTCTTCCAGTTCACTATTCAGGGCTCTTAATTTAAGAGAATTGATAAACCTAGACATTTGATATGCCGTATTTCCAGAGAATACCAAAAAATTCATGTAGTCTTTAATTGGGAATTTTGAAGATAATAACTTGAGGATAACATACAAAATTAAAACACTGTTGTCAATTTTTTAATAACTGTATTTCGAACATGATCACCTCGATCATTTCATAAATTCTGTCAGCTGAAATTTATCCCTCTGTTCTCATGAAAACTTAAGCTTCTAGTTAGTGTAAATGTATAAAAAAAGAAAGGAAGACGAATTTCTACAAACTGTACCAAACATAAACCAGTGGGAATGGTCTCCTATAAATTTTCTTGCACATTTTTTAATAAATGTATTCTTCCCAACTGATTGAAAAATTTGACAGAACTTCAATCGCAGTCACAAAATCACACATCTGATATGATATATTGAAATCATTGTCTTATTCAATTATTGCGCTTACATAGTTTCTGAAGCGACAGATTGACAAACGTTTAACCACTTGTTGAAACTGGTCCAATCTTTAATAAGTGTCTACAATACAGATGTTAAATCGGTGTACCGAATTTTATCCATGTAGCTCTCTTCATTTTCCGCTTATCGTGTTAACTTATATTCGATCATCCGGGTAGACGGACTTCCTTTGAGTAGATTTTGCACAAATTTCATAGATATTTATAAATGTGGTGTAAAGACCATATACTAAATTTCATCAGTCAAGCTTCTAGCGTTTTTGAGTAATTTTCGTCATAGACAGATAGACATTTTTGAAAAACGTGTTTTTCAAACTTAGGGAGGTCTAAAACGCGGAAATTCTTCAAAATCTCGAGGTCGAATATTTTAATGATTACTAAACTTTCTCTAATGTATAATATCTATACGATAATAATATATGTATACAATAATAATATATACGATATAATATAATATATAATATCAAAATATATTTTCATGTTTTGATACTAAAAAAAAAAAAAACAAAAAAAAAAAAAAAAAAAAAACAAGGAGAGTAAGAGAGAGAGAGAGAGAAGGATTTAGGTTTAAAAGTTTTTTTTTTTTCTAAAATTTCTCTTCTTGATTTCTGACAAAATGTCGTTTTCATAGAACTTACTGAATAAGCCAGACAGATTAAATATTATTTTGCACCTACTGTAAATTTTCATCATGAATTTGAAAAATAAACGAACCGCTTCAAAGTTTAGCATTGGTCATTATGTTAACATGTAAAAAAAAACACTCACAAGTTATTTTGTTATTTTTATAATAAAAAATGGATTCAAACCGGAATTCAAGTTGAATATTGTATAACGGCGCCTCAGATTTCAGCATATTTTGTCCTTTGTCTTCCTGTCAGTTTTAATTTGTAAATGCCTCCAGCGGGAGTGAAAAAATATCATTCCTGAAATAGTTTCTCCGTGTAACGGCGCAGTCGAGATTAACTTGTTTACATTCGGCGACAAGTTCAACGTTTTCTTTGTATTTTTATTCGAAAAACTACGGAGGACAAAATTTCAGATGGATTAGTCTCACGACGGAACGGAAGAAAATGAAATTGAAAGAAAAAAAAATCGTAAAGTTGAAGGACAAATAAAATCTGTAAACAAGAGCCGGAGTATGAAAAACGTATTTAAATTAGTCTCGGAAAACAAACACTGTCTTAAAAAGAACGTTCGAAATTTATGAACGACTGCGCGCATGACTGTTAACGACCTTCAGACTGTCACGTGACCCCCGGTGACGTCACTCTCTCAACTTCAAACAATAAATATATCGTCCGGAATCGTACCGGTGGTTTGTTAGAGAACCCACATGGAATAACACACGAGGTTGCCTACGCATAATTTAAAGGGTTTTAAGACGTTCGAAATCCGGTTTAGCTGTTCCATGGAAGGCGTGAGCGTATTCCTGCGATGTTACTTTTGAAATCATGCGGAATAAACATTGTATCGAAAGTAGGTTATTCGATGATCAAAAATATAAACGGATTTATGGGAAGGCGGGAAAAACGTGTCGAGCAACAAACTGAGGTAATCTGCTAATCTTAATAAGTTTTTGGTTGGCTCCACTGTAGGTGGTTGTCAATAGAGTGCCACAGGAAGTTTTTCAAACGAATGATTGTTTTGATATTTTTGTCTGTCAATGGTTTATTTACCAGAGGTTATTTTATTTTCCAAAGTATTTATCTGATATTTCTTTCCGTTTTCCCCTCTGGCTAGAAATGAAAACAATTTTGTCTTTGATAATAATAAACATGCGTGATAATAAAGATGTGTGTGTGTGTGTTAGCTTTCTACCGGCCAAACCATTTAGCATAGAGCAAATATAACATATATATGATTTCTAGGGTGAAAAAGTACTCTTTTTAAATTTTAGGTACAATTTTAATTATTTAAAGATTAAGCAATATGGTCTCGTAGATACTTTAGGGTGGAACGCAATGACACACACAAGAAGTAGAGCTAAACCAATTTATTAACTCAATTCTGAACTCAGAACACAGTGACTGACAAATCTTCTGCTTTTATAATAGCAGGGAAAGTTTCAGAATACTTTTTTGGAGAGAGTAAGAAAAGTCCAGAACACTTGTCTGGTAAACTAAAGAAATGTCCAAGAACTTTTGGAACATGAAATAAAGGAAAACATAAAATCAACGAATTAAATATTTACACAAACTGTGAATCGCATTGTCTCTAACGGGATTCGAACTCACAATCGCTTGATTATGAGATCAGTTCTATGACCATTCGGCCATGGAGAGTCGACTGCCTCCTTTCAATGCGGCAATATTTTGGTGTGTTTCGATAATACAGAAATATTGCAGCACAAAATTCAGTTTTACATCAGTTTTAAAATTCAAAAAATTAAATTTTTCAATGATATAATTGTTTTTGAAATTGAATGCTTTCTAATTTTAAATATTAAGCATATTTTTCAACAATATATTTCATACAAAATAAAATTTAGCCTGCACGAGTACATTATGAATGCATAAGAGAATTCAGCTTTTATCAACATGTTCCTATCACAAAAACTAACATTAAAAGATTAAGCAAAATGTTACTACAGACTAAAAAAAAATATTTTCTCAACGTATGAAATAAAATAAATATGAAGCGTGATATTTCTAGAAAAATTTATGCAAGGAAAGTTTTATGTGATCTTTTAAAGTAACATTATTATTTATTAAATAATTCTGTATTATTTAAGGAAAACGTGAATTATGGTTTATACAAACAAATACATTTAATAGAAAAAATGGTTTAAACGAAAAAAAAATTATATTTTATGTAGTTTGAATCAATAAATTTTCTGATGAATTACGGATTTTAATTATTGTACTGATCCTCGGTCATGAGCATATTTTTCAACAATATATATTAGTCATGACCTACGAGTCATATTTTATAATAAAGAAATAATCCATTTCTTTATTATAAATTTTTATAGATCTTTATTATAAATATAATAAAAAAAAGATCCATTACTTTGGACTAAATTTGACTGACTTATGAAAAATTGAATATCACTATTTTATAAAAATGCTTGATTTCAGACCACTAAATTGAACATGTAGAAGAAAATACCGCAATCAGCAATCGGAATTTTCTCATAGATAATTGGACTAAAATAATGAAATTATCGATTATCTTAAAATAATGATATTCGAAGCTTACGAGATATTCAAATAATATTGAAAGCAAAAATGATATTCAACTAGGAACAATAAAAAAAAACTATTCTAATAACATATGCAACAAAAAACAATTTACCTTAAAAAAATTAATAAAAAATAAACAATTATTAATATCACCATCTTGCCCCGGTCCTCCTACTTAATTTACATATTGTACATGAATTTGGGAAAACAAAATTCTGTAATATATTTCATTTTTATCCCTTATATTTTGTATTTTCCATCATTACTAACATTAATTTCCCTACATTCAATTGATCCGCCTTGCACCCTCAGGTGTAAGGACCTCAGATTGGGAACTTCTGTTCTAAATTTTGAACGATATAGATAAGCCAGGGAAAAGTATTAGAAATCGCAATTGTCTGGTCGATGCAGGACGTCAAACCACTTAACCTTGACACGGATAAACGAAACCTACTGGCAATGATGATTAATACGATTCAATTGAATTATGATGTTGATCTTCCATCATTGACTAGATTGTTATATTATGTACAGTAAAAGCTGAAAAGTGGAGATGTCAGAATTTATTTTTTAAAATTCAATCTAATTATTGTTTTATCTGCAAATGAATGAAATGAAATGAGTTATTCAATTAGAAGCAAAAGAATATTTACTTAAGACATTTTATAAACACTGTACAAAATATTCATGATCCGGGACATTTGATTATTTAAGAAATTATATGTATGGATTGCGAACGATTTTGGAAGTTAACAAGTAGTAATACATAATTTTTTAAAAACATATTTGACCTCTGAGTTTCTTATTAGTGATTACGTCGGTAGGCATTGAAGAAAGTTAAAAAGAGTTTTAGAAAACTAAAAGGAAAAAGTCATCAGTTGAAAAAAAAACCCCAACTAATCTAAAGAACAACTTTTTATTTTCCAGCTATTTTTTTAATATACACTATTTTTTTAATTTAAGATGGTTCCTTTTATCATCATGTTTTTGGAAGATTTCATTTTTTTTCTTAAGCAGACAGAAGCTTAAATAAACTAAAAATTTTTTCTCCATGTTGAGGGGGTAACTTGTGAAAGCAATGATACTTCGATAAATGTGATTCACAAAAATCTCTTGTTGAAATCTGGCATTCATTCCGCTCCCTCACCTCCCCTCCCTTTTAGACTGTTAGAAACCTAAATTTTTTACATTTAATTTCAGCCACATAACCAAGTTTTATATACTTTCATTTAAATCCAACACCTAAAATAAATTTAAAAAAATTAAAATTCAAAAGGGGACGTTCTAAATTAACTAATTTTACAGGATTCACCCTATCGTTTTCCAGCCATTTTTTTTAAATACTGGTATTGCTTTCGTTACAATAAGGAAAATTTTATAAGAATATTTTTAAAAGTGTTACTTTTTTTTTTGACTAATAGAAATTTAAACAATCGAAAAATTTTATCAGCTATCTCCTTTTTAAAACTATTTGATTTAAAAAGAATATTAAGGCGGTCATGCTACTGAAAGCTATAGAATGAATGTCCCCGATTAATTCAAAATAGTTTTGTATAGATGTGCTAAAAATTAAATTATACCTAGTAAAATGATTTTCTTTTCTTTGATTCTTAAAGTAAAATAATATTGAAGTTTTATTGGTAATATTTATGCCAAATTAATTCATTCAGCACATATTTACTACAAGAAAATAAAAAGAAAAAACTACGAATAATTTCGAATAATTTCTAAACATTAAACCATTTGATGTTCGTTATATATATATATATATATATATATATATTAAGTATTAAAAAAATCCTAAAACATATGCATAATAAAAAATATGGTTTTTGAGCTGTAATATACTCCATATTTCGATAGACTGGCGTTGTAAAAATGAAAAGATATACTATATTGATCAAAAAGAAACTAAAATGAAAACATTAAATAAAAGATATCAATTCATTGGTTAAAATGTAATATATCTCCCTTGAAATAATCTCTAATTGTAATGCACTTCTGCGAACGTTTTCCTCAATCATCATATGTCTTTTTTTTTTTTTTTTGTAAAATTCTTTTAAAGTTTGTGGATAATTTTCTTTTATCAAATAATAGACTCAAAATAGTGAAATAGTAAACACGAAGAAGCAATTTCAACAAACAGAATAGGAAAAAATCACATGGTGCTCTGTCATGTGAATACGGAGCTGTATGGTTCTGTATTTAGAAAGTATTTCGTCAAAAATTCAGGGATAATACTTTGTCGTTTGGTTTGGTTTGATGGAGTTAAATGGTGCAAGAACCATTTATAATTAAACTGCCTCAAACTTATGGAGAGAATTAAAGTCTTATTTTAAAAATTTGTTTATAACTATTTAACATTTTTCATTTGTTTATAGCGTTTTAACATTGTTCAGCACCTGTCAACCTGAAAAGTTTGCTAAAAACTAATCGCAGTGAGAAATACAGCTCTAAAGAAACAAAAAATCATATAAAATTGTTTGTAAAACTAAGAAAAAATAATAATAAACAGATCCAATCTTTTTTTAAAATGTAAAAAGATTTTATTAAGTATATTTTTTAAAGTAATGTTGGGAGAATGAAAACAGCGAATGCTTTGATTATTTAAATGTGTACATTTTATTAAAATGTCAGGAACCATTATAGGACATTGGCATACTGTACATCAGGGTGAAGGCTTTCTCAACAGCAAATGGTTACGGATGGGCCGTGTGTAGCCAATCATTAATTAGTTAAGAACTAGGTCGAGTTTTCTGTTCGACAAACTGGGCCAACAGTCAATTAAATGTTTTATCGCTTCAAGTTTGCTTTCTTATTTAAAGTTTTATTTATTTTGGTATTTTAACTGAAGACTGAATTTAACATAGTTTTTGATATTGTGAAAAATTGAAAGTATTAGAAGTAGATTTTGTAGGATTGTTCGCCCATTTATTTCCCGATATACGAATGGAAGAGGGAACAATCAAGTGACTTATTATTATAATTAAAAAGGCGTATTATCATAGTGAAAAGTTTGAATTTGTTCCTATATAATTTTAGTTGTTTTCGAATGTTCCATATAGAAACTTGCTCAATAAGGCCTCTAATTACTAAACAACCACTTTTGTTTTATTCAATCGATATTGTTACAAATCTGTAATTTTGCTATCCGGCACGAATAGTGCCATCCTGGAAAAACCGTTAAAACCTTTGTAAGATCTGTCCTGTGCGTGCTGAGCTTGGCGACCATTTGGCGACTTGGCGATGAATTTGTCGAGTTTGGCGACTAAATGGATAATACCGGAAAGTTCGAGAAATTTCACGATCCATCCAGTAGGAACCGAGATACACCGAGGTACGCCCTGATTGGTCTAAGATTCTAGCCCCGCCTCCCGGAACTATAAAAGACGAGCACTCTGAAGCTGGGAGGAAGTTGTGTGGATCGTCAGAAGTTGTGTGTGAGAGGAGTCGGAGTCGCCGACACGTTAAAGATTAACAAGTAAAGATAGCAAGCAAGCTGCTGAAGTAGCGATTAAATGAGCTGCATTATTACGATTAATTTGCGATATTTGTAGAAGAAAAATTTTATAACAATATATAGATGTTTAGATGAAGTGGATGACATTCCAAAGTGTGATTCATTTATTGTATAAATTGTATGCAAAATTTATATTTCTTTTTTTTAATACGGTTTATGAACGTTTAGGTAAGCATTTAATTAAAAAAAATGTTTCTCGTTCTTGTGAACAAATTGTCCATGAGTATTAATTGTAATATTATACGTCGAATTAAGTTCATTTAATGTTTTTTTCATTAGTGTTTAAAATAATAAAATTGACTCGAGTTTTTCAATACAGTTTATTGCACCTTTAAATGGAGATCGAATAGCTTTCCCGTTTAATTATAATTTCATCATTTAAATTAGATCTAGATAATTCGTTTTCTTGTAATTCTTTCATTTTGAATAATCCTAAAGTCATGTTATTATCATCACTATTCATATACTTCACGAAACTGAACTCTGATTCCATAAAGAAAACGATTTATAATGGAATTTTTGCGCCGTATAAACGAAGTATTTTATTTTTATCATGATTTTCTGAATGAATTGTAATGTGGCCGAATAGAAGAAATTTTTGATCGTTTAACTTCGATTTATTTCATCCCGGGAGGCATAATTTCTATACAAGGAAGAAGCGAGGATCAAGAAACGTCTCTCTACATCGCGACACAAGAGCAAAAGTGACAGAAATGTTTCCCTTCGGTGGTTTCACAATGAAATTTTGATAGGGATTTCTTTAACATGTGTAGTCTTAGGAAAAGGAAATTTAGGTATCTTTAAAAGAATGTTGTAAGTATTATTTTTGTCCCTGCACTCGGAGAGTCAGAAAATGCTGAAGTCATCAGTTTTATAGAACGTGTGTAAAATTAATTAAATAAATAAACGGGAATTGGATCAGGAAATAAGAGAATATTTTAGAACGATGTTAATATGAGCTAAATAAAGTTAAAAATTTGGAAATTAAGATTCAAATTAGATTTTAAATTACATATATATATGCATACATAGATATAAATATAGATCCTCTATAAGTATAAAGTATATTTGATCCTAAAGATCTCGTAAAATTACTCGAAATCTTCTAAAGCATTGCTTTAGAAACAAGCAAGAACAATCGCTATAAGATCTATATAAATCACAATAATCGAAAAACGCTGCAATGTATTTTCATTGCCGAAAGAAGATATCTGCAACAAAAATCGATATACAGAGGAAATTGTTTCAGTTCAGAAGCAAAACGTAGGATAATCATTTTGCCCAAAATTTAGACATATGAGAACTAAAAGGAGGAGAGCTGTCTTGAGGAGCCGCAAGCTGATTGGTGGATCTTTTTCGAGGAAATGATTGAAACAGCGATTTTCAAAGCATCATAGCTAGAGCTATTTCGATTGTAAAAAAAAAAAAGCAATATTTTTATTTGGATTGCTAGTACGTCAAGGAAATAATTTACTATTATAAATAAGACCAGAAAAGTACTGTTGAAGAAACTGAAAGTTAGTTTTCTATTAACAACAAATTTATTGGTTTCGCAGAACATAAAATATAATTCTTCACTCCATTTATTACATTTTTCAATCAGGAATATGTATCTAATTCTAATGTTTTAGAAATTATCTATTGGGCGAAGCGCAAAGTGGACACTTTGTACATACATTGTACATCGGTAAAATCCTTTGAAGCCCTTTAAATTCAAAGCGATACCTCGTACAGCTGGGAAAGTAACATGCATTTATAATAAAGCGATTATGCTGGATCCATTGAAAAAGGTTGCAGCTCCCCTGGTGGAGAAAACAAGGTTACAAAATATAATTTAAAAAATAAAGGACACCGGCCAAAAAGTCCAATTCGAAAAATTACGCTATAACACAATAAAGACTGTGGAAAAAGTTTCATAAACTGTAAGCTTCAGAGATATTAGCGATCAAAATTATGAACTGTCTATAGCTTGAAACGGGTGCGTTCTCCCTAAAATTGAAAAATGCATTCTCCATATTACCCTCCTCCTCGAGGGTATTTTCTTCTGATTTTCTTCTTATTATTTTTCTTTACTTCTTTCTTAATTGCTTAAATTTCACTTCGCCGTTGCTTAAGTCGGAATAACTGTATGATAATATATTTTTCATTTTAGAATTAACCCTTTTTCGACTTATGGAAATATTTCCGCCAATTTAACAAATAACTCTATGAAACCTTCTTCTGCATTTTTGTTATGGTATAGCGTATATTTTTCTAATTAGACTTTTTTGATCAATTTTTTTACACAAAATTAGAAAAACATAGGCCCAGCAACCGTATTCACCAGATATGGTACCATGTGACTTTTCTTATTTCGAAGATTAAAAATTCATCTCCATGATCTGCGCTTTGAGAATAATGTAATGATAAAAAAAAATAATAATGTGCAATAAAAGAAAATTGGCAACAATCCATGAAGAGGTTTCACGGAAATAACTTCAGAATGTTTTTCGAAGCTTGTAAATATGTTGTCAAAAATACATTACAATAAGAGAAGGAAACTTAATAAATAGTGACCAATAAATTGACGTATTTTGTTTAAGGATAACATTTTCGATACATTTTAGTCACTGCCATTTTCAATATTTAGTATAATATTTTTATTTTTAGATTCCAATAATTTCGTATGAAATATAAAAAGTGTTTTAATTTGCATTATAATAATGTCTAGGCTCTAACCAATGACCATAAGATATATAGTCATTAGATTACTTAAATGAAGTTGCCATTATTCATGTTTGATTCTTATTAAAAATTTTCCAAAATGCACTTTTAACATTTTTTAGCTTCTTTCACGTCTATAAAGAATTTAAAATTCTGATAAACTGATTCGCTTTTCTTCTAAAGCATAAATATAAAATGAAAGCTCAGAATTTTTAGTTTAAAAGCAAAATTGGCAATGTATATAATGCCTCATTAGTGAATGAATATATTTATGATCGCGAGTGTATCCCAGCATAATTTTACTATCAGAGAGCGAAAGAAAAGAATTTCTATCTAAATTGAGAGTCAGTTGCCCTTGAAAACTTCTCCTGCCCAAGGTCACACGAGAGAAATGAACGTGAATTCTTTGTAAATTAAGCAATAAGTTGAAATACGTTGACTCTAGTTCAAAGACCTTAGCTACATAATATTTTTAGATTTAACATGCCAAACAAAATAACAAATTAAATAACATAGATGCATTTTTTACGACTAATTTACGGTGTATGCCAAATAATCAATTAATTAGAGTGGCACTTTCTATTAAGTTATTGTCCAGCTTTTATAGAAATTTTTACAATTATTTTAGAAAAAGGCCAAATTAACATCTAGCAAGATATAAATGATTGTTTTGTTTTGTTTTTTGGCTAAAGTTAATTTAATTATATTTTGGGATTGTTGTAACTATTTGTTAATTGATTTTAGTACGAGTACACTTGATATTTCTAAAATATTTGAAAATGGCAATTGAATTCTTGTCTCTTCGTTTATATTTAACAGAAATCATAGGTTTTGCAATTTAAATTGATGATGTTTGATTTTTTTGAGACATTTATTTATGTTATTTTTTAGATGCTATTCTTTCTACAACTTTAAATTATAATTATTTCATGCTTCCTGAAATACTATTTCTTTCTATTTTTGATTTAATTAATTTTTTCTCCTATTGTTTATTGATTACTTTATTAAATTTTGCTATCCTGAAGAGAGGAATGTTCATAATTCAAAATTAGTTTTGAATTTTTTTTAACCAAATATTTTTAAAATTTTGGTTAAATTTTTGGGATTTTTTTAAAAAAAAATGCACACTCTGACTGCAGATACTATCTATATAAAAAGAATAGAGTTAAAATTTGCATTCTCTCTCTAAATTCTTGAGATTTTTCAGACAGTTTCAGAAAGAAAAATTTCACAAAGAAGTTGTACGCACCTTTCGTAGGTAACCGAAAATTTACAAACCGTCGTAGACAGAGTATCGGCAGAATCTGAGGACGAAAATTTTAACATCATGAAAAGTGTTTAAATACCAGTTATAATTTTCGCTATCACCAAACTTCCTCCAGTAGTTGGTACGCTCCATCATCGGAATGGAGGTGACTCGAATCGACACTACATACCATTACTCACTTTAGTGAAGCTTCTTAGAAAGAAACCTCAAGTATTTTCCACGCTGTCTTACTTTATGTAAATAAATTAGTATATAGATACAAAATAGATTTTAAAAAATTGGATTAACTTGGATGCTAGTAAATCCATACGAATTTACAGACCTCCGCATGAGAATATAAAAGCAAAGCTCAATATATTTCATAATTTACGAAAACCTTAACTTCGTAAAATAATTTACATACTCAAATTATGCAAAGATACGCGCAGAATATTTTACGAATAATTTAGTGTTATTTTACTGTAAGTTGTCCACATTTATGACATCATAGTGAATTTCTAATTGTTAAAGAATTTCATAAAGCATCATTAAAATTATTTTTAATAATGCAAAGCATTTTTTTTTGTCGCCTAGTCAATAAACATGCTACCTCGAAAAATTTAAAACAAAAATACTTATTTTGACCCTTTGTCATACTAGTCATATTTAATGAAATATTTTTGGAACAATAACAATTAAAAAAGAATGACGTACTCTGATGCAATCAAAATGAACCTATGACAAATGAATAAAATGACCTAGTTTTGAAGCTTAAAATCTCATTATTTTAGACTAATCAGTGCTCATCTTAAAGAAATGGAGTTAGTTGATTGGGTGATATCTCTAGAGATAAACACTTTAATGATCTAAAACTGTTTTAAGCGGAGATTTTTAAATCTTAGTTAATCTTGGACTCAGAATAGTAATCCTTTTTTTATTTAAAATATGAGATTGCCTAGAACACTGTCTAAATATGACTAATAGGACGGGCAGCCAGTTTAAAACTTTCGTATATTTTTCAGCGTCTCATTAATTGATTGACTAAATATAAAATGTAATTTTTAAAGTCATTTAAAGCAATTTCCTATAGAAATTATGTGAATATCTTAAACGGTTTAGAGATTAGGTATTAGGCAACGATTAGAATCTACACACTGTATAGACATTAGACACATTTAGACGTAAATAAAGATTGAAATGTGGTTTTTTTTTTAAGAAACAACTAAAATATGCAGTTTTTTTCTCTTTATCTATTGATACAATCCTGGAAATAGCCAAACGTTTCATAATCTGCATTTGTTTGAAAAACTAATTCGAAAAAAAAGCAGATATATCACATATTCTGTTTTGAATTTCGAAATAGAAATTTATAGAGGTTAAGGAAAGTAGATATTTTTGAATTTTCCATTTAAATTATTTCAAATCTCTTGTCTTTTAGAAAACATACTTGGTATGAGGGCTGATTATTCAGAAATAAAAGCTATTTTGCTGCCAATTTTTTATCAAAAAAGGATGAACAATTGGGAAACAATTAAATAAATTCTTAACAAACGTTTCATCTTGGAAAACAAACTGATTATATGCTATCTGTAGGAAACTAATTCACATATCATGGCTTTCATGTCAATTAATTTAAGTTAATGTTCGTAGTATCATAGCTTATATTAATTTAATAATCTTCATAGCTTAATTTAATAATAATCATAGCTTATATAATTATAATAATCTTCATTTAGCGAAGACAGCAGCAAGACAAAAATAATAATCATTTATTAAATATTCGTGGAATGCGATTCTAAGTTTCTTTTCAGATAATCTTTAATTAAATTCTTCCTTCTGACTATAATTTTATCTTTTCATTTTATCAGCCGTGAAATAATGTTCGTTTTCTTTGAAAAGCTTTTTGTCTGGCAACGAAAAGAAAAACGGAAAATAAAATATGCCTAGTTTATGCTTTCTATTTATTTTTGTTAAAGTTTAAACATATCTGACGCATCAGTAATCAACACAATAATTTCTGCTTTTAATAAAGATGAAAGTGTGTGTGTGTTTTGGCTCTCTCTCTCTCTCTCTCTCTCTCTCTCTCTCTGTATGTGTATATGATAAACAGGGTGATTTGACTTAGATGAGTTTTGAGGGAGGGAATGAGTAAATTATAGTTATTTTTTAAAATTTTAATTAATTATAAAATAAATTAAATTTAGATGATTTTTCGCCATAACTTCCAAAAATATTCCCGCACAAAAATGATTTTTATACCGTTTTAAAGTCAAAAGAATTATCTTTACAGTTATATCAATTTAATTTCTATCAAATTTTTAGTTTCAATTTAATTAACTTTTAATCATTATTTTTAACTATATATTTTCAATGTTTCGAATGAAACTAAAATCGTTTTCATTGATTCATCAAATATTTGATTCTGTAATTTTCTTCCATTGTTGAAAGCTAAAAAGAGTTTCTATTTAATATCTATTTAGTTTACCGGACGGAAACCAGCGGGAGTAGTCTCCACAAAACTTTCTCGCATACTCTCTAATAAAGATGTAATTACAGTGAAAGCCTTGATTGGTATTGGCGTACTATAGTTACGAAATATTGACTTTCAGCGTGAACTTAGCCTTTTTACTGAATCTATCGTGTGATTCTTGGTGAGCGTTTTGACAATTAATCCCTTAAAGGTATCCAAAAACCAAATTTGTGTTTTAGAACGTTTTTTCCAACCGATTGAAACAAAATTTGACATAAAACTACACATGAAGTAACAGATTCGATATATTTAAGTCATCGCGTTTTTGAGAAATAGCGTTTATATATTTCTGAAGACCGACAGATGGTCAACCCTTTATCAGATTTGGCTCAAATTTTTGCATTATACACGTTATTCGATACGTACTAAATCTGTTTATCGAATTTTTTTTATATATATTTAGCTGTCTTAGTTTTGTAGTTATTGTTCCAAATTATATTCTAAAAGTCGGATTATAGAATCTAAAAATCTCTAAAATAATAATCTAATTTGGTTTAATCCTGTTTACGAAATTCTATCCGTCGAGCACAAAATAGTTTAAGTTATCTTTGCCAGACAGACAGAAATTCTCCAAATGGTGTCAGGAAAGTCAAAAATGTGAAGATTTGTCAAAATCTTGTCTTCAAATTTTTTGACGTTTCCTATAATTACTCTTTATTTGTATAAAAGTGTACTTACAGTAAAAACGTGTACTTACAGCATCGCCAAATTTCTATGAGCTGAATATAATAGCGCTTTGATATCATGGGACAAATTTCCATTTTAAATGTTCATTATACAATAAAGTGAATGCATGTAAAATTATTAAAATAGCACGGCTTTAATGACAAACAGTTTGACGGAGTCATGGACACGTAGTTTATCTAAACCATTTAAATTACATTAAATAGAATCAGTAACAACGGTGAATCTCTGATCTTCAAAAGCGACTAACATACTAAAAGTATGCTATAAATAATATGTTTCAATATAAACATCATAGTTATTATCTAAGCTGTTTTTAATTCCATTTAATTGAAACAAAGCAGCTCACTTAAATAATATCAGTGTTAAGTAAGTGTTAATAGTATCAGTGTAAAGTTAAATAGTATCAGTGTAAAGTATCAGTGTAAAGTTAAATAGTATCAGTGTTAAGTATCAGTGTAAAGTTAAATAGTATCAGTGTAAAGTTAAATAGTATCAGTGTAAAGTTAAATAGTATCAGTGTAAAGTTAAATAGTATCAGTGTTAAGTTAAACAAAGCTGGTAACTTGTTACTTTCTCGTATACATAGTATAGAGAAAGTATAGTAATCGTCAAAAAATTTGAGCTCGAGATTTTGATGCATCTCCACATTCAGACCTCCCTGAATTCAAAAAGCACATTTTGGAAAATGTCCGTCCGTCTGTTTGTTTGTTTGGGACAAAGATAACACAAAAACGATTAGAGCTAGATGGCTGAAATTTGGTATACGGTCTTTACACAAAATTTACATGTTTCTATCATATTTGAATAAAATATGATATATGAGGAAGTCTGTTTGTTCGAATATAAGTTTACATGATAACTACAAAACATAAAGAGCTAGACTGATGAAATTCGGTACACAGATTTAATATCTATAGTGTAGACACTTGTCACATTTCGAGGGAAATCCAATTACATGTTGACTTTCTGTCGGTGTATATTTTCAGAAACATGTAAACGCGATAATTCAAAAATGCAAAGTATATCAAGTATATCAAATTAGCAATCTGCAAGTATATCAAATTAGGTAAAGGAATTTGGGATTAAAAGTGCAATTTTGTATCAAATTTATATTTCAATCGGTTGAGAAAAAAGTGTCTAAAACACGAATTGGATTTTTGGATATTATTAAGCACTTGCCAATGATTCATCGCCAAATACCACACGAATGCTAAATTCATGCCAAAAGTTAATATTTCGTAACTACTGTACGCCAATGCCACGTGTGGCGTTTTCTGGGATAACAAATTTATTTGACAGCGCACGAGAAAGTTTTGGGAAACCATTCCCGCTGGTGTTAAACATGTAATTTAATCCTTACAAGAACTGGTGTCCGCAAAATTTTAATTAAGATGCTAAAAAAGATTTATTTGTGAAGATCTTTGAAGGAAAACTTATCTTAATTTCTATAAATATCTTCCCGAAAAGAAAAACTAACAATTCTGTCATTTTTTAAAGCCTATCAATGTAATCAATTCATGCTTAAGTGCCGTAAGTCCAATGCACCATGCCAATTTAATCTTGTTTTTCTTTGAGCATCATACAAAAGAACATCAAAAATGGCATCACAACACAATATATAACAATGTGCAATACAACTTAGCAAATTGTCATTCACTGTACAAAGCATCGCATATTGAGTGTTAAGTTTGATCGAATACAATAATTGGCTCATCTAGATTGCCAAAGGATGCCAAATCGCCAATATCAGACAACAAAGGTTAACTATGATTAACAAGGCAATGAAGCGGTATTAGTTAAAGATTAAACGAATTTTCATTTTTATTTGAGAATTCGTATTTTTTATTTTTATTTTCAAACCTTCGTATGTTAAACACGTTCTATTTACCCTATCATAAATTTTAGCAACAATTTTGGTTTTGGTATCCTTTGTCGATGCAAAAAATTACCAACTAGAGGATATAAACCAAATGTAAATTAATATGCGATCTTTTTTGAATTTTGCTTTTATTATTAACGCGATTTGATTAATTAAAAATTCTGTTAGATCTAAACTATAAATCTTGATCGAACTGGAGTTTCATTCACCGCGTTTTAACTCTCTGGAGATGCTGGTAAAATATTATTAATATTTAAAACTCTAATAATTAATAAACTTTATTAATGAATTCAGAATTACTATAAAGTGAAATAACCAGAAAATAAAAACTGCAGCGGGATTCACTCAAAATATGCTTTTCCAAATAAAAATTATTAAAGAAGTAAGAATGAAAAGGATTTTTGGTTGTTGAATTTTTGTTAATGGTTTTTTTGGTTGAATGAATTTTGTTATAATGAATTTGTTGTGGTTTTGTCAGAAACTTTTAAAAATGAATTGTTATAATTGAATTATTTTAAAATATTTCCTTATTTCATCATAAACCCTGTTGAGAGTAAAGAAAATCTAAAGCACAACTAGCATTTCCAGTCGATTATATGTAGTTCCCAAATTGCTACAAACATTGAAGTTTTCTGTATAAAAAAAAACCTTCAAATGATGATAATGAAATAAATCATCACTGGATTTAAGAAATTTTACAATCCGTAATAGGAACGTTTACGGAAAATTATTAATTCTTAAATAACTGCTATTCTTGGAGTAAAAAAGAGATGAAATAAATTATAAATGATTCAAATTGGGGAAAAATTTGCAAAACAAATTTGTTGCAACTTTGGAAAAGATGATTCTTTTGTATTTTAAATGATATACAGCTAATTTTTTGTGCTAAATATATTTAGAACTTATCGGAGCAGGCATCAAAATTTATCAACATTTTTAATAAATTTCAATTATTATTAACATTTTAAAATATAACTCCTCTGAGATAAATAAATAAATATTTGGAGCAAATTCTAGATCTAGGTTCAACGCTTTTTTTTTCTTTCTATAGAATGTCAACAGGTAAGTACACACATTTACAACTTTATTTTTTATTATTACTAAAGTCGCTGCCAAGAAATCATGGTATGTGGATATAAAATTGTATATGAATAAGGTATTTCGGTATTAAATTTTAAATGAATTATTATTAAATGAATTTTATAGATAAAATTTTAAAAATGTTAGTTATATTTTAAAATACAAATTATATATTATTATATAAGAATATAATTATAAACATTTTGTTATTTTTGAAGTAAATTTAGTATAGATTTTATTAGTTTTTTTGAATTAGCAATATCCAGTATAAATGTCATAGATGTCTTAGTATATAAGTTGATTTTTGTGTTTCGCAGCCAAAAAAACAGTTGAAAATTTTAAGTTTCGAGATAATTATAATGTAAAAAAAACATTCAGCAGCAAAATTAGTTTAGGGAAATCATATAGTTTTCTTAGGCATATTTTGTCCTTGGGATACTCAGTAATTAAAAGTTCAATCGATACATTTTTATTTTCTTTCTTAAGTAAATACAAAACCTAATAGTAAAATGTTATCGACAGAATTCAATTTTCGAGATTGTTTTAATAATCCAAGTGAACAGAAACAAATTATGGCATATTCATAAACCAAAATCATGAGAGTGTGTGACAAAAGTTGAATTAAATTCAATCTGTTCATAAATGTTTTATGCATTATTCGCAACATATTTACTAAACATACAAAAGTGAATTGATAACTGTTATGTAAGTGAAATATTAGTGTTTTAAAAAAAATCTGAATTACTACTAATTAATAATTGTTTTTATAACATTTTCTAAACATTTAAATTATATTAAACAGTATTTCATATTAATTATGTATCAAATACATGAGTAAAATTGTTTATATGTTATTTATTATCACGTTTGAATTTTATATTTCATTACAAATGCGAGTGTTTTGTTGAGATGTATATATTTTGACACATATATTATAATGCATGTTCTCCCTTAAAATTAAACGAATATTGTAAACGTCTTTTTTACTAAAATCTCACGACAGCACATACGCTTCCAATTAATTCTTTTGATTCAATCAAAAAATTTATGCATGACAAAATTTAATCCTATAGTAAATTGCTTATTGTCTTACAATATTTTTGTATAATTGTTTAAATTAGTTTTGCATATCTTCTTGTAATTATTTTCAAAATTCATATGCATCCTTTTAAGCATAAAGCATATATATTTATCTTGTGTAAAACCTTATGTTAAAAAATCTGTCATTTATTTCAATGTTACAATTTGTTCTCATTTTTACATAAATCAACAAACCAAACGATAATGCATATTTATATTGATGGAACAAAAACTTTTACCCTTCTTATTGGCAGATTTTTCTTACACCTTAAATTTTTTACCTATTTTGTGATGTTATACACTATTCCTAAATGAAATTATTACTTAATATTTTATTTATAATTTTTCTCAGCGTATTTCCAGAAGTAAACTACGACAGAATTTATAATGATCTCCTAAAATTCTAAAAATTTCTTCTTATAAATCTTAGAAATAATTTGTAATAATTTGACGATAAAACTTCTCGGGCCAGGGTATGTTTAATTTCTTTCATTATCATAAGAAATGCCAAACATGTTTATAAAACGGAAATGTTTCCTGAAAAAAGATTCAACACATTTAGATGTCATCTTTAAGTTTATTTGTTGCGTAATCTTCGTCCTGAAACAAGTTAGTTACTCATTAATTATTGCATCACGCATATTTTTTCCCAGCAAATATTTTCAAAACGAAAATCAATTTGATATTTATTAGTCATCATCAAGTGCATTTGGTGTTTTCAGTGGGTGTTACATAAGATGACCATCTGTCATTCAGTACATCCTTGAGAAATATTTATGATGAACGACCGTCGTATGTATTATAAATTAAAAAAGCTCATAATGACCAACCCATTGTGTAACTTTTAAAAAATAATATAATGACTGGCCATCATATGGAGACTATATATAATGACCAAATGATTAGGTGTATTCTATGATAAACACATACTACGCCCGACCTTCATATTCAGTAGTAATATACATGATGGCCCGCCGATGCATGTACCATTCAATGTACAATACACATAATGATCGGCCTATGTAACATTCAATGTGTAATACACATGATGAACGGTTGATTAGCATTCATATGCAATGCACATGATGACCGACCGATGTATATAACATTCATGTACAATACAAATGATGACTGGCCGACGTATGTAGCATTCAATCTGCAATACACATGATGATCGACCTAAATATGTAGCATTCAATCTGCAATACACATGATGACCGACCTAAATATGTAGCATTCAGTGTGCAATACACATGATGGCTAGCCGATACATGTACCATTCAATGTGCAATACACATGATGACCGGTCTATATAACATTCAATGAGCAATACACAGAATGATCGACCGATGTATGTAGAATTCAGTGTGCAATACACATGATGATCTGCCGATGCATGTAGCATTCAATGTGGAATACATATGATGATTGGCCGTTGTATGTAGCATTTAATGTGCAATACATATTATGATTGGCCGTTGTATGTAGCATTTAATGTGCAATATCGGCAGATGATCGACTGATGTATGTAGCATTCAATATGCAATATACATGATAGACAGGTCGATATATGTAGCATTTAATCTGCAATACACATGATGATCGGTCGATGTATGTAGCATTCAGTGTGCAATGTACGATACACATAAGATGTATAGAATATTTAAAGAGAGTTACATAAGATAAACGTCTCGATGCAAGCATACTGTTTTTCAGTTAAGCATAAAACTTCACACAAATTCCAAGTTAATTCTTCATCTAATTTCTGTAGATCATGAAAATTACTTCCTATGTAGGCGTAACCACCCCCACCCCTCACCGCAAAAGCAACATTTTCACTTACCCCGGAATCTTACAGTGCAGTATATCCCATTCGCATTCCATGCATTGTGGTCGAGGATGTTATTGGGTCCTGCCGACCTCCAGTCGTTTTTTCAGCAACGAAAACAGACACACACCGCGAGCTGCGATGACGCAACCGCTGATCTCACAAAACCGGAAACCTTGTTTTCACCAACCCGTTATGTGTTGCTCGACATTTATTACGTTGTTGCGCAGTTGGCCGTTTAACTCTCTCGAAACCCTGACCCACTAACTAGTAGTTGTTTACGATGAATATGCTAATGTCTCCCGCAGGATGACGCTTTCTCTCCCGCTCTTTTTATATACTTTTTAATTCGTATTTTATTTTTAATCCGGCGTTTGTGTCTTGAAAAGTTGCGGTTCGATTTCTTCGGGTGTTAGCCCAAGAGGTTGCAACGGCTTAGAGAAAATCCGTTAGATCTTGACTTTTCTTTTTTATTTTGGTTATTGCTGATGTGAGTTTGTGAATCAGTGACGTGTTTTCAAGAGACAAGTTAGATGTCTTACTTAATGGCGGATGTAGAGTTTTTGATGGCCCTACGGAACGTACTTTATCAAGCTTCTTTATTAAGAATTAATCATTTTAGTTTTACATTTCAACACATTTTGAACTTATTAATGACTTACTTTAGTTAAGGGAACTTACAAATACCATGTTATTGTTCTAAAAAAAGTATCTTCATATGAAACTGTTTTTATTACAATTTTATTGTATTGAAAACTTTAAAGCGATTTTACTGTTTTTTGCCAAAATTCTGTCTGCTACAAAAAGTTAAAAGTCAATCACATTTTATTGTAATTGCAGGAAATTTTTTTGTTCTTTTTTTTTAAATGTATGCTTAAAGAATTAGGGATGAATTCGTAAAAAAGTTTGAATAAAATGTCTTCTAAAAATGTTAAAAGTGAAAAATTCTGATATTTTCCAAAAATTTTTACAAAATGTTGAGCAACTTTTTTTTTTCTCAGAAACTAATAAAATATCAAAAATCAGATCTCTAATTATGATGAATGCATTGTAAGGTCCATAAAAAATTATTTTGGGTGGTGGGAGGAATATTAAAAATTGTATGAGAAGAAGAATTAAAAAAAAAAGGCTTATTATTTTTCAAAAATTTAAAATATTTAAATTTGTAACTTTTGAATCTGAAAACTATTTTGGAAATTTAAGTTTTTAAACATTTAACATCTATTTATTACAAAATTTGGAAAAATTGTTCAAAATTGTGAAAAAAAATTTGGGGGTACAGAGTTTTCTTAATATTTTAATAACTGTGAAAATTTATATATTTTTATTCCTATGTTTCTCCATATATATATCATGTGAAACGGAAATAAATAATTAAATTCTTTAAAATATTATCATGATTATTAGTTAATGATTTCTTTATTGACATATAGAAACACTTGATAATTATGAAAGCTTAAAGCCGAATAATAAATTTGAAACTGATATGATATTACAAATATTTGTTTGACAGAACATATCAAGTGGAATATAGCCATTTATGATTAATAATAATTATGATTAATACATAGTACCATTATGATTATGGAATAACTATTTTAGGGTTAATTAATATTCTAATGCAATATAACAAGTAATTGCCTATATGTTAATTGATGATTTTAATAATTAAATGTATAGACAATGTAGCCCTAATATTTTATAATTCATGTGCATATTATGAATATGTATAACATGTATATTATGAAAAGAGGAAAAAAAATTGATAAGTTCTGGAAAAATTAATCATAATTATTAGTTAATGATTACTTTATTTACAAATATAAGCATTTAATTAATCTGAAAGCTTAAAGCCAAATAATAAATTTGAAACAGATGTAATGTTACAAATATTTGTTTGACAGAACATATCAAGTGGAATATAGCCATTTATGATTAATAGATGATTAATAATAATTAAGATTAATAAATAGTACCATTATGATTATGGAATAACCATTTTATGGTTAATTAATATTCCAATACAATGCAAAGAAGTAATTGCTTACATGTTAATTGATGAGTTTAATAATTAAATGTGTATAGATAATGTAGTTCTAATATTTTATAACTCAAAACATTTATATTTCTCACAATCGATTGATTTCACAACTAAGTGACTTGTCTGCGGCCCCTTTTCAGTCCAGCGACCCTAAACTGTCTAGTCTGCCAAATCGAAAATCCGAATTTTAGCGCACATGTTCTAAAAGCTGTTTCAACATTTTCATGCTAGAAAGTTTTTAGAAAGTTTTAGTCGATGAAGTCAAAGAAGGAATTGGACCAGCAAACTTTTTGCAAACTCTTATAGGAGCGGTTAAAACAGCGGAGGGGAAAGATAAGGCAATTTAATTTATTGGAAAACACAATAAAACCAAAAAAAAACATTATACCAAAAAGTTGCTTTAATATTTATGCAATGAATAAAATCGTCATTGTATTTTCAAAAGTTCTTTATAATAAGTTTCAAATAAGTATATGCTACGGAATACACTATTATTTAAGATTTTTATAACATTATTTATGTGCGACAAGCCATATAGAATAAAGCTACCCGTAGATTTGAGAAAGAAAGTTGTAGATTGTATGGAATTGAAGAATATTTCTTTCTTTTAAAAACTGTGAAAAAAGTAAAATATTTTTTTCAAAAAAAAAAGCATAACAAAGAAATAAAAGATGAAGAATCACTAACAGTATGCTTTTTTATCATTTTTGTTTCTTTTTATGAAGCTTTATTCATCTACGATAAATACTCATAATAAATAGAAATATTGAAAGAATACTTCATTTCTTTTACTTGTAAATCATTTTCATTTTTTACAACTGAACTATAAAAAGAAAATGATTTTTTTTCTCTAACAGAAAGTAAACGATTATTTAAAAAATGCAAATGAGTTCTGGTAAAATTGTAACTCAATAAAGTAATTCCTTTCCTGCGAAAGTGAAGTTATTTTGCAAAATAAAAGCTTCTTTTTTTAAATTAATAAAGAAGCAATTATTTTTTTATAAATTATTTCATGCTTTCATTCATCTAGAGATCATTTTCTTTATGATTTGAATAAATTTCAATTTTTAAAGTAAGATTTGAAATATTATCCGTCAATTTTTTTGCTATTATTATAGTAATATTTTGAAATGATAATTTTCTTAAAAATTATTTTTATCTCACGTGACTAATAAAGTAATTTTTAATTAAGTAATAAGTAATTTTTAATTCTTTGAGTAGTATTCTTAAAAATCATATCAATGTGGTGAATTTTAAATAAAACCGCGACGTGTCGAAAACATTTTTTTTTGTTTGTTTTTTGCAGTGGGAAAAATCGAAAATAAAGTTATTTTGTAATGTTTAATTTTTATTAAAAATTCCCCATTGTCTTCATGATACGATTTCTTTAATTTAATGAATAATAATAATATGTCATGTCTTCATGATAAGATTTCTTTAATTTAATGAATAATGATAATAAGTCGTGTCTTCATGATAATATGTCTTCAATTAACAAACGACATAACATGAGAAAAATTTTTTATAATAATAATTCTTGATTTAGAACTTTGAATAAGAGATTTATGCATTACTTAAAAGTTCCTTTCTGAATTTATAATCCTTATTTCACACAACAACTTTCATAGTTATCTTAGCAGATTTGTTCTACAAGTTGATGTTATAGTGTTAGAATTGCTGATGAATTTTATTTTGTTGAAATTGATTAATTATCTATTTATTTTCTAAGTGAAAAAGATTCTTAACTTCTAAGAAAGATTTTTTTCCAACCGAGAAATTTTTCATTCTAAATATTTTATTATTATTAATATTTAATATTTATTTATTATTTAATATTTTATTATTATTTAATATTTTATTTATTATTTAATATTTTATTATATTATAATTTTGCTGTCAAACATTTTTCTTTATAAAATTCGCGGTTCAAATTCTCAGAAAATTAACCAGAACGGTTGCAATGAATAGAAAAATATCCGTCGCGTCTTAATATGTTTTTAAAATCTATTAGTGTGTCTGTGAGCAAATGACGTGTTTGCATGCAGTAGAGCACGTCATATGCCGTAGTGCACTCGTTTTACAAGTTGATGTAATCGTCTTGGATCGCAGTTCGGTTTCTTTAATTTGTTCGCAAGATGAAAAAGCACCAGTGGAAGGAGATTAGAATCACTAAAAAAAGTTTTTTCTTATTGATAAAAACTTAATTTATTTTTTTTTAACATTCAATTTTATTTCTAATCACTGGGACTGCAGAATTTTTTTTAGCTGTCATTTAGATTCAACATTTGTAAACGAGTCTGGGTTCTTTTGAAAAAAAAACCGAATTTTTGTCAATCTAATTATATTAAATGGTTTACTATTTGATGAACTAAGATAATCATGATAATAAGAATCAATCAACGCGCTTTGTAAAACGGCTGATTGATTCTTATCAAAGCGTTTAATTGATTCAAACGGTAACCAACAAGTCAGACCGTTCGATCTAGTGCTACCACATTTCGCTCCGATTTATATCTTAGTTAAAAAGGTTTATATCTTAGTTAGGTAGTAAATGAACACTAAAAAAGTACACTAATTTTTATGCTATAATATTTTTGTAAATACTAATTGGGAATACATCAATATTTAACGCGCTCTGTAAAACGGCTGATTGATTCTTATTAAAGCGTTCAATTAATTCAAACCGTAACCAACATGTCAGACCGTTCGATCTAGTGCTACTACATTTGGTGCCGAGTTATATCTTAGGTAGTAAAAGAACACTAAAAAAGTAATTTTTATGCTATAATATTTTCTGAAATACTAATTGGGAATACATCAACATTTAACGTGCTTAGTAAAACGGCTGATTGATTCTTATTAAAGCGTTTGATTGATTCAAACGGTAACCAACAAGTCGGACCGTTCGATCTAATGCTACCACATTTGGTACTAATTTATATCTTAGGTAGTAAATGAACACTGAAAAAGTACCCTAATTTTTATGCTATAATATTTTCGGAGATAATAAATGAGAATACATCAGCATTTAGTTCAATTTTTAATTAATGAACATTAAAAAATACCCTAAATCCCCATATACCAAAAAATTGATCCAAATTTGGTAGCTAGTAAACGTCAAATTTGGTAAACGCCTTGTTCATCATCAATACATGTACAGATGTTCTTCTTGATTATTATTAGAGATTTCCTAAATCTGGAAATTTATGATATGATGTTTGAAACATGCTAGGTCAAATAAGACAAGGACAGACCAATATGTACTCTAGAGATAGAAACATATTTCATATCGCCTTTAAATTCTGCACAATCTTGCACGTTTTTAACAGTATTCTGTTTATGGATATAGAACGCTCTTCTCAATTGTATTTTTGTATGCATTTTTATGAATAATAAATAATATAAAAATAGAACTATTCCTCCAAGTACTGCTTAAATTTATTAAATAAATATGATGATTTAGAGCTGTGTGTTACTATTTAAATAGTAGTGTGGACTTCTGAAAATGTGTAGACAACAAAAGAATGAATGCATTATCTTAAAGCTAGCATTTTAACTGAGTATCATCAAATAGAATTTTGGTCGAAGATCAAAATTCATTTAAAACTATATGAATTTTCAACTAGATAAATTTTTTAACTATATGAATTATATGATCTAATATGAATTTTAATTTATTAAAAACAGTATAGATAACAAATAAGGCAAATAAAAAGTAGTTCATTTAAAATTTCAAACATGAAAGTTAATTTTATCAGCCTCCTACCCGCAACTAAATGAGATTTCTTTAAAAACAAATTTAAAAAACAGATGAAATTTGTTATTTTTTAAAATTCTCTTAATTCTATTAATTCTTATTGACATATTATAAATTAAATTTTAGCGGACCATGCCAAACTTGGATTAAATCAGTCAAAAAAAGCAACCAAAATTCATATTCACTTTTCTTCGTTATATATTTCGAACCAAGAGATGCTTTTGTGCGAGACTCTGAAAATAAAATTCTGAGCACTCGTAGCATTCACAGCCTTCACCAAGGTCCATAATTTTTATGCGGGAGCAAGAGGTGACAATACTTTATTCGGAAGAATGAAAGAAAGATTTTGAGAGACCATTTCCGTTGATTTTAACCAATCACTATACTCACGTCTTCTTCTCCACTTACTTATTCTATATGTATTTAAGACAAAGCAAAATACGAGTTCTATTACATCGTTTATTTTTCTGAATTTTATATACAACAAATTAATAGATTTTATAACCGTCTATTCTAAATAACAATGATTGAATTATTGATATTTCAAAGCTATCGAACAAAGTGTGCCCTCATACTTATCATTTGGCTGAGATTTCTTTGTATTTCACTCAAGAAATTGGCAACGTATTATTTATTTTAATGTGGCAGAAATGCAAATTTCTATGTTGTCTGGGGCAAGTTTAAGAGACTAAACTTTATTTTAAGAGCTTAACAATTCTAAGAGAAAATATTTAGGACAACCTAAATATTTTCTTCATGTTATACTTAATATAATTAAAATATAATATATATAAATTAATGTAATAAAATTTATATATATAATAAAATATAACATATGAAATATTAATATAAAATACAATGCAAATTTCTAGGTTCACAGGGGCATTAAATTTTATTTTATGAGCTTAACAATTTTAAAAGCTTAAAAATTCTAAGAGAGAATATTTAGGACATTCAATATTTTTTTTCATTTAATACTTCACATAATTAAAATATAATATATATAAAAATTAATATAATAAAATATAATATATAAAATTTTAAAATAAAAAATATTTAATACAATTAATCATTTAATACTTAATATAATAATAAATGGATGCTTTACTATACACTGCTACAAAAACACTTGCAATAATTGCAAAAATCAGATAACACTTTTTTTTATAAAAATTTCATGCAACAGGGAATAATGTGCATTGAATAGAATGGCGATAAAATGATGATGATAATAGAACAACGAATAAAATAATCGTCTGTTTTGAAAATATTCTTGATGGCGTTTGGGAGGGAGTTTTATGGAAGGAAAAGAATATTTTTTGGCTTCATGCAAATATTGAAATCCATATTCAAACACAAATTAAAAATTAATTAAAAGATTCAAATTTTCTTTAATATATAAGTAATGTATTTAATTTGTGTAGTTTATTTAGCAGTAGCGGTTAGAAAGGGAAAAAATGCCCGGATTTTAAACAATATGATGTTAAAAAAAAGACAAAAGATTTGATATTTGACAAGGTTAAAAGAAACTGACTGTTGCACCATTTAAAAAAAATTAACATTGAAGGCAATGTGATAAAATATACTATAATTCTATAAAAACTAACGATTTATCAAGTGAAATATAATATGATTCATTAACTCCAAAGCTAAAAAATAATTATTAAAAAGATACATGATAAGGCAAGTGGGCGTTTTAAAAATTTGAAAGTTGCAAAATTGTCAAACAGTAAAAGAAATTGCAAGTTTTTTAAAGGCAATAATTACAACGAAATTACTGAGCTCGTGCTTTAAAAAAAAACTTTTATTAAGAAATAAGATAAAATAAATCTATAAAAAGAAAACAACTTAATTTCAACCTTGGCAAAAGTAACAGATAAGTAACAGATATTAAATATTAAAATAGGTTTAATATTTAAAAAAAAGGAATTGTTACTAATTGTGTTTATATTAATTTTGAAAAACTGATGAATAATTGATTGGTTTCAATAAAATAATTATTTTTTAAATTTTAAGATGGTATAAAAAAGAGTTTTTGTATAATAATATATTTTGAAATGGTGGCATAAAAATTTAGCATCTTTTTACCCGTATTTTTATCAACCTTTTAATAGTATTATTAGCTTTCTAAGTGATAAATATAAGCACAGTCAGTCAGCCATTTAACTCTCCGACCCGCCACGAAGGCACACGGATTTAAACCATAAAAACTGAATGACCGGACCGCCGCAACAGCAACATTGGCGGGAACAGTGGTTGAGTTCTAAGGGCCGACACCGGCCACGGTACAATCCTCCCGGAAGGAAGTACATCCCGTAAATATAAGCACAACATTTTATTCAAATTTTTTGAAAATCCTTGCTTAAAAGAATTTTAAAATCTCGTAGGTTCTTAAAAAATACCAGATTGTTTGATAAAATTTTTAAAATCTGCAGAAAACTCATTTTTTTAATAAGGTATGAATACTTTTAATTACAAGAAAAAATTATAAAACATAGGTAGCAACATAAATATGTTTATCTCGTAGAATACTGCAGCAATTTTCTTTTGGAGATATTTTGAAAAAGGAATTTAAATCTTCGTTTATTCTGAAAACCTATTCATCAAGGCTTTGAACGCATTTTTCAACTAACACAAAGCCTCAAAATAATTTTTTCAGTTAAAGTAATATTTCTTAATGCTGATAAAGTAAAAAATAATCTTATTTAAATATCCATCTTCTCCTTGCTTTAGTTATTTTAAATTTAATTCACTAACCAAATCTCGAGTGCTATTATGGTGTTTTCTTAGTCAATACTATGTGAGCAGAATGAAAGTATATTTTCTAATTCACAAAAAAATTTAACTATCTATTTGAATTAATAAGGTATTTTCAACAGACCCTTTGTTTGCTTCATAGTCTTTGTAAGCAATTTTGAAACAAAAAATCTACTCAGTTGTTCGGATTTCTGAGGCATGCAAAAAATTTAAGCGCTTCTGTTTTATGTCTGTAGATTCTTATATAGTGCGTCTCAAAAACCTTGACCGCGGCTTTTATTCCTTAAATATTGATCATAGACATATACTGTAAATTACAAAGTTGCGCAAAAAATATATATAAAATGTTATGAAATCGATTCAAATTTTCAGGGGATTAAACTTATTTAACATTAATTTTTTAAGTAATTTTTAACAGTGTAAGATACTGATTTCATAATTAAATATTTCATCCTTTTGTTTCTCAATAACTTTTTTTCAAAATCTAGCATTTATCAAAAAATTACAACAATTTGGGTAATACAAATAAAATATTGAATGAGAAAGGATTTGTAGTTAAAATTTCTTATATAATTTTAGAACGAAAAATAATTTTAGAATTTTTCACTGTTAAGTTAAGAAATGTCAAAGAATCAATTTTTTAAATTCTAAAATCAAACAGAAATGTTTTGGGAAATATTTTTCTTTGGAATTCGCATTCCAGAAATTTATCTACCATCTGGTAAAAGAAAGCTTTAAAGCTTTACCTCTAATTCGAAAAAAAAGGAAAAAGGTAATGTTTTAGGCTTAATTAATTCGCCTATCTTCATTTTATTAAAAATTTTTTTAACTCAATTATATATTAACGAAAACGTACACTTAAAAATTTTATTTAAGATCGTTACAACACTGTGAGTATTAATAGAGTAATTGTAGCAATGAAATGTAAATATTGTTGTAAAATATATTTCAAAATAATTTTAAAATTTTATTAAAAATGAAGAAAGACTAATGTGGATGTAAAATGAACACCACCAGAAACATTACTTTCTGAACTTTAAAGTGACATAAAACTGTTTGTGTGCAATAATATATTTCAAAATTACTGAGGCAAAACGTTAAAATTTCTTTTAATTTATACATTAGTTACGAAATATAATTAAAATTAGGATAAACTTTTTTTTAGTGAGTACCTATTTCTAAAGAATAATATATGCAAAATTTAATAGCTCTAAATATAACGGTCGGCTTAGCAGTTTCTAACGACTTTTGTAGCATGCAGACACATCAGTTTAGAGACAGTTCGCCAGCCTATGAATGTTATCATATTAACGGTTCTCTCTTAATAAAGATAGAAACAGATAAAACAAAATTTTTGCACGAGGAATAAAGGAAACCACAGAATAAATAAGAAAACCCATTTACTCCCAGCTACGTCATCCGCGCCCACAACTAACCGCAAATGAAAACGAGCTAAAAAGGCAATCTCGAAACTGCTTCGGTTATTTTCAAAAATTAATCAGTGAAAATGTTTTAATTTAAACTGAATAGAACATTCAGAGTTGGGAACTACATGCTTTTTTAAACATCATCAGAACTGAATCATTTTGAATCAGGATTGAACTTAAGGCACAAATTCCATATTGTGGCAAACTGCATATCTGCAATATGCGCAACCACAACCCAGGGTCTTTTAAGCTCGGATGTTACCTTGACATGAATTCCTTTCGAAGTCAGTAATTTATTATCTTTCATCAATCCCTTAACTATTGTGAGGGCTATGAAAACTTTAAATACAAAGGTTGTTAGCTTAAATACTACTACTATGTATAACCATACATAGACACAAGAATCCAGAATTTATTCATTGTGCAATTAAAAGCATTATTGTAAGGATTTGTTGTGTTATATCTTATGCAAATTGTAATGTATTAAGAGTTATCTTTTTAATCTATACTTATAATAAAGCTCAATGTGTGTGTGTGTTGGCGCTCTACAGGCCAGGTCATTTGACATACAGCTACCAAATTTGGTACATGTATACCTTAGAGGTCGGGAATGTGCACCTGGGGTCCCTTTTTTGGAATTTTTAATTAGAATTTTAATCATTAATTAAAAACTAACTTTCCCGCCAAAAGAATCTTCCATTTTCCCCACCGCCAACTTTCGCGCCAAAAAAATCTTCCATTTTCCCCACCGTCAAATGATTAAGGCATCAGTTTTTTTTTCTGCCAACAGAAATGAGGCTAGGGTTAACGTTTTTCGGTGGATTATTTCAAACGATTCTGTTTATTTTCTTAATGTTTTATGCATTTAAAATGAAACATTGTTAATTAATCCATGTTTCGGATTCATTCTGAAGTACTTTTGAATTAAAATAACACAGAATAAAGGAAATTAAAAATGTATAATCTGCATAGCGTTACCCCAACTGGCGTAGAAAAATTCACGCATTTGCGTTACCCAACTGGCGAAGAAAATTCACGCATGCGCAATGTTCTGATTCTTGTCATGACAACCACTATCAACGGATGATTTAAATTATTTTTAGGTTAGTTGCATGCTTTTGTAAGTAAATCGTATTTATGTTAGTTATATATTTTTTTTTATATGCTTACAGTTTTAAGTACATCATTTTTTAAGTAGTTTTTTTAAACCTGTTTTCGACCGATTATTTTAAACGATTCATTTTATTTTCTTAGTGTTTGATGCATTTAAAATGAAACATTGTTAATGAATCGATCTGTTCATGATGAATCTGAGAAAATTTTGTTGACAAATTCTTGAGATATTACATAAATTAAGAAAGATATTCTTTAGTGCCCATAAAGTTTAAACGCTCAGTGACTCTGTTATCAGTAATCATATTATAAAAAAATGCTTCGTTTCAGTAAAAAATATTATTATATTAATTGCAGATTAATTCTTTCCATTTTAATTTAAAGCATAAATTCTAAGAGAGGTAACAGAAAATTAGAGAGATGCATATTACTTTATGACTGAAAGCCTTTATAATATTATGAGTGAATTATATGAATATCAAAATTTGAAGTTTTAATATATTTTGATGAAGAATCTACTAAAGTTGGAATTGCGTAAAACCTTTAATGATTAAAATTTAAACGTACATTAAGATTGGCGAACCGACTGGTCGCCAAATGCGGCTAGTTATAAATAAAACATTTTTGTTATGAATTCTCCGTATATTCAGAAAAAAAAATATTCCATATACCGTATACTTAGAAGAGCCGTAGACAATTATTGAAGAAAAAAATATTGTAATCATAAAAAAATCGGCATTGATATTTTGATGGATCTTCTTGTTTAAAGTTGAAAATAAAAGTTTTTACTTTCTCGTTACGAAGTATAGAAAGAGAAAGTGCTGAAATTGTCCAAAAATTTGAAGTTGAGATTTTGTCGAATCTCAGTGTTTCAGACCATGTCCGAAAAAACATATTTCTGAAATAATGTATGTTTGTCTGTTAGAACTTATTTCTGAAATAATATATGTTACGAAAAAACATATGATTTTCTGTGAACTCTGTAATTCAAAAACTCTTTAACCGGTAAGGGTAAAATGTAGCATATAAACTTAATATCACATTAGTAGACTTTTATCAAATTTTGAAAGAAATCCATCCAGAGCAAACTTGTCAAACCAGCTGGCCAATTGAAGCGAAGTGAATACAATAACTACAAAACATGAAAATTGAGATAACTAAAATTTGGTACACAGTTTCAACATTTCAAACCAAATGTATCAAAAGCTTGATCGTCTGCCGGTAGGCACTTTCGCATGCATGCAAAAATAGTAAATCAAAAGCAGAATAATTAAATAAATGAAATTTGGTATCTGATCTTGTGACATCGTGACTATAATTCTATTCTGTACCAAATTTTGTTTTTTAATCGGTCAGAAAAAGGGTGTACAAATTACAAATTCAATTTCTAGATATTTGTGCATGACTCGTACGTCTCGTATTGTGGGATTTATAGGCGTAAGAGCCATTGCTGACTATACTGCGCCAGACATACGGTTAGAATAGACGAAGCGTGTCTTTATATAAAAATCTGTGAAATTAGAAGCTGATTAAAATACTTGGCAATGTCTCTTAAAATTAGAAACGAGATTAAAAAATGGCAATAAGAGGAAACATTAAATTAGATGATATAAACCAATTACTTTTAAAAATTTAAAAAGAGTTTTGTGGGGTTGTTCCCCCACAAGCATTTGCATACCCACTGTTGAAACATTAAAAAAACGTAAACGATGATGATTAAAATTAGGTCATTCAATTAAAAGGTGAATAACCGTTAAAATCGTTTGGCATCTGGAGCAAACAGGAGCTCGATTGCCCAATAAAAGATGTCTGTGTGTTAAACGAGTGTGACCAATGCGGAGTCTAGTCAATTTGACTTCGAGCTCACGCACTGGAAGAGCAGTCCATGATGTAATTGTGGGTCTGATAAAATGCAATTTGTTACTGTTTTGTTGATCCCACGATCCCACGTTGGCCTGGAGTTAATCACTAAAAGAATTCGTTATAGATTACAAGTTAAATTCGGTAAAAATATCAGATTCACGCTTAAGATCACTGCTTCAGAACTATTGCCCGCCAGTGCCATGCAAGGTATACGCGCCCTCATTCGATATCCATCTTTTTATACGGGTAGAGGGGGGGTTAATAATTTTATACGTGAAAGTTTGGGGGGACCATTCCAGTTGAATGTATTTATGAATATCTGCCGGTCTTTTAGTATATGAATGCAATAAATCAAAAGCAGAAAGTAATAGATTTTTCGTTGACAGAAATGTGGTTAACAATGTTTTAAATTTTGGATCAAAAACAAAAAAGTACATAATACCTGTCTAAATGGCTTACAAATATAATAACTCAAGACTTAACAGTTAATCGTTTTAATTGATAAAATTAGCTTTAGAGAAATTTTTTTTGGTTATTAAAATAAATGCAGTGGTGATTTGTTAATTTAGACTGTAGAGTTGCAATATGCCTGGAATCATTTCAAAATCTATTGTAGTTTCGAATCTTATTTGGTTATTTTTACCAGACTGAGAGCACCACAAATAACTTAAATAGATAAAAAAAATACTAATAGAAGGAAAGAGAGGGAAAAAAAAGAAAATGGATCACTAAATAGGAGATGCAGAACTTGAGGCTGCATATCGAGTAAATCTCAAAAGCAATCTTACTGCGCATTTGCTAACTGACATACTGGAAGCAAAGATCTAAGTTTTATCCTACTGAATGTGGCGATAAGCTCAAAACAAAGCCCAGGTTTAACGCATAGTCAACTTTGCAAAACTTCTTTGCCTTCTGCCTCACACCCAAAACCTTCGGTGTTTTGATTTAATTTTATTTTTATCAAATTTTCTCGCTATTATTTCTTCTGGTTGTTCTATCCAGTTGTCCTGGCGGATGTGACTACTATCCAGGTGGCTACTTAGAGAAATTTTCTTATTAAATCATCATCAAGCCATGCATAGCGCCATCTATCGGATTCTAAGAAATAGCAATGCTGAGAATTAAAACATCATTTGCCATGTTAGAAGTATGTAGCATCCATTGTTCATAATTATTTTCTTACATAATTTTGTATTTTAAAAACCATTGGGATACTCTGTATAAAGCTTCTCCAGCTGAAATTGCAAATTTGGTCATCTGAATACAAAAAAAAAGTCATTGTGACTATGTAGTTTGTATATTCCACATCTCCAGCTAAACAAATAGGCAGAATTTAATCAAATTTTGCTCATGTATTTATATATAGAAAGAAAAAAATAACATTTTAAATTATAAATCTTAATTAAGCATTCAATTAATTGGAAATTAAGCAAAATTTTGTCCTTTTCCCGCTTTGATCTTTTCTGGCACTATTTTTTAAATTTATCTTTTCGCTTTGATTTTATTAGTTTTAAAAGTAGTGGTTTTACGATGCTTAAATGCAAATGTAAGTCAATCGCTGAAACTTAAATTTAGAGAAGTAAAGCTTTTGTGAAAAAATAAAACACATGTTCGATGACAACAACGGATTCAGATGCAGGAATCATAAAACCAAGCATGATACCATCTACAATAAAGCAGCGTTCACACGAGGCTAACTATTGGACGCAATGGATGGCTACGCCAGCCTTAGAAAGATCACGTGATTCCAATTGGACAATAGCGAATAGTGTCCAATCAGACAATCATTTGCCATTGTCCCATTACGGTCACGTGATCTTTCTGAGGTAAGCGTGACCTTTTATTGTGTGACTTGTGTGAACGCTGCTTAAATGCGGAAATATTTTCAATGATACCAAATTTATTTCTGTGTGATTTTTTTCTTTGTTTTTATTAATTTATCAAAATATAATAAATAATCGAATAATTTCAGATGACTTTAAATAAATAAAATTTATAAATACTCCGTTGCTAGGTAACGTAGGGACTTTAAGTTACTCCACCTCAAACTTTTTGATAATTATGAATTATGTTTTAAATATTTTTACAAGTATATCTTTTATAGTTTTTTGAATAATAAATCTAAACTTCATTTGATTAGATTAACTTTTTATTTACCGAATTATTCAACCATCAATTTTTTAATTATATTTTTTAACATTTAGTAACGTTTTTGTACAGAACAAACCCAGAAGAAAGAATTTTTTTAATTAATTAAAATAATTTAATTAATTTAATAAATAATAAAATATTTTTAATGTTATTTTTAGTTGATATCTATTGCTTTCTATTGGAAATACTTTCTTTGTGTTCTTTCAAATACTGTTAGAAAAAATAGTCCTATTGTGAAAATATCAGAATGATTTAGATGGTACTTTAAAGTACTGTCGGAAAATAAATAGTTAAAGAGCTACTGCCGATAAAATCTTCACTCACTTTTCACAGCGATTTCTAAGAAATCATAAATGACTAATAATGTAACTGGGATGAGTATAAACTTTGAACGTTGATTTAAACTTTGAAAGATTTATTAGAAAGATCTTTAAAACTTTTCATATCTAAAACATTTGTGAACACGATATAGAGCACTTACGCAAGCAATATCAATAGATTATAAAGCAAATTATCTGCCAGCATTTTTTAAAAATTGTCTGGTTCAATTGATATTTTAATATAAATTTTTTTAAAATGTTTCAGACGATAAAATGATTTTATATAAAAAATGTTAGTTTTTATGTTAAAAATATTTTTTATGAAATGATTTTATCCCCAAATATTTAGTATTATTTAAAATTAAATGAATTTGACAAGATTTAAAATTTAATAATTGCAATTAAACGATATTTTTAAAAATGAAAACTGCCGTTTTCTATGCGAAATAACAATTTTAATCATTCATATTTTTTATGACATCTTTATAGTCAACAACAGATAAGTCATGGACTACTATTTTGATTCTGAAACCTGAACAAACTTTATCGTTTGCTTTCTTTTTTTCCCCTGTCATTTTCGAAACTTACTGTCTGGCGTGGTTAAGACAAAATTTTATGTCGGTTTGCTAAATTATTTCGTCTGCGTCTGATAAAGAGAACAAAGAGTTGAGATAAAAAGAAGACGTATTCATCAATTTATTTAGACGACGGTTCAATTATTTTTATCTCAATATCAATAAATATTATTCAATATTATAAAGCAAAGAAGATACAAGAATTATTTACATATTGATTAGATCGCTGTAATGCATGAAACGAAAGAAGAAAAACTAAAATTGACGTAATGATAAATATACTCTCCATAAACATTTCATATTTTTCAAATTGTAAATATATTTCTATTTTATGCAGTCAATTTGTGATATATACAAGTTAACCATTTTGATCGTGGCATAATAGTTAATTCCTGAATTGTTAGAAGTAGGCATAAATACTTACTTAATATACTTAAAATCTGGAAAACGTTTGCTGACTCCAAAATCATAAAGCGTACTTTTTTATGTAATTTTATATTTATATAATTAACTACCTTTTAAAATTTAAAAATTAATTACTGGTTGATAATATCGACTGGTAATTAATTGTCTATACGTAATCTATGCTTCATCTATACGTAATTAATTTATAGATTAAAGATTACGTATAGATAACTACAGCAACAACAAAAAAAAATTACATAGTCTCTGTGTGTCACGTATATTTAAATACAAAGATTAGGAAGTTCATTTGAATATTTTGTATCAAATTATTTTATGAAACGCAAAGCCCTTATATCTTAAACAAATAAACTAAGTATTGAAATTCAAAATACTTAAATACAGGATAATTCAAAATTCAACGTACAAACCTTCTGAAAAAGGCATACATGATTCAACCGGAGATAATGTTGTTCTCAATAGTTATTCATGAATTTACAAATACTAAGTTAGCGGGCTTACCGGTTTTATAACAAAAATATCCATTATAGCTATAAATATCTGAAAAACAGGATTTATTAATCCATGCGCTGAATTGCACATAAATATGAATGGCATGAACGTACTACTACAAGGCGAAGTATCATCTAATAAATAATTTCTATTTTATATTGGCTTAACATTGTTGTATTTTCGGGTAGTTTTAGCTCAAGAATGTGGCATTTCTGCCTAAATTTTCTAAGCAACTGTAGCGCACAATTGTATTTTCTGCCTTTTCTAATAGTTTACAACTTCATGGTAGAATTTCAGCTTGCATCTAGAATCTTTAAAGTCTCAGTCGCGAGTTCGAGAATCGATTCCATAAAACTGCGACCATGCATAAGAGCCTGGTGAACGTTGAATTTATCAAAGGGTCATACATCCTACAGTTAGTCTATATATATATAAAAATGAATGTGTGTCTGTCTGTCTGTACTCGATAGATTCAAAAACCATACATCCAATCGCCGTGAAAATTTGGGAAATTATTAGGTATATCCCTAGGAAGGTTTTTGAAAAAAATTTTAAAAATTAGAGTTAGGGTTCTGTAATTATTAATTAAAAACTAACTTTTCCACCAAAAAAATCTTTTCATTTCCCCACCGCCAAATGAGTAAGGATTCATTTTTTTTCTCACACTAAAGAGGATAGGCTTAAGAAATTTTCGGCCGATTATTTCAAAAGATTCTGCTTATTTTCTTAAGGTTTGATGCATTTAAAATTAAACATTGTTAATGAATCGATCTTTCAGATTCATTCTGAAGTACTTTTGTACTAAAATAAAACAGAATAAAGGAAATTAAAAATTTCTAATCTGCATAGCGTTACCCCAACTGGCATAGAAAATTCACGCATTTACGTTATCATAATTGGCGTTGAAAATTCACGCATGCGCATTGTGTTCTTATTGTTGACAACGAATATGGACTTGGTTTTGAAGGCTTAGTAGGTTTTCGACAGATTATTTCAAACGATTCTGTTTATTTTTTTAGTCTTTGATGCATTTAAAACTAAACATTGTTAATTAATCGATCTGTTCATGATGAATCTGAGAAAATTTTGTTGAAAACTTCTTGAGATATTACATAAATTAAGAAAAATATTCTTTAGTGCCCATAAGGTTTAAATACTCAGCGACTCTGTTTTCAGTACTCATATTTAAAAAGAATGCAATATTTTCAGTAAAAAAAAATTATTATATTTATTGCAGTTTAATCATTTAAACTTTAATTTAAAGCATAGATTCTACGGGAGCTAATAGAAAATTAGATAGATGCATATTACGTTATGGCTGAAGGTCTTTATAATATTTTGAGTGAATTATATGACTATTAAAATTTGAAGTTTTAAAATATTTTAATGAAGAAGGAATTAAAATGGGAGTTCTATAAAATATTTAATTATTAAAATTTTAACGTGCATTAAGATTGGCGAACCGACTGGTCGCCAAAGGCGGCTAGTATAGTATAAAAAGTTGAAGAACCCGTGCCTTTTTAAGAATTGCCTTCGTCATTTGTCTGCTTTCCAAAACTTGTCATGTAAGGTCCATATCAAAATCAAAAGTATCGCCAAGCAAAGAATTTCTGCTCACTATTAACTCACCATTTCGGCACCTTCAGGTATTTTTTAATTCATTTAGGTGGCGTTTCTTCCAATTTTCCTAAGTAATTGTAGCTTACTTTTATACTTTCTATTTCTTCTAATAGTTTACAGCCTCATGATAGAGTTTCAGCTTTCATCTCAGAGTCTCTAAAGTTTAAGTCTCAAGTTTGAGAGTCGATTCACACATAAAGGCCTGGTGCACATTACATTCACAAAAGGTTACACATCCTCCAGATGGTGTGGTATAGAAAATTGAAGAACCCGTGCCGTCTTAATATTGGCTACAATTCAAAACCCGTCATATGACGATCATATCAAAATCACCCACTTGGAGCTTAAAAACCTAGCATTAAAACTGACATATTAATATAGTTTTATCAAACTAAATATAATAGTTTAAAACCTGAATTTTGAATCAAAATCTGTATATATAGGATCGTAAGAATTTTTGTTTTGTTTCTATAGCATTTCATTCTATTGTCATTTAATTTTCTCGAATCATTCCTATATTTATGAATGCATCTTAGTGAAATCTTAGTTAGACAATCTTAGTTAGACAATCAAAAATTGAGCAATTATATCCATTTTTACTTTAAACTGATTGTATTGGCACGAGCAATAGTCTCGATAGATGATATTTCATTATTAGCTTTTAATTTGTGTTTGTCTTCGACTTAATGTCGAAAGATTTAAAATTACGGCTTCAGACACAATGGATGTTTAACTAGCAGCCTTTACAAATAACGATAATTGGTCTCTTTGTATGAGCAACGTTTATAAAGTTAATGTTGTCTGGTATAATTTAAAAATAAAAATAAAATCTTGGGTAATCAATTCTAAATGTAACTGTGAAAGACCATACGAAAACATTTTATATAACCTCCTATTCTTCTACATGCTTTAATTTTCCGTTTGTTAAGCAACCTGCTAAACTTTTCAACAACAATTCTTAGGAAATTATTAGCAAGCAGCTGCATCATCATGAGCTGCTGTGTTTCTTTTGGCATATCTGCAAATGCGTCATTCTGTCAATTGGCAAGTTTGTCACAACAAAGGACATTGTATAAAAAATTAGAGTATTTTTGTTTGGACAAAAATACTTTATACTATTTCCATGGGAAACTCATACTACCACATGAGAGGATGAAAACATAGATTTATCTTATTATACTGGAGATTATACAAAAATTGTTCCTGTTTATGATCGCAAGATTTCAATTTTTTTTTTTTTTTTGCTGCTTCTTTGTGAATGTTTATTAAAATTATAATTAAGAGATTAAATAAAATTTTAGAAAAGTAGCGTTGAAAGTAGTTGTTTATTCAAAATTGTGAAGATATTTCTAAATTTCTTAGATCACTCTTATATTCTGGGTATAAAATATCAACTGTAAACTAGATATTGTTGCTAGTTGCAATTATACAGACGATTTACTCGGAGAAAATCTGCCATGCTATTTTTTGAAACCAAATTCAGTTCAAAAATACAAATTTCTGATATGAGAATCGAGATCATATTCAGAATTATTTAACTGGCTTCAATGATTTACAGTGTAGTTGATTACATTGCAATTGGAAATGCGCGTCTACCTATTATATTCATGGGATTCTTTGAAAAGCAGAAACTTTTCCTCTGGCTGTATGAGATCTATTATTCGGTATTAATAAGCTATCATAGCATAAAATTGATGTCACAGAGTCAGTATTATCTAATAATCCATAATGCATCAGAATACTGTACACGTGAAAATATATGTTTAACCATTATTCCATCACATAATACCATTGTAACTAGACCAATTCTTCAAGAATACCTGACTTCAATATAACTAAAAACTAAATTGTTTAACTTTGCATAAAATTATTGTTTTTTAAATACTTATGTTTTCATACAAATCGTGATAGGAAAAAAAGAATCATATTTATAATTATTTAACTGGATAATCTTCTGGTAATTCAAAGTTGTCTATAGTGTAGTTGAAAATATAAGTTACAACAATATTCACGGAATTAAGGGTAAATCAAGGGTAATCTTTCATATAATCATAATCTTTCGGCAGCTCGAAATCTATTGTTTGAAGGATTCCTGATTGTAATTATATAAAGATCATTTCAAATATCATTGAATAATAGTACGTTTTCCCCCCAAATACCTGGAGGTATATTTGGATTAACAGTTAATTAATGATCTACAGTTTTTTCTGAGAATTATCTGTCTTCCCATCATATGCAAAGAATTTATGGTAAAACAAGAAGGTAATCCTGTGGTAATTAGAGACCAATTCTCCCAGAATCCCTAATTTTCAATTCAAAGCCTTGACGTTATATATTGACTATGGGAGTTTCCATAACGACTAAAACAAGTAGGTAATCCCCTGGTAAGGACCTATTCTCTCAGAATCCCTGACTGTCATTTCATAGCCTTGACGCTGTATATTGACTACGAGAGTTTCCCTTACAGCTAAATAAAGTAGGTTATCCCCTGTTAGAGACCTATTCTCGCAGAATTCCTGACCACCATTTCATAGCCTTGACACTATATATGAACCAGAGTTTTTCCACTTCTAATGACAGAAAAAAGTCATATTTTAGGGTAATTAAACTGGATGGAATGATCCATCTTCTATGGAGTTGGTAATAGTATACTTGAATATATATCGGCCATTACATTCGTGAGATTAATGGCATAGAAAAAAAATAATATCCAGCAGTTAGAGACCTATTTTTCAAGAATTCCTAACCGTCATTTCCTAATCTTGACGCTATGTTTGAATTACGAGAGTTTTCAATACTAGTAAAACAAGCAACTAATCATCTGGTAGAGATCTATTCTCCTAAAATTCCTGACAGTCAATACATACCCTTGACACTGTATATACAAAATTTCATACTTGTATACTTCATACACTGTATATATAAGTTTTCATACTTTTAGTTACAGAAAGAATCCCATTTTAATATATTAAACTGGATTGAATGATCCATACACTATGGAGTTGGCAATAGTATAATTGAAAGTATATATCTGCCTTTACATTTCGCGAGATTAATGACAGAATAAACACATAATTAGTTCGAAACCTATTCTTGGAGAATCAATGACCGTCATTACATAAACCTTGACGCCATGTATTGACTACGAGAGTTCACACTATAAGTAAAACAAACAGGTAAGCCTCTGGTAGAGAATTATTCTCCCAGAATTCCTGACCGTCATTTTATAACCTTGACATTGCATATGAACTGCGAGAGTTTTCATACTGTAGTGACAGAAAAAAATCATATTTGAATATAATAAACTGATTGAATGATCCATCCACTATGGAGTAGGCAATAGCATATTTGAAAACATATATCTGCCATTACATTTGCGAGATTATTGGCAGAGCAAGCACATAATCTCTAGCAGTTCGAGACGTATTCTTCGAGAATCCCTGACCGTCATTACATAAACCTTGACGCCATGTATTGACTACGAGAGTTCACACTATAAGTAAAACAAACAGGTAAGCCTCTGGTAGAGACCTATTCTCCCAGAATTCCTGATCGTCATTTTATAACCTTGACATTGTATATGAACTGCGAGAGTTTTCATACTGTAGTAACTGAAAAAAATCATATTTGAATATAATAAACTGATTGAATGATCCATCTACTATGGAGTAGGCAATAGCATATTTGAAAATATATGTCTGCCATTACATTTGCGAGATTATTGTCAGAGCAAATATATAATCTCTAGCAGATCTAGACCTATTCTTCGAGAATCCCTGACCGTCATTGCATAAACCTTGACGCCGTTTATGGATCACTGAGTGTTTTCAAACATCTCTCGACAAGAAAAAAAAAAGCATCTCCGCCAAAGTTCCTCCCAAGCAGACTGAAGACGATACCCAGTTCATCGGCACTTGTACGTGACCTTAATTTAGGATCAGAAAGTAGAGCAGAGCACCTCTAATTTTAGTCCCACACCTCGTAGAAGACGCCGGGATTTTATTTTGGCTCGCCAAATGCTAAGTTTATCTCTCAGTATTAAAAAAACAACAACAGGAGAGGAGAGAAGGTGAAGTAATGAGTTGAAGAAACAACTCACTAATTCTAACACCTATCCGAAATGTTTTATTCTTGTCTAAGCTCAGACAGAAACTACTGAGATCTATGCAGGTAAGGGTGGCGCAACAAGTTTGATAAGTTTGGAATTTCTGATTGCATACAGTCAATAATAGATTATTTTCATGACTATGGATCAGAAACAACGTTGAACATTTTTATCTGAATTGAATAATAAAAAAGAATAATTTTAGTGGATTCAGATAATTTCTGAAGATCATTATGGCAACAAAGAGCAACAAATAATCATCAAAGATTTCAACAACTTTCTTTGTTTTAAAAGTATTTGAATTGAAATCTGTCCGTCTTTGAACACGATAGTTCAAAGATTCAAAGAATAAACAGAAGAAATCCAGTGCGAAAATAAATCGTTCGTACAATTATATTGTAGGTATCTTCAAATATCAGACAAAATTTAAATAATAGACAATTGTATAAGCAATATTATTGCTTTTACTATTGTCGATCTCTTCAAATATTAGACAAAATGCGTCAAACAGAAGTCTGTCTATCTGTTCGTCTGCGAACGTGTGACATGATGCATATTGATTAAACTTCAGATGATATCCGTCAAAAGGTTAAATGACTGTCGATATGTCTATTCAAATTTTTTCGAAATTATTGTATTTATTAAATAAACTAAAAAGTGAAATCATAAATGAATCTTTGCATCAAAACTATAAGTTGTATTAAATTTTGCAGTAAATCCGTCAAAGTGTAGATAATATGTATGCCCATGTGTTGGGATATAACAATTAAAAAAAGAAAAATAAAGAAAATTTCTTTGTAGTTTCGACAAGAAAATTGTCAATACATATCAAATTTTTAACTCTGTAACAAATCAAAAATACATGTCACATTATTATAATACGAAATGAAACACAAATTTCTTTAATTCTGTTAGTGGAGGAGGCGTCTAGAAAACACTTGCGCGGAGTTTTTTATTCATTGTTTTAAAATTTCTTTCATCAAAATTAAAATTTTATATTTAATTCTTCATATCTTTCAAAAAATTCTTCGGTTTTTTTTTTTGGTAATAAATTTAATAAGATTTTGTTTCCCACTTCTTTATTTTAAGAGAGGACAGAAGAGAGGAGAAAGGACCGAACAAAAATCTATATTTGTACAGATCACTTGACAATTCGATTGGCAGAATTCGATTCTGTGGAACAAAGTAGAGGAAAATATTAAAAAAATGTGTTTTCTAAAAAATTCCATTTCAAAATATAAATTTAAATAAACATTGCAGAATGTATTGTTGAATGTATTTGACGGATCATGAAAAAAAATATATAACAGCATGTCTTTGGAATGATCGTTTTTTTATTAACATTTAGGGATGAATGAATGAACTTATCGCTTTGACAAGTGAAAAAAAGTAATAATACTAATCATTAAAGGATTTCTTTAATGGTAAGGAACTTCATTATCGTTAATTTTTTAAAGATTTCAAAATAATTATTATTATTAGTTTGTTAAAATTAATTATTTAGTGATATAAATTATATCTTCTTCCTCCATTGTAATTGAAATCCCATAATACAGATTCAATTTTAAGTTTTCATAATAATCATATTTAAATAGAAGGATTTTATTTCAACAAATCCATTAAATCTTTGTTTTGATCACAATTCTATCTGTTAGAAATAATAAAGTTTGAAAAGTTTTCAGACTATGGACTCATATTTGCTGAGATATTCTAATATTGACTTTTTTTGAAGTCATATTTGAATTGTATGAAATGAGGTTTAAACTTTTTTAATTTTATCTAGAGCATTTACAACGAATTTATTACTGTAACTTTTGCTTTCCTATTAAAAAAAATTTTTTTGATGGATTTATCAAGAAAAAATTAAAATTGTAGTGCATTGTGATATATAAATTGGAAGGTTTACATAAGAGTATGGCGTTAAGTAAATTAGCTTCTGAAATAAATAAGGTTTTTCTCGACTGGCCATAAACGTTTTTTATTAAAATGTCTTGATTTTTATTGCTGGAGAAATGTTCTATGAATATAAAATTTGCAATGCATGCTCCTAATTAAAATGAAACCAGCGGGGTTGGTCTCCCTAAAACTTTCTCTCATACTCTCTAATGAACTTGTCATGGCAGAGAACATGGCCTTACATGGCATTGTCGTACAACAGTTACGAAATAATTTTGGTTCTAATTCAGCATTTTTACTGAATCTATCGTGAAATCTTGGCGATTATTTTGGAAATTTATCCCCGGTATGCTATTAATAGTATCCGAAAATCGAATTTGTGCTTTAGACACGTTTTTTTCAACCGATTGGAACAAAAATTTCACACAAAACTGCAATTCTAGTTACAAGCGAACCGAATTCGATACATTTAAGTCACTGCGTTTTTGAACTATCGAGTTTATATGTTTTTCAAAGTACAAACTGACAGACAATCAACGCTTTGTGGGATTTGACTCAAAATTTGACAGGTGTCCATATTTTAAATATTACACCTGTGTGCCGAATATTATACAGGGTGTCTCAAAAACCTTGACCGCGGCTTTTATTCCTTAAATATTGATCGTAGACATATACTGTAAATTACAAAGTTGCGTAAAAAAAGGTGCAAAATGTTATGAAATCGATTAAAATTTTCAAGGAATTAAATTTTTTAAAATACAAAATTTAAATTTTTATACGGACCCCGTACAAAAAAAATTCCATGAGTAAAATGTGCCGCATTCTCTAATAAGGTCAAGTACAAAATTTCAGAATTTTATCATTAAAATTCTCAAAGCTATGTTAAAACAAAGTTGGAGAAGGATCAATCACAAATTAAAATGCAAATGTTTACAGCTTCAATGCAGATGATGCGACTCAGGAATGCATCATAAGAAAATTAAATATGCTTCATATCTTTCGTTTTCAATACATATTTTAAAATCTATGCTTCCTAAAAAATGCTTTAAAATTTTACATCATGAATTACAGAATATAACTTAAAAATAGCACAGTCAGTGAACTTGTAAAAAAAACGTATGTAATATTTCATTAAATTAATCTTTCCTTATGTAATCTTTCATTTATGTAATATTTCCTTTAAGTAATTATTTCTATACATTTTTAATACTTTTGAACCAATAGTAAAATTATTATTTATTTATTCAATAGTAGTAAAATTATTATTTATTTATTCAATAGTAGTAAAATTATTATTTATTTATTCAATAGTAGTAAAATTATTATTTATTTATTCAATAGTAGTAAAATTATTATTTATTCATTCAATCATTACTTTCTTTGTAAATTTGTGTACGGCTCCTAAAACACGAACATCCGACATGATTTTTCCTTTTTGCGAACTCATATCCAGGCATCGAAAAGTGGTTTAAGTCAGCATTTATGTAGTTTCATATCTTTGAGACTTTTTGTGATAAATTGCTGAAATTTCGTACATGACCTTAGTAGAGAATGCAGCACATTTTATTCATTGGGAATTTTTTTGTACGGGGTCCGTATAAAAATTTAAATTTTGTATTTTTTTTTAATTTAATCCCCTGAAAACTTTAATTGATTTTATAGCAATTTGTACCTTTTGTATGTAACTTTGTAATTTATAGTATATGTCTACGATCAATATTTCAGGAATAAAAGCCACGGTCGAGGTTTTTGAAAAACTCTGTATATTTAGCTCTCTTCGTTTTGTAGTTATCGTGTTAAATGATATCAAAGCAGCCGGACCGACGAACTTCATCTGAATAGATTTTATTTAAAATTAGAAAGAAATCTGCAAATTTGGTATAAAGACCGCATAATAAAATTTACCTGTCTTGAACTCTGTCAAAGCGTTTTTGAATTATCTTTTTCACAGACAGATAACTTTGACCAAAAATGTACTTTTTGAGCTGCTCACGTAGGTCTAAACCACGGAGCTCCGTCAAAATCTCGGGCTCCAAATTTTTCGCCGATTGTTATACTTTCTCTATACTACATGTACTAGAAAGAAAAAAACGTACAAAATGGATTTGCCTTGTAAAGGGCTCATGTAAAAAATGAATATTTATATGTTCTTCTGTAAAATTCTACCATTTGTGATTGATCTTGATAAAATATAACACAAATGCCCTTCAAAACCGAAAGAAGATCATTTTCAACTTTCTAAAAAGCAATTGTCAATTCAAATATAATTAAAAACTAAGCAACGTTTTTTATTTCCCAAAAACGTTATTTTAAAAAATTATTTTGATAATTCATAAAATTAAAAAAAAAGGATTATCTTTTTAATGTTACCTATTTCGTTTCTATATAATTGTTTTCTCTATCTTTAATATGTTTTAAAAATTTAATTTGATGCCCAATCTGCAACAATAAATTTGTTGTTATGATGAAATAAAAATTATTTTAAGGTTCTGTCAAATCATTTACCACGATTTTTTTATAACTTTTTTTTAACAATGTCTTTTTTTTTTTTTTTTGCTTTTGACAATGTATGAATTAAAGTCACTTTCTTTGGTCAATAACTCCAAAGGATTTCATTTAAAATTTTCGATACCGATATTATTTCTTGGCATATACACTTAGTAGTTCATTCATGCAGTAAATTGTAATCCACTGATTCCATTAAATTCATATTTTTGAGTCGACTTAGGTAAAAAAGTTACTTTTTAACTACTTGACCGACGAATTTACTGAACTTCCTAGTTATATGTCACATCTCTATTTGGGACTTTTATTATTACTTTAATTTTTACAATAATGGTAGAGCTTTTGATATATTGAAACATTTTAAAGTTTTTTTTTGCATTTTAAATTATTTAATACTTTTACTTAATTGCATATTAAAAATTAAAAATTCAGTAATTCGATACGCGAGTCAGATTCGTCGTTGTATGCGAAGGGGTTAATAAAATCATTCAATGTTAGCTGTTTAATAACTCAGGGAACAAACGGTTCACAAAGAGGTTAGTGTACAATAAAATAATCACCACTATCCATCGCAGTAGATTTCAACTCTACAAGCTATGGTTGCGGTTTTGCTCCCTAAAACAAACAAAATGTAAAGGAATAGCGAATAAATTGCTGCTTGTTTTACCTTGTAACTTAATTTCATACACAGATCCTATTACGATTACCAAAGAAAAGTGTTGCGCCGCAAACCGTAATGACACCATTAAAAGAAACCTGTTGAACATTGATAAAAACTTCCTGGAGTAAATCCCAGAGAATTCGTTCCGTTGGAGGTAATTGTCTTAGAAACAATGTTTCAACAAAACAGGGTTGGGATTTCAAGGTTTTATTTGTAAGGAATTTCTGATGACGGCAGTAAGCTGAACTTGTTGGACTGTTTCGGCTTGTAAATGTCAAATGTCAACGAGTGGAATTCAATATTTGAAAAAGATTTTGCATTCAATTCATTATCAGAATATCGTTTTATTAAAAATTGGTTACATACTAACTTTTTCATAAATTTATTAAATATGGTTTTAAAAACACAGTTTTATTAGTGGGCAAGAAAATAGAAATTTAATTTTAATTATTGTTTTCTTTTTAGTTTTTAATTTACAATTCATTATTATGAATATCATGAAATTTAAAAAAAAATCTGAAAGAAACCTTTTACGGGCATCAAACGTATCAGCATTTTTAAAATTTAATTCAACGATTTGATTAGCAGATAATTAAGATCTAAAAATCATAAAAAAGTATATTGTTTGTACATTGTAAGTAAAAGTACATTGTTTTGTACACATTAATGTACAAAATTTCAGTGCTATGTCTAAGAAGGAAGGGACTGTTTAGTTTTAGTTTAGTTATATTAACGTTCCATTTAAAAGCAACACTAAGGCTACTTTGGGACGGACCTCGCAATTTTGAACCAAGGTCAGATGACGAGGACGACACTTGAGCTGGCACCCTCCTCTCCGCATCACAGAGCACCAGCGGGGGGAAGAACTGAAAAAATCTATTACAAAAATGAATGTATTCAAAAATTTTTAGCCTGAATTTAAATAATCATATCATGAGGATTCTTTTTTTTTTTTTTTTTTTTGAAGAGCGTGATTTTAATTCCTTGCAGCTTTTCCTATATAAAAGTTTATTTATTTATATTTTTCAGACTACCCCGATTTCATATGATTTTATTTTTAATATTCCTCCAGACATAAAAAAAAGTCCCAAATTGGGTTTAAGCTTTACTAATTGTCTGATATTTTACTATAAGAAAATAATTAACATTCAACAGAAAAGATGAATTAAATTAATTTGAAAACAATGTCTAGTTAAAGTCGATCTAATTAACTATATTCTAACTTGAACCTATTCATCAGAAAATTTAGCTGCTGAAACATTTTTTTATTTTTTATTTCCAGCTTTTGGTATGCATAAAGTATAATTGCTATAATGTGCATGAATCAGACTGAAAGTAAAATAATAAAAATAAAAACAAAAGTAATTATTTTATGTATCTTAATCTGATTATTCTCCCACCGGGGGAGGGGGAAGGCGCCTCAGATATGAGAATGAGAAACTTAAGGTTTGGTGGTTGGTTCTTGCCACCCAGGAAAATACAGAAATGATGAGGGTCGGCTACCGCTTATTGATGATGGGATGTGTTTCCCACGGGAAGGGTTATACTGAAACCGGTGATGGCCCTTAGGGTTCAACCATAGTTACCACCAATGTTTCTGTAACGACAGTCCGGTCATTTAGATGTTTCCTCAGCCTTAGTGGCAGTCACAGTAACCAGTTTGAGGTTAATCTAGTTATAACTTAATTTTTCAGTTTTCTGCACCGTTTTAAAGGAAATATAATTTTAATTAATTTATCCAAATCCTTACAACAAAGAAATCCAGAATTTAGATCAATTTTTGACTTTCATTATTATTAAAAAAACTATTAATTTCCTTCCAAATTGAAAATAAAAGATTATCTCTCCCATGGGTACTAAACATTTGTATCTCATTCATCGTAGCTGGCATTGATGGCAGGTGCATTTTTTTTCTCTTTTCTCCAAATATAAGAAATCACAAATTGTAACATGTGGAATCTTTCTGAGCCTCTTAAAAAGGACAAAATAATAAGTTAACGCATCGGCGAATCAAAAAGATCCTGAAATCCTAAAAAAAAGCAAATTTATTCAACGATGCTTTAGAGCCGCATTTGATACGATTCGTGCGAAAACGTAAATATAAAAATACACATTAAACATCTGCGTTTCTCACTCTCTCTTTTTCATCTGCTTATTTCGAGTCGTGGAATTCAATGATGCTAACAAGGATTAAATAAATGATGTCTTTATATATGTGAATAAAAAAAACCAAGCAGTTTCTTTTAAAGGAGATTATTTCGAAATCAATGTATAAAAAAGGATTACAAAAAGTAAAATTTTCTCCCTGCATTTGGTAAAACCTTCTATAATACCATCTTTTATAATTCGAAGGCTATCTTGTTTCCAATAGCAACTTCGAAATTTCATTCAAATTGAATTTCAATGATTTTAAATTTTACGGTAAATATATAACGGGCCGCGGTGGCCTGGTGGTAAGGTCTCGGCTAGTGAGCCGTAGGTTTCACGTTAAAGACCCAATTCCATCGAAGAACCGTCCTGTAAGGAGGTCTCTTGCACGTTAAATCCAGCAGGGCCAAATGTCCTCCCACTGGTGTGGTGTGGAAACGGGGGTGCCAGCTCAGGTGTCGTCCTCGTCATCTGACTGCGGTTCAAAGTTACGAGGTCCGTCGCCAAATAGCCCAAGTGTTGCTTTTCAAGGGGACGTAATATAACAAAACTAAATTTATCATCTTTAATAAGCGAACATTTTTGCTCACACCAACAAGAAAATAATGGTGATTCATACTTTAATTTTCGGATGTTTTCTATATTTTTAAAACCCAGTCATTCATTAAATTTTGTCTTCACATCTGACCAAAAATCGTTTTTGATTATCTCCACTTTGCTTTGGTTAAATAATGATTCTAATCTACGAAGAATCTATAATACTTCAATAGATTCGTTATTAATCATTGCATATAGTTAAGAATTTAAAATATATATATATATGTTTGAAATAGTTGCAAAAATTTTCATTATATCCATGTTATGCCAGATGGACAGCAAAGAAATTCGTTGTGCCCACCATGCGGCAAAAATCTGATACCCATCATATAACTCATATTTTTGAAGTTTTCTCATTTCAAAATCTGATGATTATTTTGTAACTAATCATTTCTGGTATGCCTGCCATTGCTGTCTCATGAATAACATAGGAAAGTAATTTTGTTGTTGATTTCGATGTTTTCAGTTGATTTTGAAACTTCAACTAAGTTAATTCTTTCACGTCAAGTTTATTTTTTTCTGTTATTTGCATGTGATTGCTATAAACAGGATGGAGAAAATATCGATCGAAAACGAAGAGCCTTCTTCGCATTGAACATGTTGAAATATTTATGATTTAGCAAAGCCAAAAGATCATATCAGCATCTACCTTTTTGCATTATGAAAACATCAAGCTACCACAAAAAAGGCAACTTAAAGTATCCTTTGCTACCATAAACTATACTCCTGAAACTTCATTCAGCTGCAGTAAATCCCAGTACTGTATTTCATTACATTTCTCTTTCTTGGAATACATGATTATGAAGATGAAGTGTAGGTGATAGCTGAAGACGATTTTTCCCATGAGGGATTTGATCAACATCAGTTCAGAGATTTGAAACGTCGCTTGGGATTGCCAAAGAAGGTTTCAGAATTCTTAACACCGAGTCTGTGTAAGAAAAACCTGCTTGAAGAATGAAGAAACGAGGGAAATTTCGAATCAAACTAATCGAAATATCTTTCTTGGTAAATTTCTAATTGAATTTTTCTTCTTTTTTTAATAAAAATATCTGTTTCTAGCTCGGATATTGAATAATTCAAATTTATTTTCAATCCAGGGAAGTAGAAATTCTACAATACTTTAGCAGTGGCAGTGGCTTTATAAATTATCATAACATATGAGGTGGGGTAGATAAATTGGAAATTACAAAATGTAACGCAACTGAATGGAGAATGCTTTTCGATATCGGAAAGCGTATCACAAGATATATATTGCCATTTTATTTGTATCAGTTCCAAAAAACCAGGTTCTTTGAAAAATTTGGACACCTAAAGAGAGTCACCGACATAAGATACTAACATAAATTGATCATATAATTTGGTCATAAAATAGTATGTTTCCTTTTTGTACATCAACACGTACTACAAATATCGCTGTTACCAGTGGATGTGAGATAACAGAGCACGTGAAGAGGCGTTCCTACGACCTGTCCACCGAGCAGACGAGGCACGCGTTCCCCCCTCGACACCTTTTGTGGTTTTCTGGGGTACTTTTAAGTTTGTCCAGTTTACCGACAATTTGGGGGAATACTAGACAGGCATCAAAGCACCCCAGAAAACCGCAAGAGGGGCTCAAGGGGGGAACGCGTGGCCCGCCTGAAGATTCTCCGATCGTAGGAACGCCGCTTAAGAAGTTCTGAAGGGAAAGTGATGGCCTTCCACGATCTGATCTCAAACTTGATGACTCAAAATTTCTACATAAGTCATTTGTTAATAGGAAGAACATAATATCGCCACCTTTGCTTATAAAACAATAAATCATAATATTGTTTGTTAAAACTTTGCCAACAGAGAAAATTATTTCAAATTCTTCTCTTTTTTGCCAGCTTTTAGAAATATTAAAAGCTACTGTGTTTAATGAGGCGCAGATGCAGTAATTCATCAAATATCAGCACTATATAATGTCAGAATTGAAAAAGAATGAAAGGTCATCGTACAATGTCTAGATCCAAAATTTCCTTCGAAATAAACCAGGAAAAGCATAAATAGGAAATTGTCCAGAAACCCTTGGACATTTACAAAATGCTTCGTGGCAACATGAACAACATCAAGTCGCCCTCTCTGCGTAGCGATCATGATATATAACATGAAATTCTTGTTGCCAGCAATGGTGCACAAGGCGAACAAATCCGCCAAGATATGAAGTTCATGGAAGGAAGGTATCAGGATAGGCAGTATGAGCTGATTACCCACTGCTATAATATTCTGTATGATTGTCTACAGAATAGACGCTCCAGAAAGAAATCTACAAATCTTGGTGCCTGCAGAAATGCATAAGGTGAAACATTACATCAAGATATGAAGTTCATCGAAGAAAGGCATCAAATAAGTAGGATGGACATAGTGGACATGGCTGACCACATCTATACCATTCGGTGGGATTCTCCAAAGATTAAACACTCCAGAAAAATCAACAAATCTTGTTTCCGGTAGAGATATACAAGGTGTAAGATTCTATCAAGCTATGAAGTACATGGAAGGATGGTATCAAGATAGATAAGATGAACATAAGCTGAGTATTTCTATAACATGCGATGGGATTGTAAAAAAATTGGATGCTCCAGGAAAAAAAAATTCTACAAATCTTGTTGTCGGCAGTGATGTGCAAAGTGAAAGGTTCCATCAAGGTATGAAGCTCATAGAAGGAAGGTATCAGGGTAGATAGGATGAACATAGGCTGGCCGATCACTATTATAATATTCGGTGGGATTATCCAAAGATTAGGCGCTTCAGAAAAAACTGCAAATCTTCTTGCCGGTAGTAATGTACAAGGGGAAAGATTCTATCAAGATATGAAATTCATGGAAGGATGGTTTCAAAGTAGGTATGATGAACATTGGATGGCTGATCATTTCTATAACATTCGGTGGGATGGTCCGAAGACTGGACGCTCCAGAAAAATCTACAGATCTTGTTGTCGGCAGAGATGTACAAGGTAAAATATTCTATCAAGATATAGTTCATGGAAAGAAGGTATCAAAATAGATAAGATGGAAATAAGCTGGCTGAACAGTTCTAGAACATGCAAGGGCATTGTCCAAAAAAAATCTACAAATTCTGTTGTCGACAGTGATGTACAAAGTGAAAGGTTCCATCAAGGTATGAAGCTCATAGAAAGAAGGTATCAGAGTAGATAGGATGAACATAGGCTGGCCGATCACTATCATAACATTCAGTGGGATTATCCAAAGATTAGGCACTTCAGAAAAAACTGCAAATCTTCTTACCGGTAGTGATGTACAAGGGAAAATATTCTATCAAGATATGAAATTCATAGAAGGATGGTATCAAAGTAGGTAGGATGAACATTGGCTGTCTGACCATTTCTATAACATTCGGCGGGGTGGTCCAAGGACTGGACGCTCCAGAAAAATCTACAAATCTTGTTGTCGGCAGAGATGCACAAGGTAAAAGATTCTATCAAGATATAGTTCATGGAAAGAAGGTATCAAGATAGATAAGATGGACATAAGCTGGCTGAACAGTTCTATAACATGCAATGGTATTGTCCAAAAAAATCTACAAATCTTGTTGTAAGCAGTGATGTAGAAAGTGAAAGGTTCTATCAAGGAATGAAGCTTATAGAAGGAAGGTATCAGTGTAAGTAGATTGAACATAGGCAGACCGATCACTTTTAGAGCACTGTAATAGGATTATCAACTGACTGAATGATCCACGAAAATCTACAAATCTAAATTTTTCTTATTTTATACGATTGACGATATTAATAATACGGGTTATTCAAAAATAAGGAGCAGATTTAAAATATTTGTATCTTATGAAGGAGAATAAATTAGGACATATCGGATACATCACTAGATAGAGGAAAGTTCAAAGTTTTATTCTATGCATTCAAAACATGATTCCCATTTGTTATGCCAGAAACGTCGAATCTGAAATCCATTTCTTGCCATATTTGAATTAAATGGTCTCTGGTCATTGAATTTGGAGTAACAATCGTTCTCCATATTGCAGATTTTGATTAGACACAAACATAGGTTTTGAGCATATGCGAAATTCCAAGCTCTCACCCTATTCTACTAGTAGATTTTCTGTTATTATGTTTGAAAGAAATTCGGATACCCTCAACTTTTTCATTGGACCTGCGAGAACGACTGATGTTTTTCTTTTTGCAAATGCAACCATCTTCTACGAGTTTCTTGTAACAACTGTTAATTTGTTAATGAGACAACTCTTATTTGAAATTACGGTGAAATGTTCGTTGTAAAGCAACAGTGGATTCTCTTTTTGTACATTGCAGCATACAAAACGATTCTTCCGGATACATGACCATTTTTTTCATAAAAAATAATAACGTTCTTTTATTGAAATTGCCAGAATTTACACAAAAAATTTCTGGACTTTTCTCTGCCTTTAGATGTATGGCAAGTGTCGCTACCTATTGATGTCCATTAAAAATAAATGTTTCAAATCTTTTTCTTCTATTGGAATAACTCTGCATAGTTTTGTAAGAACCAAATAATTATAAACAAATTATATCGAGGAAAATTATTTTAGCTACTTTCCATTCTATGTGTGCAATTTGGATGTTTTCATAGAAACATAAAAGACAGCTTGGATCGTGAAACAGTGATTACTGCGATAAAAAAAATGAAACCGTATTTGAAGTCACAGTAAAAAAGTGAACAAAAATTAATTTGTCAGATCTAAGGCAATGAAAACTATGTTACCATTTTACCTAAAGTAATTTTATGCGCTTGCAAAGTTGGCATCTAGTTGACGACAGATGATTCATGAGAATCAACAACTTTCAATTAGTTATCATTTGGCAACGATCAGAAAGAGGAGATTTATAACATGGATTCTAATCGGATGCAGTTGCCGTAGGGATGCTCTATCGGAATAACAGTGAATACGTAAGGCATCCTGAAGATAAAATAGATAAAAAGCCAAATGCTTATCATTTTCTTATCGTTAGAAGAGACTTTTATTGTCTGGATGAGAACACTGTAATAGTTGATATTGATAAAGACTTTAGTTACGAAAAATGTTTTCGAACAGTTCATCTTGTTTATAACAGCAAGTCATGGAAGACACGTGTTTCAAGTCGTGGTGAAAGAAACAATTTATTTTTTTTTTGCTGTGAAGACTGTGCGTATTCATGAGTTATATATTAGTGATGTTAACCGTAATACAATTGATTTAACAAGGGATGTGGGATTCACTTAAAATACTTTTGAATTATATGTCATAAAATAATTACGTCTCCACCGGTTTAATAAAATGTTGTAGGATGGTGGGATCGAGTACTTCAACAGAAAATTCTCTATATATAAAGGTGAAATGCACATTAATCAATTAGCAGTTTTGAAATATTTTTTTCCTCCTTTTTAATGAAGGAATTTCGAGAATTTAAAATTTGGGAGTAGATCTGCCAAAATTTAGCATTTAAACTCATAAAATTAATCTTATAAATGAAAGAATCAGTATGCATAAAAATTATCATTTTTAAGAAAATCGTTTAATGTGTATTTTTATCGTGAATACTTTTTAAATTTTTAAATTTCGTTTTTTTTTTCTTTTCTGTTCTTACCAAATTAAAATCAAATTAAGTATAAGGTTTATTTTTTAGAAACAGGAAATATAACTTTTAAACACATTAAATTATTTTGTTTAATGTATTTAAAAGTGTTGTGCTGCAAAATCTGCAAAAAGTGCGTGAATGAAGTCCGCCTCGTAAAAAGGGTTGTGACGTGTGTGTAGCTAAGTCGTTCTCTTGGCCCTAGATGGCGCTTCTATAGAAACAAGAGGCGCTCCCCCCAGGCTTATATTCGCTTTCTTCGAGCAGCGGGTTTGCCTATGGCAAGTGCCATAAGAAACAACAACAACAAAAGTGTTGCCGGCTCAATATGTTGTTGAAAGTCCCCTGCAGAAGTATTGAGCTATGTTGCATCTATAGACAACCATAATTGCGAAAGTTTTGCCAGTGCACAATTTTGTACACGATTATGTTCCATAAATATTTGATGGGACATAATCTTGGATGGTGGCGAAAGCATACACTGGAATTGTCCAAAATGTTCTTCAAACCAATCGCCAATAGTTGTTGCTCGGTAACACGGCAAATCGCCGTCCATAAAAATTCCTTCTTTGTTTGGGCACATTAAGTCCATGAATGGCTGCAGTGGTCTCCAAGCAACTTAACATAACCATTTCGAGCCAAAAATCTGTTCAGTTGGATCAGGGGATCCAGTACATTCCATGTAAAAACAGCCCACACCATTAAGTAACCACCACCAGCTTGCACAGAGCTTTGTTGACAACTTGAGTTCATAACTTCGCGAGGTCTGAGCCATACTCGAAAACAACTATCAGCTTTTATCCACTGAAATTGGGACTCATCAAATCCTGGTTTGCTAGTCATCTAAGGTCCAACCGATATGGTTACGAGCTTTGGAGAGGCGTTACAGGCGATGTCGTGCTGTTAATAAAGGTATTTGAGTCGGTCTTTAGCTGCCATTGCCAATGGGCAAGCTAATTTTCGCCGCACTATTCTAATGGGTGAGTTCGTCGTACATCCCATATTGATTCCTCCGGTTATTTCAAGCAGTGTTGATTCAACGATTCTACGCTTACTTCCCTATATATATATATATATATATATATATATATTATTTCATGACTTTTGTCACCTAAGTATACATACACACACATTTATGTATATATATTGATACGGATTCCACTACTACTAAATCCGTAAAAATCACCGGGTTCGTTTATAGTAGGTATATGGTATGAGAATAGTCAGCCTCAGTAGAAAACAACAACGATGTTTATTTAACACGCAGGCACTAATACAAAGACGACAAATACACAGCCGAGACGAAAACAGGACAATACACAGCAGCACACTACAACAAGCAGTAACCCAAGTAAAAACTGATCATAGTACACAAAGCGCTCAGACAGAATTCAGCAGGAGAGGGGAACCTCGGAGCTTCGCTCTGTGCTGTCTCCAAACGGCTGAAATTCTCCACCGTCTCCTCGCTTTAGCTGTATCCAATTACCGACTCACTAATACACGACTGGCTATTCCTCAGACGATACGACGCTGCTACCACAATAAACCACATGACTTGGCACACAGCTCAGTTCAGCAATAGCTTGGGCTCCACACAAAGCTGGCACTTCCTCTCAAAGACTCGATACTTGACTGCGACTCCAACTACGATTCCTTGCAGCTTGAGACTGCTATCCTTTTATAGTTCCCAGGAAGTGGGCCGTGAACCTTCTAGGCCAATCAGGCGTATCTCAGTTCCTATTGGATGGATCGTTAAAATTCTTGAAGTTTCCAGTATTATCTATTTTGCAGTCAAAGTCGCCAAATGGTCGCCAGGATCTAGGAATTACTGGCTCGGCACCCGAGCAGCATCCAATAGAGATAACTGTAAATCGGTCTTTCCGGTGATAGAACTAACCTTGCTGGGAAGCAACTTTACATGCTTATAACACTGTGTGTGTGTGTGTGTGTGTGTGTGTGTGTGTGTGTGTGTGTGTGTGTGTGTGTGTGTGTGTGTGTGTGTGTGTATCTGATGATATTTTAAACTCTTAATTTTATCCAAATTAGTTTACAAAGCTTTATCTTAATTTAGCCCATAGTAATTTCATTCTCTTATTTCCTGATCCAATTCCACTTTCTCTACTTAATTTAATTCAAGAGAAGCTTTGTAAAATTGCTGAATCGGTAAACGCTGACACTTTCACACGCTCTGCGTGAAGGGACAAAATACCGCTGACTTTACAAATTCTTCTATAAGATCCCTGTGTTTCCCTTTCTTTTTGACTGACATGCCATGGAAATCCTTATTAAAACATCACAGTATATAACACAGGGAAAATTTGTTTCTTCCTCTTTTTACGCCACTTCTTGCCTAATCTGTTGCTGTGAGCGGACGTGCCTTGTCCGCGCTGCTTGTATATGTTACGGCCAAAGCCCGAAATCGGCCAGATCGCGAATTGGCCGGCCAATTCGCGATCTGGACAACGTTGCTGTAAACTTACCGGCCAATGTCCGATCTTTTCTTGATTTCGGGCTTTGGCCGGCCAATTCGCGAAATGGCTGGGGACGATCGGCCAAAGTAGAAAGAAAGGAATCAAGAGCACATTGTTTTACACCCTGTTAAAAATGAAGTATTTAAAAATGAGTACTTCTGTGTACTGTTTTTTTTAAAAAAATTTTTTTAATTTTTTTTTTAAAGTACAATTGTTTCAGAAACGAATTCAAATATAAGTGACACCTCTGAGTTAAAAGTAAGCTTGTAATATATAAAAATATGATCTCGTGTTATTCTGTTCTCATATTAAAGCCATAATAGAAATTATTCAGTGAACGTATATACTTTAACAACGTGATAGCGTGAAGATTAGATTTGTGCCCTTCAAAATGAAAACATTATATCTTGAGCAAAGGCGTTGCGTATCGTGTATGAATACAAAGGCAAATTGAGTATTCAGTTTTCAATTACCTTCAGTTTTCAATTTCAATGTCGAGAAACCCTGCAGAGGATTAGCGTATCTTCATTGAGACACTCGGTGAAGTGGTCTAAAATCGCCAGTTTTTATAGAAGAGTGATAATGAAATTTCATAAATCAGTCAGTTTTAGTGATTGGTTTAGTTGGTTGGAGTTCACCAATTTTTATTAAAAATATTGGTGTCTCAAGAATATTTTGTTAAATATGATTCAAAGGGTAGAGGACCTATGTAAAAATTTAAAATTCCTGATTCATCGGAGCATTTATTGACTAAAGTTATATTAAATATAATTATTTAGTTAATTTAGACCATTTTGTTAACAAATGTATGACCCAAATTAGCTGATGGTAGCTGATTAGAATGATTATCCTAAGTATATTAAACTAAGTTTGCCTTAAATTAAATTGTTTTATTGAATTAATAATATAGGTATTGTCAAAGCTCATAGAAAACTTTTCCTCCTTTTATTTTTCAGAAAATATCTTATTTCATTTTTTTTTTTCATTTTATACAGACACCTGCAGAAAATTACAATTTTGTTTATTAAATTTGCAATAATAGTTGATTTATTTTTTAATTTAAACTTCTATCAATGTGATGGCAACACGTTGATAAAAGTTGTTTTTTTAATTTGACGTGCTCGTGCAGATTAAATTTTAGCATAATTTAATCTAAGCATAATTTATAAATTAAATTTTAAGCTTTAATTAAAAAAGCTTTAATTTGATGCAAAAATCGATTTTGTGATGTAATATTTTCTGGTTATAGCGACAAAACGTCGAAATTAGCTTAATTTTTAATTAAAATTCTAATTAAAAATTTTAAAAAATCGCTCCACGGTGCATATCTTTGACTTCCAAGGTATATATATGACAAATTTGATAACTGTTTGGACTGTAGAGCGCCAACACACACACACACACATGCGTGCGCGCGCGCACAAACATACATTGAGCTTTATTTATAAGTATAGATTATCACATCGGGCTTTGGCCGCGAAATGGCCAGCCGAAGTAGAAAATACAACATTAATTGCAAGTATTTCGGACTTTGGCCAAACCTCTTGGCCAAAACGTGAATTGGCCGGCCAATTCGCGAACTGGCCGTATTTCGGGCTTTGGCCGTAACATATATAAACATACCTGCCTGCCTCCCGGAAGAAAAAATAAAGCGAAAACTTCAATGAGTCTTTCTATCTTCGAAACTGCCTTCTGATTAAGGATATTAAAATAATGCTTACATATATATACAAGTGTGTGTGTGTGTGTGTGTGTGTGTGTGTGTGTGTGTGTGTGTGTGTGTGTGTGTGTGTGTGTGTGTGTGCGTGTGTGTGTGTGTGTGTGTGTCGCTCTACTCCGAATAAAATAGTCCACTTTTAAGTGAATTCATTTTTAAAGGCCAAAATAATATTCGATTAGCATTAATTCATTTTTGACACAATAAATTTTAAATCTTTTCTTTAAAAAAAGTTTTTTTAAAGAAAAGTTTAAACAAAATATAAAAAATTAGGTAATTAAAGCATGGATTACAATCTTCTTGTGGTTTTCATTTAAGATAAACATAATGTACGACCCATATTACTGGCACCTCAAACAAAAAATTCCTAGTGTAATGAATTTATCATTTTAATGAAGCATTTAATTTATGACAAAAAATCTGCCATATCCATTTGTTTGGTTAATTGATCGCACAAAAATATCTATGATCAATGTGTGTAAAAGATCTGTGAAGAAAAAAAACCCTGCCGAAAAACTCTTTTTTTTTTGTTCCTTTACATTTTCTTTCTAATAATTTTAAACACAGCAATTAATTTTTCCCCTTTTATTTTAGACAAATAATAAATTAATTTTGATATTGGTTATTGGCAATGAATAATTTTTATAATTCTACCAATAATTTTTATACAAATTTCGTTAAATTAATAATTTAGATTAACAGTGTTCAATTACATCAAATTATAATAAAGAATGTTATTATTGGATATCAAAATAACAATGCATATACTTACATAAGGTTAGTTAATTTATATACATTGATAAAAGAAATTTCAAAATTGAAAAATTTTTTACACTTCGAAATTTTAACTACATATTTTTTATCATTATTCAAATATTAATAAAATTAATAATGTATTTTATATAATGAGCGATTATATAACAATAATTCATTAAAAACTTTCATTTTTTGATAATTAGCAAAAAGTTCTATTATTCCTTGAGATCATAAATATAGATAACATTTTAAAATTTATTCTCAAATACATCATGATCTAGATTACATAAAATTATAGCAAAAATTTTTTAAAAAAAGACATCTGTATCTGTTCGAAAAATTTTGGTGGAAAATAAATCTCCTCTCCCTGCTTTAATTCCGACTGAATTTTGTTAATATACTTCTCATTAAAAATAAGTGATTTGATGATTACTTAAAAATTATGTTTTAATAAATTAATTAGAATAAGATTCGATTCAAAAGGGGAAAAAACACCGTTAAATGGAAATAATAAGAAAAGTAATAAAATAAGAGGTTTTCTAAATCGTTTGTTCACAGATTTTTAAATCTTTTTTCTTCATATTTAAAAATGAAGACGAAAAAAAAAAAAAAAAAAAAAAAAAAAACCTTAATACTTTTGAAAATTTATTTCAGTCTAAATCATTTGGGTCAATTCGACAGATTCTCAATAATTTTTACTAATAATAACTTTTTAAAAATTTTTGTGAAGATATTAGAGTACAAGTAATTGCTCACAGCAAATGCTAACGAATTAGCTAATTAAAAAGCATATCAATCGGATTGTTTGACATTCAATCAAACAAGTCAGTCATAGCAGAACATTTTTAAGATGCTAATGATATATTTTAAGATTATATTTTTTGTTTTATTAAATTTATTTAAATATTTTTTATTTATCTATAATGATTCCAAAATATCCAGCACTCACGTTTGTATACAATTATTATTTATAAATATTGAAATATATAAATGAACGTAAGGATAATTATATTTCATAAAGTGTTAATTAAATAATTTCTGAAGCGGAATTTCCCCATTTACCTTCTGGAGACGTCTTCATGTAACTATTAAATACAAATATATTCTTGATGCATATTGAATTCGTGTTTCGTATCGGATTCGCTACGTTTTCTTTCTTATTTGCAAGGTCAGTGGGTAAAAAGTGGGCACAAATTCTAGATTTTTCATTTCTTTTATTTTTTTTTTTTGTGGCTACATATTTCATCATCGGGTTGTATTCTCTAGCTACTAAACAAGTTTCTAAGCATTGCTTGATAAAGGAGAAATATTCTTCCATGTTTTTTTCTGTTTATTACAGATTTATTTTTAATTAGTTTTCTCGGCAAATCGTATTTCAATTATCGTTTTCACGTTCATATTAATATTATTTTTAAATTCTCTTTTTTTCCCGGAATTATTTTATCTAGTTTATTATTTTTTTAAAATGAACTCTAACTTTCAAAATCGTTTGATTTTATTAAAACGACAATAGGAATTGAATATTGTTTAGCAATTTCCTATTTATTAAGCCTATTATCCTATTATTTAAGCAATATTTTATATGTTTCATTCCATATAAAATAAAACCTTTTTAATAAATATACATAGTAAGTTTTAATATAATGTAATTTAAAGAAAAAGTAATTTCTCATACTAATGATATCGTGCTAAATGTGCTAGCACTAATCATCAAAATCTCTGATAAATAGTATTAGTAACTTGATTACAAATTTGAAAAAAAAACATTCATTAATTACAATTTTTCCATTCAAAATTTTTTTCCGATTTATTCACACATGATATACATATCGATAGTCGTAAGATTAAGGCATATCGATAATCATATGATTATATGTAATATTATCGATAGTCATAATATTACATATTAAAGTATTTTGATATTCATTTTCATGACTTTGTGTTACAAAAACATTCACTTTATAAAAAAAGGAATGTAAAAAATATCGTTTGCAAGAAAAAAAAAGACAATTTCGAGAAAATTCTCTAATTGTCACATTTATCAAGGTAATCTGTTATTTCCCAATCTATATTTATGACCAGATAATCAAACAATAAATAAAACTGGCAAAACGTTTTTTTTTACTCTTGAAAACGATGTCGCAATTTAAAAGTAAATAACAAAAGTTTATATTTTCAAATACTTTTCAGAAATTATATTCCTTAAAATGTTTACAAAAGAAAAATATACAAATTGAATAAATCTTGCAATTTATCTGAAATCACTTGAAAATCTAGACATCCAAAAATTTGACATAAAACATTTTAAACAAATTATTCCAATAAACCAAATTATAAAACATTTTTAACAAATTATTGCAATCAGATTTAGATAATTGCAGATTTCAATTTCAGTAAGTTTCCGTATGTTTTTATTTAATATAATTTTATCCACAAATATATCATCTAAAAATATCATTTGCAAAAGTAGTTTCAAATGTTTAATTTTTATAATTCTAACGATTCTTTTGCTAAAATCTTTTTGTTCAGTTTCAGTTTTTTTAAAAAAGATCAGCAATCGTAAATTTTGTATAGAAATATTCTGAAGTTTGTTGTTATTTCGTAAATTAATATACATTTAAGTTTTGATTTGAGAACAACTTTGAATTTTTATTAGGTGTTTGATTCTCTAAAAAATAGTTATGTCTTATTTAAAAAAAACATGGTAGTACTTTTTCCGATGTTGCTGCTATTCAAATACAACAAAAAAGTTGAAAAGTGATTTCAATTATGTTTCAACTTCATACATAATTAAAATCGTTTTTTTAACTAAAACATTGTAAATTTAAACATAAAAGCATGTTATTTTTATTAAAAAAATTTAATAAATATATTTTATCTCAATATTTAAATTTCCTGTGAAATTGAAAAAATGAAATTTTTTTCTATGAAATATTTGCAAATATCATCGTTTTAGGGATCTAAAATAACAGTATGCCATTTTTTCATGCTGTAAATATATTTAATTCTTTTCAGACAAAGTATTATCTATTTTATAATTTTAACTATTTAGAAAGATGGTTTTTAAGTATTAAATTCTTAAATATCAATACTAGTAGTTATCTATTTCGTATTATTGGGTAAATTTTAATAAAGAATTTTTATTTTAAAATAAGTTTTAAGTTGATTATAAAATTTCAAAAAAGGATGTTATCCTTTAGAGTTAGCTTGAATTTCTTTTAATCAAAAGTGATATTTTATGAAAAAGATAATATTTGCTAATGATATGATTATTCAGAAGATGTGATATGAAATACAAATCAAGAAAAATATTATAAATTGCTTTGTTATAAATATATTATTTACATTACTATAAAAACTCTTAAATTTAAAAAAGAAAAATATAATTAAACATTTTGAAGTCTTTTTTTAAAAAGAAAGGAAAGAATATTACATTCAAATATAGCCTTTATAACACTGCATTATGCTTTGTGGAATGTTAACATCACTGATAATCATTTTCAGTGCCGGAGAAAAAGTGAAGTTTGTTATTGCGCATTAGCTATTTGCCAATTGAGAAATATTTTCACATAAATTAAAAATGGAATAAATTCATTTGATTCTTTTCTACAAAAAATGAACTCCCTCACCCCCCAATTTTTCTCTTTTTGCTTGTTTATAAAATTTAAACTTAATTAGCTTACTATTTCCAAAAGTCTAAACAGAAATCAATTGAAATTTCTGTACCACACAATAAAAGAGATAAATTCCATACCAGGAAGATTTATTTATTTGAAATTAATTATATTTCAAACAAATGTCTATAACAAGAACAAAACAAGAGCAAACGATTATTTATTCCAGTGAAAGTTTTAAATCGTAACGACGCACTTACACAGTGGCCTACATTCGAAGAAATGGAGAAACAATTCTTTCAAAAAAAAATTTCGAATCCAGTGAAATATTTGAAATGGTTGCCAAAGGAAGAATAAAAAAAATAAGTGTGGGTACTTACGAAAGCCCGGAAACTATCCACAGAAGAGTTAGGTTTAACTTCCGGGAAATCATTTTCAAAATAAATTGTCGACATTAAGCGCAATTCGGCCAATGACTCCGCTATTTCCCCAGACGATCGAGAGAGGGCGCGACGCGCGCCACAAACAAAACTCAATGATATCTCTGATTTTTCTTTTGAGAATGGGGCTTGCGAATGAACGGACGCGTGTGTTGACGTCTGAGTCTCCGGTAATTTTAAATGTCACACACGTGCGTTACACTCTAGAGAGACCTACTTAACGTAAAACCAAATGCTGGTGTTGATAATTTATGTAAACTAAATTTATTTTTTATACCGGAAATGTTTTAAACGAAACGTTATTCGCACCATTCTGCTGATATGCGCTTTAATGGTGTGGGAGTAAGGTATTTTTACAGATAGTCATGAAAGGGGTGGGGGAATCGAAAAAGTATTTTTGCCATTATTTTGTGTTTTAAAAACAGATTCCTGGCACTCTCAAATTCTTTTTTCTGAGCTTATATTCTTTTTGTTGGTTTCTGTCTTCAAAGGAATGGCTAATTAAATTAGAGTGGTTTAATTATAATAATATTCCATTTAGAAGCAATACGATGACTATTTTGAAACGAATTTAATAATTTTAAACTTCGTCAAATAACAAGGATGACACATGAGCTGGCATCTCCCTTTCGAAATTTCTGTAACCATACTTTCATAATTTCTCTAATATAAAACCGGATTTGTGGCATAGATAGATTCTTTCTGCCGATTTTCTTCTTGAGGGGAATGGCTGATTAAATCAGTTTAGTTAAATTATATTAACATCTTGTTTAGAAGCAATAGAATGCTTATTTTGAAACGGATTTCGTAGTTGTGAACTAACAAGAATGACATATGAGTTGGCATTTCCCTTTCTAAACTTCCAGGAACGAAACCATCAAAGAGCAGGAGTGACAAATATACAGTTTATACTCTACGTCCTAAATCTATCTAGGCTCCTGACAGACATGGATAAGCAGAACTATAATCAAAAGATTAAGAATAAGTCATATCACTGACTTTCCGACCCGCCCGAAGGGACACGGATAATAAATACTGAATGACCGGACCGCAGCAATAACAACCCTGGCGGGAACTGTGGTTGAGTCCTAAGGGACATCACCGGCCACGGTGCAACCCTTCCCTAAGGAAGTACATTCCGTCATCTATGGAAGAACCAGACCCCCACTTTTTCGTGCACCCTCCAGGGTAGTGAGATTCAATCACTATGCCAGAAGCATCTCATCCTCATTTCTAGGTGCCCCCCGGAGGGGATAAGATTAAGAATAAAAAAGCATAGGATAAAAAAAATTTAAAAAAATTAAATTTGCTATTGCAAATTTCAAGTTATCAACATTCATATTTCGCAATCACCAAAAATTAGGAAAGCGATGATTTTTGGCCCTCTCAAATTCAATCGAGTGCTAAAATTTTTTCTGGTGAAATACCAATTTGAAAAAATTACGCTAATATCAGATTATGCATGTATAAATATTTAGAAAGACTATGGTTTTTGCTTTTTTTTTTCCTTTTCATAATTGTTCGAGTTCCAAAACTTTTTTCACTAGGCCAAAAACATTTTTTTTTTTTTTTTTTTGCTAATATCCGGTTTAAACTGGTTTGGAATGATCACGTGATTATTGTGCAATATATATATTTATATATATGATACCACTCCTGGCTCTTTCGCGTTGATTCCTGTTTTCTTCATTGCGCTTCTTCGGGCTATAACTTCTTACGATCCATTTGTTATTTAATTCCTGCCTACGCATTTTGAGGTTTCAAAAGCCCCAAACCAAAGCAACATCATACTTTCACATGATAAAAAAAAAGTATTTTGCGCACACATGCAAGTGTAAAAATGAATTACAAACTTTTAAAAAATCGGATTATTTATAAAATTTTTGATATTTTTTGCATTAAAGTATGAATATGTTAGAAAAGAATAACACCGCTTTAGAACTTCATTTCAAAAATATTATCTAAGTCAGGAGCATAATGCTCATAAATACTGTGACAAAATCCGAAATCTGCGACTCCAAAATTTTTATTATTCTTTTACAATTTTCCAAAGTATACCCCATTGTGTGATCAGAATTTTGGACACAATATTTGGAGTTTTTGCTGACCCTGTTTATTTTAAATATAAAAGAGCAAGTCAGTTACCCTCAATGCCCAAGAAATGAAAAAGAACTTCTATAGATTCACTTGTAATTTTGACTATTTGCAAAATGGAGGATTGGTAACATTCTATCACTGTTATATCAAAATGTAAAATACATCAAATTTTTATTGATTGAAAACTTTTGTATAGGTCACAGTGGCTCTCAAATAGTTGTATATGAGATTTTACATTGTCACAAAATGTTTTATGTTGACAGTAATACAATTATGACATCAAAACTTCGTATGTTTTACTACACTGATGTGCAAAACTTTAGCAACAGGTGCTTTTTTTTGGCCATGATTCCACGATAAATCATCTGAGAGCCATGAAATTCAGAAATGAGAGACAGCATTTTGTGCTTAAACGATGACGAAAGTATAGATGCGCAAAAATGAATACAATGCATATAATATGGAATCAAGCAAAAAAAAAAGGTTTTATTGAACTCATAATATCGCTACACATGATTGTCTATCCAAGAGGAAGAGCAACAAGCAGATGTTACTTAGTATGGAATATGCCTCTCCTTACTGTAATGGTTGCTTCAAACAGTCTCTCCACACTCAGCAGCAGATTGTCCAACAATTCTTGAGGTAAGAGTACCCATTCCTCAATCAGCATCTGTTTCAGTTGTTGGGTGTTTCCCGGAGGATGTAATCGGGCCGTAAGGCGTATCCCCAAACCATTCCACACATGTTCTATGGGATTTAAATAAAGAGAGAATGCTGTCCAATCCATTCGAGTGATATCTTCACTTTCCAGTAGCTGCTGAACATCAGCAGTCCGGTGTGGCCGTGCATTGTCATTCCATAAAAACGAAGTCTGGTCCATTAGCACCTCGAAACAGACGCGCATGGGGAAAGATCACCTCCTTACAATAGCAATCTCCAGTTAAAGAACTCTGTCGAAAACGGGAAGCTCAGTCCGCCCGTTCAGCATTATGCCTCCCCAACGACAATTCCAGGATTACCGTAGCGGTCTCTTTCCGTGATGTTACTGGGATGAAACCTTGTTCAAACTCTCTCTAAATCAAATGGCGTTGAGAATCCTTTGTGGCACTGAAACGACTCTCATCCCTAAAGAGAACACGACTCAATTGATGAGATGTCCAGTTTTTGTGCTTCTTATACTACTCTAAACGGTGCCACTGAACTTCCAAAGGGATGCAGTGTTCAGGACGGTGGGTGAATAGGCCTCCTTCGTAAAAGCGTCTGGCCACAGTAAACCGCGACACTTATTACCCCGTTACTGTACACAGTTGCTAAGAAATGACACTTGCTGACTGGTATCGGGCTCTTTTCGCCTGCAGGGCGATATATTGGTTATCCACTGCAGTTGTTTCCCTGGGTTGGCCACCACAAACCTTATTACAACTGTATCTATGGGTTGGAAGGCTTCCCAAGCGCGCGAAACGACACTTCTGTTGATTCCGAACTCTTCAGCTACACTGTTCAAACTGCGCCCCTTCTTCAGCTTTCCAATCCTTCTTCCAAGTGAAGTCATCCAGGGGATTTCTTCTAGCCATATTTCACGAAAGAACTCACTTGTACTTGCAGCGAATGTCTTAAATTGCGTCTCCGTTCCTTCTTTCCTTGTAGTCTTGAGCTGCGCGCCAACTGTACGCGTTTTGCATACACTCACATCGCCTATGATGTTTTGTTCTTGAACATTTGCATACGCATCACCTTTCTACTGAATTGCGTGATCATTGTAGTGATTGCAATAACCCTTTTTCTACAATTTCATGGCTACCCACTTAAAATTTACATTGTTGCTTAAGTTTTGCGACCAGTGTATATACGATTTTTACATACGCTATTTTGATACAACAGCGATAACAACCATGACTAAATGAATTTTCTATGGAATAGAATTCAGATTCGTATAACATCCTTTTTTCCAAAATCCTAATCAAAAGTTATGCAGTAATTTTGCTAGTTATGTATATATTGTATATTTATCTAAAATTAAAAAAAGCGGATTGGAAACTATGGCTTTAATGTCAGATGGCGCAACATGACTATAATTGTCATTTATGCCTTCGCAACTAATCAGTCTTAAGAAAAAAAATTCTTCGAATCTCTTGGCTACTGTAAAATGGAGGAATTCTGTAGTGTTTCATTTTTAATTACAATGATTTGTAAGGCAGTGATTTTAATTTGTAGGACAATGAAAGTTATTGAAGGCGAAAATCTTCGGAAGAAACTGAACAAAAAAAAAAAAAAATGCTTATTAATACTTTTTTTATGGAAGCCACATTGGCTTCATAATAATCTTCTCGTTGTCCTTTCCTTCTTAAAGTTGTTAAAACATGTTTTTGAATCTAAATTCATTTTTAATAATTTTGAGACAAAAAAATTGTTCCTGTAACGACACGCTTTTTAAAAAGGAAGCTGGCGTGATTTCAGATAAAGTTATTCTGCTTTTATATACTTAATTTAAAGTTGCAACAGTTATTGAAAATATTATTTTAATCGAATGTCTAAAAGTGCAATCAGTTGTTCCATTTTGTACCAATTCATCAGAATATAGAAAATTTTTGTGTTGTTTCTATAATATCCCGTTTCAAATGGAAGCTTTACTATCATCAAGCTGCTCGTCTTCTGAACATCTTCATACACATGTCCAATCTACAATTCTTAAAAAACATCCCGATAATTTCTTTTCTGAATAGGTTATTTTGTCATTTAGAATGGCTTCTTTCAGAATTCAAGAAAATACTGTTACAAAAAATTTTCTTTTACTACAAATACCATCAATTAAATCGTAATGACGCAGCACATTTAATCGCTATAATTCAGCAGCTTGCTTGCTATCTTTACTTGTCGGCGACTCCGACTCCTCTCACACGCAACTTCTGGAGATCCACACAACTTTTGACGATACTCACGACTTCTTCACAGCTTCAGAGTACCTGTCATTTTATATAGCTCCGGGAGGCTGAGCTAGAATATTCCAGACCAATCAGGACGTCTCTGGGTGTATCTCGGTTATTACAGGATGGATCGTGAAACTTCTCGAACTTTCCGGTATTATCCATTTAGTCGCCAAACTCGCCAAGTTGCCAAATGATCGCCAAGCTCTCAGGTCATTGACGCACAAGACAGATCTTATAAAGGGTTTTAACGGTTTTTCCCAGGATGACACTATTCATGCCGGGTAGAAAAATTACAGATTTGTAACAATACTTTTCAGTTATGATGCCTTTTAAATATGAGCTAATTGTCTTGACGAAGCTCTTGCATTAATTTGAACTAACGACTTCACAATAATCGAAAATCTTCCAAAAATCCAATTTCAGAAATAGCTATCGAGTGTTATTTTGATTTGCCTCCTGAGAACACAAGGATATTGTTCCTTCAGTTTAAATTTTAACTCTTGAATTTTCAGAAAATTGGTTAGTACGAGATGATCGAAAGATAAAATAATATTTACACAATCTAATTTTTAACTGCTGCTGACTTATATGTAACAACATCAACCTTCTATAAAATACACTCATTTCTTGGGCATATTTAAGGGATTGCCTATTAATATCATTCTTTAACCCTTTCTAGGGCCGTGGGAAGTATGCTTTCCACCAAATTTATCAATCTTTGTATGAAATTATGTAGGTTGGCATCAGTTCTGACACATTTTTTTAGAAAGACAGAAATTTAGATGCTTCAGTTTTTTTATCTCAGACAAAATGATGTGTATTGATTTGTTACTTAATTATTAATTAATCAAATTAAATTTATCTAATAAGCTAAATGAATGCCTTTTCTTATTCTAATTTCAAGCCTAAAAATATTTTAACATAATATGGCTAGAAAAAAATGGCCCTTTAAAGGGTTAAGTGACGAAAAATGTTCAAACATTAATAACAGCTTATCTCTACGGACTGAATTCGTATTAAATGATACTTCTATGCTAATCATAAAGATGAATGTGCATGTGCGTGTGCGTGTGCGTGTGTTGGTACTCTACAGGACAGACCTTTTGACTTACAACAACCAAATTTTGGCGCATGATATCTTGGAAGTTGAAAACGTGCATTTCAGAAACGATTTTTGTTTGAAATTATAAATTTTAATTCATTAAAAATTAAGTTGAATTTTGACATTTTTTTCATGATAACTTCCAAAAATATTATTGCACAAAACTAAATTTTACACCTTTTCAAAATTTTAAAAAATTATCTTTTTAGTGATATCAATTTAACAGTTGTGCGAATTTTTACAGAATTTTGGTAATTTTTTTTTGCTCAATTTGCAACAATATATTACATTGTTGCCCTGAAATTCAAACCGTTTTCATTGTTTCGTCAAATATTCAATTGCGTGATTTTATTCCATTGTTGAAAGCAAAAGATGAATGATTTTATTTTTATCTTGTAAACCGTGCAGATATTAAAGGTGAAATTACAATATTAGGAAATTTAGAAGATAGGTGAACCGAATATTTACGCTCTTAAAATCGTTATGATGTTATGGGACTGTCTCCATTAGAAAATTCATACAATCAATTAGTAGAACTTAGCAAAAAAAAATTAAATAACACATCTTTAATATCAAACAGTTTAGGGGAATTATACACAAAAAGTTATTGAAACGATTTGTTTGAAAACGATTTATCTGAAGTCAATTACACAAATGTTACCGAAGAATCAACTGATCTCTTTTGGCGATTAATTTTCATCAGAAAAAAATCATTTTTTTTTTGTCTAGATTATTTTTCTTTATTTTTTATTTTATTTTTTTCCTAAATATGCGCCTTTCACGATAGTTCTGACATTATTTCGATAGCGTTATTTTCACATTCCTTAACAAATAGTCGAAGAGACTCAGACCTTTTTCCTTTTTCTTTTTTTGCATGAAACACAGAAATAAATGTTGTATAGCAGACATTTCAAAATCCGTAGGATGGGCAAAAAATTCTGTTAGAATAAAAGTGAATTCCTAACCAGATACTACCTTAGGCTGCTGAATTTAAGGAAGAGGGCGTAAGTAGTTACATTAAAAATGTTATTATTTAAGGCAATAAAGAAAGAAATCTTTAAAAAATACAAATTCTATGAATCATAATGTATCGAGATATATTAATACTAAAAGTAAATGGTCAGATTCTTCTCTTTCTCGTAATGTTTATTTAATTATTACAATATTTATAAAATCGAGAGTATGCTTAAATATAAATGTATACAAACATTAATGCAGCTTATTTATAAGCCGTAGTAAGAAAATAAACAAAAAAATATTTTTTCATAAAGTTTGTTAGATAGAAATAATTAATCTGAAATAAATTATTAATATGTTGATTAAGTAAAACATTTTTTTTTTAAATGTGAAACTAAATTGACCAACTCATTAAGAATAATGTCTCAAACATGCACTGACTTCGGCTGCAACCTGTTTAAATTCGCCATTGGTTCCCTTTATGTATATTACTCATATACAGGACGAATCAAATTTCAAACTCAAACTCTTACTACTATAAACTGAGATTTTTCTAAGAAGTCGCCACATCTTCGGAGATTTAAAAGCAACATAACTTAAACTCGCTATGAAAAATTGCTATGTTTTATAATTAGTAGAACTAACAACTCAACTTCTAAATTTTAGTAGCTATCAAAGACATATAAAACAATTTTTTTTTGTTATTAATAGACAATTATTGCCTCATTTGTATAATTTACTCTCTTCAATAGTTTAGCAGTTATAGGAAAATGAAAAGTTTAAGCTCTAAACCATTTCTTTTCCTTTTGAACTTGATGATGAGAACCATTACAGTAGTTAAACTTTCTAAAAGGAAACTGCCTAGTTGTTGCATTTTAAAGTTTATGCCGTTCACACGGAGTGACTAGAAACCTATTAGAATCTGCTGGCATCTCTTGCCTTGATGTCAACACAACAAAAACGAATTTACCCACTTAAAGCTTCCTTGATGCGCTCTGCATTTCGACTTCAAATTTTTGTTCACTCTAAATGTAAATAAAGGCTATAAAAATAGTTTTCAATGGCAAATTTTATATTTTTTGCTATAGAAGCCATAAGTCATAAAATTACATACAAATTAATTTCAGCTATTATATTTATTCTATTTTATTTTACCATGATAAATTAGTCAGTAAACTTTCTTGGAATTTCATATGATATATCCAGAGACAAATACAATGTTTTTTCTATTTAACACATAATTATATTCAATATAAATGTATAGAAAACATACAATGCATTTTTTTTTTCATTGCAATTAGGGCTTTCAAAGACTTTCCCAAGGTCCACAATTTTTATGCGGGAAAGGGGACTGAACTCCTTTATTAGACTGTATGCGGGAAAGTTTCGAGGAGACCATTCTGCTGGTTAAGAATTATACCTTAATCCAAATAAATGGCCGAAATTTGTTTGGGATCTAAAGCATTATCAGTTATTGAGGGCTGAAGACTTGAATTTACAAGACTTTGAAAATTCAAATAATTCGTTGAATGATTTCGTATACGAATATAAAGAAAATATTGTAATCGTCAAAAAATTCGAATTCAAGAATTTGACGAATCATTATTCTTTAGAATTTGCCTTCCTGAGTCGGAGAAACACATTTGTTTGGTATTATATCTGTCTGTTGTGATACAAAATCACTCAAAAACCTTTTGAGCTAGTCTCCTGAAATTTGGTACAGGGATTTAAGACAATTTTGTAAATTGCTATTAACCATTAACTGGGGACGTGCGGTCTGTGAGACCGCTAGCGATGGATTTTCCGTCACCCCTATTCTATTTTTAGCTCAGTTGAATGGATTGACCCTGTAGCTTTCCTGTTTTGTGACCTTCAATACATGTGCACTTTTTCAACCGATATCTGCGGATCCTTTTTTAAATAATTCAGTTATTTTTTAAGCTCGGTCTCTAAGAACGCACCTCCCTCTTTGTATCCCAGTGATAAACAAGGTTTAGCAGATGGCGCTAAAATTTGGGCCCCGAAATATCATCCAGTTTACTGACCTATTATGTAGTGCTGCAGATAATTTTAAATGAAGCAGAAAGTGATTTTAGTGATAAGGATAATTGGACAGAAGAGTTTTTCGATGAAAGTTCGCATTCAACTGATTCTGATATGTATGTTCAAAAACAATTATTTTTTCTAGTAATAATGTATTTGAAAATTTTTTAAAATATATTTATATACCAAGAAATATATATACAGTATTTATAGGGTGATTTTTATACTAGTTCTTAACCTGTATGTTTAAAATGTCCCAGAAAACCGTGCTATGAAAGTCATACAAGCCGATAAAAAAAGGGCCAATTTTACCCATTGTCATTTTTATTTTTTTATTTTTCATATAATTGTTGAATTTTAAATTATATTGTCTTCTATATACCTTCATATACTGTAAAAATAAATATGATTTAAAAAGTAAAAAGCAGTATGTTTTTTCAAGAATATTATTTATTGTAACATGTAATTTGAGAAGAAAATGTATGTTCCAACGAATTTACTTTTTTCAATGATAAATTATTTTGAAAAATTTCTAAAACATATCTATATATCAAAAAAAATATCTGTAAAATATATTGACAGTTTTTCATCTGATGCAAATCGTCTCAATGACATTGATTAAATTGCTAAAATGTTATCGTCATTACCATGGATCGGTTTCGTTTAAGAGATTTAATTTAGTAGTATTACTATTATTTGTTAGTACTTTGAAAATAACTATAATTAGAAAAAAAAATATTTCATAACATTACATGGCATTCAACATCAGAAGCATTATCAGTTTTAGTACAATATAAATCCAACAGATGGCAGCACAACGTTGTTCTCTTTCATTTACAGGAAAAGAGAATTAAAGAGAAAACAAAAACATTTTTTTAAAACTTTCTTTTTTACATAAAAGTGTACAACATTAAGTATCCAAAGAGAAAATAGTGAAACAATCAATAGATTCCAAATCAAGCATTTAGGAAATTTCCATCTGTAGATAAATAACATATGGTATATATAGTATAAATGTATCTGTAGAAATGCGTTACCTATAAGTATTTGAGATAATTTTTTCATAGAGGTCGTCATTATATTTGAATTTACCCGACACCTATTTTCGAAATTTTTCAGAATAAAATAGCTCGAATATTGAGATTTTGTAAAAATACTTAAAAAAAAAAAATAAAAGCTTCAAAATATTTTAGTAAATTAATTGATCTTACTCAATACTCTTTCAATTTAAAGGAAATTAAGTATAAATTTTTTGAAAAATAGTTTAAAGTACCATTTAGGGGAAATTTGAATATGTAAATCAAAACATTAGGCTATTTATGTTTCAGTTAGAAAAATATATTTCAAAATAATTAAGTATTTTATTTTTGAGCTTCTCCAAAAAGTCTTTGATTTAAGATTGTGATAAAGATTGGATGCTCTTGCAAATCAAAAAATATTTTTTAAAATATATAAAAATCAAAGAGAAGAAAATTGTACGAAAAAAAATTGATTTATCTAAAAAAATTATTTTTCGAATTTTCGAGTGTTATAAAAATGACTTTTGTGCCATAATGACCTGAAAAGTTACCGAAAAAGGTCTTTCAAACTTTAAATAAAAATCTAATTAAATTTTGGAAAATGTTTTCTTAATATGACCCTTTTATTCAAAGCTTAATTTTCAGACAAATTTTGCACATCTAGCTAAAATGGTCTGCTCTATAGAAAGTTTTGAATGATTTTTTTTTCCGCCATGCATGTTGAAATTTACAAATAATATGTCAAATATAAAGCTTTCTCTGGAGATTTTTAGACGTTGTTACAAAGAAAAAGAAATCTGAGACAGTACAAACACGTTAATTTTATTGATTTAAAAATACATATAATATTTGGTGGGTACAAATATAAAGAAGAAGTAGTACAAGTTTATTAAAAATAATTCTACAGTTTCCAATCAAGTTTATGGATTTTTTTACAAGCAGATTTCTGAATATAAAGAAAAGTGAGAAAAGTGCATCTTTGGTCAAAATTGCAAGCGATTCGAAAACAGGAAATGCCATGCACTTTTTCAAGCGATTCATTTCATATACTCTTTTTTTTCATTAATTTTCTTTTTTTCAATTCTGTTCAGTGTATTCGTTTCTCTGTCGTAATCTTCATTAAATATCGAGAACAATAACTTGAAAAGTATCTTACACTTTCAACAAATACCTTGCCAACACCAACATCTTCTCCATTTTTGGTATTATTTGAATGAAGAATGAAAGTACTTAATTCTTTCAAAGCACTGTTTATTTTGTTGAAAATCAAAATTTTTATAGATAAAATTACTACAACGCAATGCATCAAATCAAAATTTTCAGGTAATTAAATACTGGATCTAGGTTCAAAAGATGGAATTTAAAATATCATTTTAAATTTAAAGATAAGAACTTTACTCTGCCGGGCGTTTAAAACAATTTAAATAATAATAATGTGATTATTTTTCACCAAAAATTTAATCCTGAGAATTCGCAAAGTTTATTCTGCAGTTCGAAAGAGAAAACAAGAATAAAAAAAAACATTTTTGGAAAAATATCGTTTGACTTTTAAATTTTTAGTCTTTGGAATTTCAAAATTCGAAATAGTTAATTTTCAAGATTTTTATTAATAAATTATCACAAAATAAGGCAGCGATCAAAATTTTTCAACTGATTAAATACTAAATCTAGGATCAAGAGATTGAGTTTAAAATGTATTTTAAAATTAATCAATAAGAGCTTTACTGTGCCATAATTTAAAAACGGTTTAAATAATAAATAATAATTCGATTATTTTTTCTGAAAAATTTATCCTGAGAATTTGCAGAGCTCATTTTGCAGTCGAAAAGAGGAAACAAGAATAAAGAAAACCATTTTGGAAAAATATCGTTTGGTTTTTAAATTTTTGTCCTTGGAATTTCTAAATTACGAATAGTTATTTATAAAGAGTTGGAATTTAAAATATTATTTGAAACTAATGAATAGAAACTGAATAAATTTGGATAATTTATTCAAAAAAATAATAAATAGGCTTTAAATATAAATAAATAATAATGTGATTATTTTTCTTTGTAAAAAATTCATTCTGCCGTCGAAAAGAAGGTAAAACAAATGCATAAAAGTTTGGAAAAATATCGTTTGACTTTCAGATTTTTAGCGTTTGGAATTCCTAAATCCTAAACAGTTATTTTAACTGTTTAAGACTTTCCAAAAGCTATTTCACCTTTTACATGAAAATACCTGAAACAAAATATAATAAAGGTAAAAAGAAATTTTAAATCATAGCATACATTTATTATGATTAAACCTTTCTCAGTTATTATATTCGAATAAAGCGTCCTCTTTTCTGTCATCTTTAAAATAGATATACGATCTGTGATCAATCAAAACAATGCATCAATCACTTTCAAGTTTGCTGACTTGAGTAATTTTTGCTATTTAAATACTGATTTTGTGACCTCATATTTTAATGATTTATATATAAATATTTTGTCACATCCTACCTACTCATTAATCCATAAATCACTATTAATTTTGCATAAATGTTTGATTGCTTGGTATTTTCAAGGAAATAACAAGTCGACCTTAATCAATTAACGAAAAACAAGATGGTCAGAAAGGTGTTTGGAAAATCTTATTGCTGGCATTACATTATTTTACAATAATAAGATGTCAAGCCGATGGAGAAAAACATGTGTGGAATAAGAATTTTAAAATTAAATAATCAATGTTTTATGAGAAACATTAAATCAATTACAGCTGAATATGTTAATTTCAAGCAGATAATCTAGAAAAAAGTACATTTATTCTATGCAACTGATTGATAATTAGTATACGTTCATCCAATGTTATGATTCTACAAGAAGAGCTTGCAGCATATAATATCCAGCGTATACAATAAATGATCTAAATTGGAATTGAACTTATTTTTTCGATTATTGATTCAATTCTTAACTTTATTCAATTCTTTATTATTCAATTCTTAATTTTTACAAACAAATTCTTGAGTATAAAATCTGTTCTCAGCCAATTGTTGAAATCAAAATGCTTTGGTTAGGTTCTTAGTATGGTCGAAAGTATTGCTGATTTAAGCAATTAAATAGATAGCAATCAAATAGATTAATAGATAACAATCGGAGGGAAATTCTCAATTCTCGAGAAATTTTAGCCACCACAATATATGTAATGGTAATTCTGAAATCAGTTTCAAATATAATTTTGAAAAAATCCATAAAGCCACACAAGAGAAAAACATCCTGCAATAGTTTAATATGTTAACACTAATGGTGCAATTTGTGTCTCTTCATCCAGCGATTGCATTAACAGAATTTCTCTTTGATAAAATCCATACTACACGATACTATGAAAAATTTCAAATTATGAACCCCCAGAACCATCTGACTGGACTTCGAACTACGAACTTATATTGGTCATTGATTGTTGATCTTTTATACCCGAATTAAAGCAAGTTGAACATTCTTAGAAAGCCATTCCCCTGTGCGGGAGTCCGATTTTTAAGGCATGAATTAATTTTCCGCTGTTAATTAGATAAATAATAATTTAATAGTTTCATTTTTTGTACTGTTAAAATCAAAACTTTAAAAAAGATGACAATAGCAATTTCTTCTACCACCAACTGACCCGTTCAAACTGCGAATGATTAAATCAAGTTTAATTGGATCAAGCCTTCATTATACCATGTAGTAGAAAGATTTTTCGCTGCAACAGACAAATCATTTCACTCAAACAATGAATCAAATGTTTGAATCAAAGTTTGTTGCATCCTGTGGAGCCGACTTAAATGGTTTCAAACGGATGTTCAGACTGCATTCATTGACGCAGAAAGATTTGACTCATTTCATCGTCTCATCATTTGTCACATCTTTGAAATTAACTTTTATGATGTTTGATATTATCTGCATCAGGCCTCATACTCTATTAAAAAGTTTTGGTTGATTTTTTAAAATTTCTTTAGGGTATGATGGATTAATGAAGACCTTAAAAGTTTCAACTAGCTTAGTTGATTTTCTAATTTTCTATACAGTGTCAATTAATATTATTACCACAAGGGGATTATTGACTGACTTTAATACGCTTTTCAAAAACTATTTAGTTAGGAGTATGAAGTTTAGTGCATATATATAACAAAATATAAAAATAGTTAAAAACTCTTTTAAACTATGTTCAATACTTAAAAGAAATTCTAATTTAATTTTTAAAATTTTTCTATCTGCTTTGATTTTTAACTGGTTTTCATTTCATTTGTATTGCAATCACTTCAAAATACATCTGAAAAAATACAGAGGGTTATTTTTGTTATTTTATTTAAAAGTTAATTTCAGAAAATATTTTTATGCATATGTAATGAATTTTCATCATTTTATATTTTTTATAAGGTAAATTTGACTTTAAACTATCAAAATGAAGTATAAAATTATTAATAAATAAATAAACGTAACTCTAAATTATTAATAAATAGATTTCATTTTAAATGTTTAATAATTAATTATAAAACCATATTATTATTAATGATAATTATGTATACGTATTAATTAAACTAAATGGATTAAATATAGATTAACTGATTTTATTGCAAAATTTATGCTATTTTAATAAATAAGAAAAATTGTTATTTTAATGCATAAGAAAAATTGATTTAATTAATAAATTAGTAGTATTCTTGTGCTAAAATAATAGTAAAAAGTATAATAAAAAATTTATTGTACTTCCTTAATTTTTTTTATTTTTATTTCAATTTCAATTTTATTTTATTTCAAGTTTCAGCCGAGTTTATGTAGAAGATGAAGATATGAAATTACGGGCCAACTGTTGCACACACCAGTGCTAATGGGTTAAAAAAATAACGACTGAACAAAAATTATTAAATTATAATAGGTTAAGAAAATATAAATATAATTTCAGGTGGAAAAAATATGTTAAACTGCATCTTTTTTGTTTATTTAGTCAATTTCTCTTCTTTTGAATATCTGATTTATTAAAAATTTACTATTTCTAATGAAAATTTAAAATACAAAGGAAAACATTTTTGTAAATTTATTCACAGTTTAATTATTTATAAGATATTATGATTCTAATATTTATTTTAAATTTCTATCGAGCGGGATTTAGAAAAATTGCTGCAATAAATAAGATAATTTTGGAAAGAGAACATTTCATTTATTTGGAATAAATGAATTTTTACGTACAAGGAGAGTTATAATTTTTTTAACAATTCGTATAGAAACACTTTCATTAAAATATTCATAACGTCATATATATATTCATTATGCAAAAAAGATAATAAACAGTATTTTTTCTAATATATAAATAATTTTTCATTTAATCTGCATATAAAATTTTAAAGGAAACTTTATAAAAGATCGAAGGATTCTGTAAGGAGAAAAGAAAGTATCATCATTTAAATACAAGAATCAAACGTATTTTTATAAACATTATAAAATTGTCAATGATATATGCCTTTGGATAATTAATTTTATATGAAAGGAAAATTCTGAATAGAAGTTTATTATAATTTTATTTATAAACTAAAACTTATATAATTTGAAGCTAACGATGCTTTAAAAAATGCTATTATATGTATGGGCTTGTTTCTATATGCTTTAAACTTAACTTTTTAACTTTTATCGAAGCATTTTAAAGTAAAATTCAAAATCACAAAAAAAATAATAATAACAGCTTATCTTAAATCCTAAAAAAAATTGGATAAAGTTAGCAGTGCAGTAACCCTTGAGTGTTTCTAATGATTAAGATTTTATAAATATCCAAGAAATCGCTTTCTATTTGTTTAGCATTAACTAGCCAAAAGATATTGCCTACTTTAACTGCAAGAATTTGGAGTGAACATTTCTTGCCGTAGCAGCATTTGTTCTTTGTTGAAAGTGAATCGAACATACAGATTCAAAGATAAAGAAATTGAATGGGAAATAGTTAAGAGTAGCTCTTGGAATTGTAATCTTATATACATGTAAAAAAAAAGAGTTTTTGTTTCTGTATTTATTCTTCGAAATATTTCTTCATTATTGTATGGAGAAACTTGATTGACAGGTCAGTTTGATTTGGTCCATTGTTATATGGTGAAATCCTTAGGTATCTCCTTATTTCATCTGTAAAAGGGAAAAACATTATAAATGTACAGAAATAGAGAACTGTATATTTCATGAAACTACATATAAAAACTACATATTTCACATATATAGGAACATATACATATACTACATATTTCATATATATAGAAATATATATATAGGAACATAAACATATACCACATATTTCATATATATAGGAACATATACATGTACTACATATTTCATATATATATATAGGAACATATACATATACTACATATTTCATATATATAGGAACATATACCACATATTTCATATATATAGGAACATATACATGTACTACATATTTCATATATATATATAGGAACATATACATATACTACATATTTCATATATATAGGAACATATACCACATATTTCATATATATAGGAACATATACATGTACTACATATTTCATATATATATATAGGAACATATACATATACTACATATTTCATATATATAGGAACATATACATATACCACATATTTCATATATATAGGAACATATACTTGTACTACATATTTCATATATATATATAGGAACATATACATATACTACATATTTCATATATATAGGAACATATACATATACCACATATTTCCTATATATAGGAACATATACATGTACTACATATTTCATATATATATATAGGAACATATACATATACCACATATTTCATATATATATATAGGAACATATACATATACTACATATTTCATATATATACATATATAGAAAACTGCATATTTCATGTAGTAACATAAAAATTTATCTGTAACAATAGAAAAAAAAGACTTAACACCAATTTTAATATTAAGTGAAAGAAACTTACAAGTTTTCATAAAGAATCCGTATCTAGTCTTTGAATCTTTGCTCTCCTATAAATTGAAGAAAAAAGTATATTATTGCCATTAGTATAAATTTGTTGTCGAACTTTTAAATTATTCTTGACAAATAATACTTTTTTTTTTCATTTAAAACAAACTATATTCAAAACCTATGCCGTTTAAATAAAAAAAAAACACTTGAAAAAATCATTTTAAATAAAGAATCAGAATTCATTTCTTTCTGGTATTGTTATTATCATGCAAACTTTTCCGCGCATGGGAGAGCCGTGATCACGTGACCTGCCATTGTAGTTATATAGTCTATTTTTAAATAGTGCCTTAATGTAGAATCAAAAACAATTTAACTAAGAATTGATTTAGTTTTACTCAATATTATGAAGTAGTTCCAACTTTGTATAGTTAGCAAAGAATGCAGTTTACAACAAAAAAAGTGCCTCATAATGGGTGACTTTTGTTTACATTTGCCTTTCAGCTGATGTTCATCCATGGCAAAATATAATCTGGCCTTTCATTGTCCAAAATATTTTTCATCGAAATGTTTTAAATTTATTATTTAAGAAATAATATATTAGAATACCTGTTCCAAATTCAGAATCAAATAAGTGCATTCGCCCGAAGATTTTGTTCGATCATTTTGATCGTTATTTGTAATTTCCTATTGATCAAAATTTCTGCAAATCATTTGTTAACATGACTTTATTCTAAGTTAGAACATTGAAGTCGTTTATAAAATTTGCATATTTAATGAATCAATGTGCAATTTTTCTCAGCAAGCCTGCATTACAGCTTATAAACATTGCTTGAGAGGCGGACATTTCTAAGAAATGAAGATTCGTGGTTATTTATAATAATTTACTACATTTTCCATCCTTTAATAATATATTAAATATAAATTAAAATCTTTTGGGAATTTCTTTTGAAATAAAATTATTACGATGATTATTTTTTTCCGAAATCAGCTTTAATCAGTCTTGTTTTTATTAATAATATGAGACATTTTACATTAAATACATTCATATATTAATGTTAAGAAAACATAATATAAGAAACTTCGTTTATAGAAATCTGCTTTTACCAAGTGTGTTGATTTATTTAAAAATTTGTTTCTTAGTCTGGATAAACACACACACACATTCGCAGATCCGAATCAGACAAAAGACGCTTCACTGATGGTTGTTTGAAATCGTCAAGGAATTACAGCTTCAGAGATTAATTCCAGTTCAGACGTTTAGATGATCACTATTTGATCTAACATTTTATAATGGGTAGTTGTTTAAAATATAGGAGCCAATTTCAAAATCATATTCGTATACCAAAATCCATGTTGAAACCGGATAGCCAGATATCTGTCACGGCTCATTTAAACCTTTTCCCAATTTTTTTCCACTTCCTCTTCAATATTTAATGGATATTTTCTGAAATCCCTGAGATAAACTTCGACAAATGGTGACAATTCTTTAGCACCAACATTCAGTTTCTTTGCAATTCTTTGTTTTTGGTGCAACAAAAAAAATAATGACAGTATTCGAACTTGGAAACAATTAGAACCATGCCAATGGAATAGCGCCAATATTCTCATTTGAAGTTGGTGTAACTGATTTCAAACCAGCGGAAGTGGTTCCCAAACACTTTCTCTTATACTTTCTAATAAGGGTGTTATCCCAGAGAATGCTTTGCATAGCACTAGTGTTCAATAATTAAGAAATGCTACTTCTCTCTTGAACTTAACAGCTTATAACAGTATCTATCGTGTCATCCATGACGAGTTTTTTGACAATTAATCCCTATCATGCGGTTAATAGTGTTTTGTGTTTTAGAATTCGAATTTGTGTTTTATGCACGTTTTTTCCAAACAGTTACAACAAAAATTTGACTCGGAACTAAATTTATATTCACAAAATCCCATAACAAATTTGATATATTTGAGTGATTTGATTTGATATATTAGAGTTTTTGAGTTTACGCGTTTACATGTTCCTGAAAGTACAAACCAACAGACACTCGACCCCTGTTTGGATTTTGCTCAAATTTGATAGGTGCGTAAAATATAGATGTGTGGACCTATTTTTTTCTATCTATCTATTTTATTTTCGTTTTGTAATTATCATGGTAACTGATATTCAAATATTCCGGACAAAGTTCCTCTGACTGGATATTGCAGAAAATTTGATGGAAATCTAAAACATTTGGTATAAAAACCGTACAACAAATTTTATTTGACCAGCTCGAAACGTTTTTGAGTTATCTTTGTTACAGAGAGATAGACAGACGGACGGACATTTTCCAAAAATGTGGTTTTAGAACTTAAGGAGGTCTGAAACGTTGAAACTGATCAAAAGTTTTTGACGATTACAATGCTTTCTCTATACTACATATACGAGGTTGTAAAAATTATATTATTACAATAACTTACTGGGAATTTATGTCCAAGACTAATTTGGTTCTTTTTAGTTAAAGGTTTGTGAACTTGCTTAGTAACTGTTTAATCCATTATTCAATGTCGGTAACGTAATGACATTCCGAAATTGACTTAATTTATATCATTTGGGATAAAACCGACTTACTTGACATCGCCCTCAGGCGAAGGAGGTCTAAGCGTATTGGAGTCGTTGCTGCCCAAACTGTCGCTGCCTTTGACGGCCTTCGTCCTCTGCAGGGAGGGTTGGCGGCTGGAGCGTCGCTTCACTTCAGCGATTGGAAGGGTGGGCTTGTTGCAGTAGTCGTCTGTGTCACGATCTGTGGACGATGATTCATCGATGTTGCGGAATTTGGGGGCTCTACAACCTAAAAGGGAGATTAAAGAAAAACAATGGGAAAAGGACAGAAGTGTTTGACATTTTTTTTATAAATAAAACAAAATTGGTATCGATTATCAAGAATATATTTAATAAAACACTGTGAAAATAACAATTCGAAGAGCTGAAGAAAGAAGTAAAGATGATTATAGAATATATTGTCAAAATGTTCTAAATGAAAGGTCGTAACACGACACACGGAATTTAAAGCTCTTTTGCTAAATAATGCGTTGGAACAGTTAAAAAGCACTTTTTACATAACCAGTGGCAGTGATCTCTCCAAAGCTTTCTCTCAATAAAAGTGTTAGCTTATAATAGTTACGACATATTAACCCTTGACGTGAATATAGCATTTTTACTGAATCTACCGTGTCATCCTTGGCGAGTTATTTGGCGATTAATCCTAGTTAATGCGGTTAAGAGTATCCAAAAATCGAATTTGTGTTTTAGATTCGTTTTTCCCATCCGATTTGAACAAAATTTTGATCCCAAAACTAAACTTGTAATTTCAAAATTTCGTACCAAATTTGATGTATTTAAATAGTTTACATGTTTCATTGCGTTTCATAGTTTACATTGCGTTTACATGTTTCTGAAAGAACAGAACAACAGTTAATCAACATCTTGTTTGGTTTGGCTCAAAATTATATAGGCGTATAGACTATATATGCTAATTCTTTGTACCGACTTTTATCCAACCAGCTCTTTTCGTTTTGCATTTATCGTGTTAACTTATATTCAAACAGCAGGATAAGCAGATTTTTTCTGAACGAATTTTGCTAAAATCTGATAGAAATCTACGAATATAGTATAAAGATCGTTCGCCTAGCTCAAAGGTGTTTTTTAGTTATCTTTTTCGCAGACAGACAGTGAGAAAATTTACCAAAAATGTGTTTTTCGAATTCAGTGACGTCTAAAACTTTGAGACATTCATCAAAATCCCAATCTCGATTTTTGACGATTACTATACTTTCTTTGAATTACGAATATGATAAAGTAAAAATATAAATCAGAACTCAAAGACTTCCTTAGCATTATCTCATTTCAAAAGTACAGAATATCCATTCTTTCTAGCTGCATTTTCTTTTGCTATAAAAATTATGAAATGAGGTATAATAAATATTTTAAAAAGTCACTAAAAAACTGAGAATATTTATGATAATTTACTTAGACTTCGAAAAATATTTTCTAAGCGCAATTGATGCACAATATTTTTTTCAGCATTTTACCATAGTACTCAATACACGAAATTTTTCCGCAAGCGTATTTTTTACAGATTTTATTCATTATACAGTGAAACACTTCTATGTTGAGAAAAGAAAATATGTAATGTAGCACCTCTTTTCCCCCTTGAGCAGAGAGAGCCCCCTTGTTTCGTTTTGCAACAAGGGAGACAACCAGTTGAATGGCAGACCTGCATCCTGAGGTCGACTTTTTCCCTATGCGTAACCCTTGCTCTAACGCTGAATGCTTTCGGCTGGAAACCGTGGAATCCCCCCACCATACTGTTTTCTTTAACCTAATTGTCTATGTGTGTTTGTAAATTTTGTAGTGTAGCTGTGTTTGTGGAAATTAAAAATAGTATATTTAAAACCGGGCAGTTCCTTACAAAATCACAACACATCCACTATAGTAATAGAATTTTTCTTTAAAATTATTAGTGTGTATTTTTACCAATCCATTTAATGCCATGCTTTTATTTCTGGTAATTTAACTACAATTTCACGATCTTATATAAACAAAAGTTAGGAAGAATATATTATTACCAGTAAGGGATTTAATCGTCGCTGTATCTTTCACAGGAGTGTCCATGGTCTCAGGAGCGACTGATACTTCTTCCTGTTCCCCGTTCTCTTGGGCGTCCCTGATGGGCTCGAAGTGGGTGTGGTCTTGGATCTCGATGCTCAGCTCCTCATCTTCTTCTACGTATTCGTCCTCTTCCTGTTCACTAACGGACGGGATAAGGCCCGGACGTCGGAAGGATGTGGCGCTCGATGGAGGAGTGCCCTCTTCCGAAGAATTCAAGCTAGACATGGAATCTATGAAAAGAAAGGGATAAGGAGTTTTAATTTAGTAGAAAGTAAATGGGTATCTGCTTTATTAGTTGAAGCGAAACTGTTATTGCGATTAAAGCGCACTTGTTGATTTTCGCTTGTGCTGATACACCGGTTCAGTGTTTTGTTTTAGATTTTATGCAGTATTATATGAAAATTATAATTGATGAGGTGAAATTAATATAAAACTAGTATTTGAAACATAATAGTAACAAAGATGACATTGCAATCACTGTATAAATCCAATGACATTAAAATTTAGATAAATGTTACAATTAACTGTAGCAAATTTCGGACCATTATAATGACAATTCAAAACTTCAAAAGGAAACTTCTAATGGTGCATTGATTCTAAAAAATGATTCCGCATTTGATATTTGAATTAAAATTTATAAAACTTTACTTCATTCAGTGTTTTTATCTTCCACAATTACAAAACTATTAAGAGTTTAAATTCAAAAATAAGTTCTATTTTCAAGCTTCAAAAAATTTATTTTATCACCTCCCTCTCATTGCAAACGATTTCTCCCTTTTTTCATTCTTTTATTCTGATCATAAATTGTAAAAACAATTGCTGCAGATTGCTAAATCACTTTTCATTCAGTTTCATTGCAGTTCAAGTTCTGCACTTTCAGATAGGTTCAAAAATAGTCCATCAATTCAATACGAATACTTTTAATCATCCAAAATACAGCCTGGATTTGGCACCAAGTGATAACCATTTCTTCAGGCAATTGAAAGCTATTTGTGCTATATAATTTCGACAGTTAAAATGGATCTATGATCCCATTTCAGGATATCATAATTCTTTGGAATCAAATTTTTAGAATAAGGAATTTCAGATCTTATAAAATGTAAGGACAAGTGTCTCAACTTGAATCTCTACTAATAATGCAGAAGAATGCGTGTATCGGTGTATATGTTACCGTTAAAGTATATAATGCAGTTATTTCATAGAATACCTAGTTATTCCATGAAATAACTGATCGTGTCCGTTAAAGTGTGTAATATGTTATTCATTTGACACTTTAACTAGTTATTCTAACTAGGTATTTGTGGCGATCCTGCTTCCATCAAAATGACTGTATTCGAAAAACTATTTTCCTAACTGCGCACCGGAAGTACGAAGCAGTTATCTACGATCAAGCGCGCGAGCTGTGCGAATTAAAAAGATAAATTTCCGGTCTTTCAAAAAAATCTGTTGTCTGTCGATGTGTTAGCGTTAAAAATTAAAAGATGTTTATTTTTATATAAAAAAAGTCGTCGCTCATTCTTTATGTGTGGATGTAACTTAACTATCCCAATTTGCAACCTTCTCCACTAAAACATCCCACATTTGGTGACTCGAAAAGTGAAAGGATAACTTTCCCAGTTTTCTTTATGCATTAAATGGCGCCATAGCGCATTTCTTCCTAATGGCGGTAAGCGTATCGTTGAATATTGTTTCTATTTTCACAGCCTAAATAATTTCCATCGGAACTTCTGTTATATAATTTGGATTAGCATTTTCATATTATTTACTCTGATTATCAGTATATTATTTGTATTTTCGTATTTCAAAGCAGTTTTGTGAAATTATATTTATAACGTGCCTTTGATTTCTTGAATAAAACATGCCAGGAGATACTCCAAATTCCGCCAACAACGACGCAACAGTTTCTCGTGTTGGCGTCAAACTTCCGCCTTTCTGGAAAGCTAACCCTGCATTATGGTTTGTTCAACTTGAGGCGCAATTCGCCTTGGCGGGAATTACTGCTGACGATACAAAATTTAATCATGTTATTTCCGCAGTTGATTCTGATATTTTGAATTGTGTAAGCGATATAATATTGAAACCTCCTGATACTGATAAATATCCAACATTAAAAAAACGTTTAATTGAGTTGCATTCTGAAAGTGAAGCTTCGAAAATACGTACGCTGCTACAAGGCCTAGAACTTGGCGACCAACGACCATCTCAGTTATTAGCTCGTATGAAAACATTGGCGGGCGATACTGTTGGCGAGCCACTCTTAAAATCTCTTTGGCTCGGAAGACTGCCAAACAGCACACAAACTATTTTAACTGCTTTGAATGAAGATTTAGCTGGTTTAGCATCAGTTGCAGATAAAATAAATGATTTGGCTGGCCATTCAAACATTAATTCCGTTACTCCTCAATCTTCGAATAATCAAATAGCCCAACTTGAAAAACAAGTCGCCCATTTGACGACTTTAGTTGGCGAGCTTACTACAACAATGCGCCAATCACGCTCTCAAAGCAGAAATAGAAATCGACCTTTTAAAAACAGTCGTAGTTGCTCTCGTGATCGCTTAAAAAAATATAAAGAACCTGCTGATGGCATTTGCTTTTATCATACAAATTTTGGCACAAAAGCAAAAAAATGTAGTTTGCCTTGCTCTTTCAAGAATTCGGGAAACTAAATCGGCGGTCGTCCACTGGCCTTGGCCACGATCGCAAAATTAATAGAATTATGCTGGCCGATAAAGTTAGTAAATGGAAATTTTTAGTGGATACAGGCGCAGACGTATCTGTTTTACCAAACAATTATGCTCCTAAAGCTGATTCCTCTAATGAATTACTCCTCTTAGCTGCTAATGGCACAAAAATAGCTACTTTTGGTAAAAAACGCCTTACGCTAGACTTAAATTTACGGCGAAATTTTACTTGGTCTTTCATAATTGCAAATGTGAACCAACCAATTATAGGTGTTGATTTTTTAAAACACTATAATCTTTTCGTTGATATTAAAAGTGGTTGTTTGATTGATGGCATAACTAAATTAACCACTCAAGGCAAATATACAAACACAGATTCATTAACTTCTGGTATATCCATTTTGCTTGGTGATTCAGAATTCTATGACATTTTATCGCAATTCCAAGACCTCACTAATCCATCTCAACCAACAAAAAGCAAAGTATCAACTAAAATACATCACTTTATTGAAACAACTGGTCAACCAGTATTTTCGAGACCTCGTCGCTTATCTCCCCAGTTGCTAAAAATTGCACGTCAGGAATTTGAATTTTTAATGTCTCAAGGTATTATCCGTCCTTCTAGTAGCCCATGGGCAAGTCCTCTACACATGGTGAAAAAGTCTAATGGAGAATGGAGACCGTGTGGCGACTACCGTCGTTTAAATTCAATTACCGTTCCTGATAGATACCCAGTTCCTCATATTCAAGATTGCACTCAAATGTTTTTCAATAAAACCATTTTCTCCACCCTGGATTTGATCCGAGCTTATCATCAAATTCCTATTAACCCAGCGGACATTCCAAAAACAGCAATCACAACCCCATTTGGTCTTTTTGAATATGTTTATATGCCCTTTGGTTTAAGAAACGCGGGACAAACCTTTCAACGTTATATACATCAAGTTTTGTCAAATTTAGATTTCTGCATTCCTTATTTTGATGACATACTGATTGCATCAAATAATGTAGAACAGCACAAACAACATTTAAAAACAGTATTTGAACGATTATCTCAGCACGGATTGAAACTAAACCCTTCAAAATGCGTCCTTGGGAAGCAATCGGTAAAGTTTCTAGGTTGTCTAATTACATCTGAAGGCGTGAAACCTTTACCGGAAAAAGTTCAAGCCATTTCTGATTTTCCCAAACCTCAAAATATATCTGAGCTAAAGCGTTTCTTGGCCATGCTCAATTTTTACCGTCGATTTTTGCCTCATGCCGCTCAGACTCAAGCTAGCCTACACGAACTTTTAAAAAACTCTAAAAAGAATGATAAGCGACTTGTTCCTTGGACTGACCTCACTACAGAAGCTTTCGAAAAATGCAAATCTGATATTGCAAATGCAGCTACTTTGAACTTCCATTCACCTAACCAGCAATTATCTATCATGGTTGATGCTTCAGACTCAGCCGTCGGATCTGTCCTCCATACAACTACGTCTAATGGTCAACAACCTCTAGCATTTTATTCCCGAAAACTTACGTCCTCAGAACGTAAATACAGTACGTATGATAGGGAACTTTTGGCGATATATGCAACTATCAAATATTTTCGACACTTGTTGGAAGGTCAAAATTTCATAATATTTACAGATCATCGACCTCTTACTTTTGCTTTCACCAAAAAATCTGACTCTTCTTCTCCAAGACAACTAAGATACCTTGATTTCATTGCACAATTCAGCACCGACATCAGGCACGTATCGGGCTCAAAAAACGTTGTAGCTGATACCTTATCTCGTATTAATGAAATACAGTTACCAAAAATAGACTTTTCTGCCATGGCGGAAGCACAAGCATCTGATGAAGAACTTCAGACTATTTTGGCAAAGAATGAACTGTCACTTTGTTTAAAACCTCTCTCAACCGACCCCAATTCATCTAAACTTTACTGTGATGTCAAGCAAAACAAAATTAGACCTTACGTCCCAGAAATTTTCCGAAAGAAAGTTTTTCTATCTTTGCACAATATTTCCCACCCAGGTATCCGTGCCACTAAACATTTGATTTCAGAGAGATTCTTTTGGCCGTCCATGCAAAAGGACATTTCAAATTTTACCCGTTCATGTCTAGATTGCCAAAAATCTAAAATAGCTAGACACACCAATAGTCCTCTTAAATCTTTTCAATTACCTGCAGCCAGATTCGATCATGTTCATCTAGATCTCGTAGGACCTCTTCCACCTTCAAACAATTGCGGATACCTACTTACCTGCATATATCGTTTCACACGATGGCCTGAGGCAATTCCCATTCCTGATATTTCTGCTGAAACTGTTGCGCGTGCATTCATAACTCATTGGATCTCACGCTTCGGTTTGCCTTCAATAATCACGACAGATCAAGGACGACAATTCCAAAGCAACTTGTTTTCTTTGCTCAGCAAACTCTTGGGTGTCCAAAAGATCCGAACGACCCCATACCACCCAAAAAGCAATGGAATAGTCGAGCGATTCCATCGATCTCTTAAACAAAGCCTCCGATGTCATGCATCTACGAAATGGACCGAATCAATTCCTTTGGTTTTGCTCGGACTCCGAACCGCATTAAAAGAAGATCTACAGTGCACATCGGCCGAACTAGTTTATGGCTCAACCCTTAAACTACCATCAGAATTTTTTGAATCCCCTTCAATTAACGTCGAGCCTCATGAGTTCCTAATAAATTTACGGACCTTGATGGATCAACTTAAACCTGTTGCTACTGCACCTCATGACACCAAGAAAGTATTCGTTCATCCAGCTCTGGGCACTTGCTCACATGTGTTCGTGCGCCATGATGCTGTTAAAAAACCTTTACAAGCGCCATACGATGGACCATACCTCGTACTCAAACGAACTGATAAAATGTTCACAATTGAAAAGAACGGCAAACAGTCCACGATCAACATTGATCGCTTAAAGCCTGCGTTCTTCGAGAACTCTCACCAGTCCTCTGCACCAGCAATATCACCACCAGTTGCAGTTCCGACTTCACCAAAACCAGTACCTGAACTGTCTCCATCGAGTCCTGTGTCACCTACAAATTCTACTCCAGTACCTTATGTGACCAGATCTGGCCGACGAGTTCGCTTCAACATTCGTTACCTCTAACTTCAGTGCCTGCTGCACTACTAGAGGGGGGAGTACTGTGGCGATCCTGCTTCCATCAAAATGACTGTATTCGAAAAACTATTTTCCTAACTGCGCACCGGAAGTACGAAGCAGTTATCTACGATCAAGCGCGCGAGCTGTGCGAATTAAAAAGATAAATTTCCGGTCTTTCAAAAAAATCTGTTGTCTGTCGATGTGTTAGCGTTAAAAATTAAAAGATGTTTATTTTTATATAAAAAAAGTCGTCGCTCATTCTTTATGTGTGGATGTAACTTAACTATCCCAATTTGCAACCTTCTCCACTAAAACATCCCACATATTCTATAAATTAACTAATGAGAGACAGTTAAAGTGTAAAATAAACAATTTATCTAAAATGAAATTAAAATAATGATAGACAATTAAAATGAAAAAGCAGCAATTTATGTAATTTATGCAGCGTATAAATGGTATTTATGGAAACGTACCATAAAATCATTTGTTACAACAAGGATTACTAAAATGACACTTGGAATGACAAAGAACATTATTTCTAAAACAAAAACATTTTTTTTTTATTTCTAAAACAAGCAAACAAAAACATAAATGCAGTAGGGGAGAAAGGTAAATGTATTTGTCGTGCGAGATATATGATATAGATTATTTTACACTTTAACGGGCTGCGGATCGTTATTCTATGAAATAACTAGTTAAACCATGAAATACAAGAGAGTTTTACACTTTAACGGACACGATCAGTTATTTCATGGAATAACTAGGTATTCTATAAAATAACGGATTTCATATTTTAACGGTAGCATATATATCTATGATGCTTTACAGAACAGACCGCTCGATCTTGAGCTTTCAAATTTGGCACGAATAGATGCTTGGAACGTTATTCTATGAAATAACTAGTTAAACCATGAAATACAAGAGAGTTTTACACTTTAACGGACACAATCAGTTATTTCATGGAATGACTAGGTATTCTATAAAATAACGGATTTCATATTTTAACGGTAGCATATATATCTATGATGCTTTACAGAACAGACCGCTCGATCTTGAGCTTTCAAATTTGGCACGAATAGATGCTTGGAACGTATACTTCATGACGATTTTTTTTCCGAAATTTCAATAAGAGTTTTAATTAATCAAAATGAAACAAAATCACGCCTTTCCATAATAACTTCCAAAATTATTGGCATATAAAATAGGATCATACCATTTTAAAAAGGTCTTTTTTATGATGCCAATTTAATTGTCATGGAAGATTTCCGTGAGTTTTGAAAGTATTTTAAAAATGTTTTCTTCTGTAATTTTCAACAATGATTTTAGTTTTTGCAATAAAATTTAAGCTGTTTGCATTGTTCCGTTAAATGTTATTTCGAGTGATTTTCATCAATTAGATAGAAAAGGAGAATATCCCTTTTTATTATCCTAATTTGCAAAAATGCAATTAACAGATAGATTACTCGGATAATTACGACTTTAAAGATGCAGTGATACCATGGGACTTGAATCATTCAGGGAAGCTCAAGTACACAATAAATAGAACAGTTACAAAGCAATTAAAATAATAGGATTTTATTAATACAATTTGAAACTGAAAAATATTTCGTTGATAAATCATGCCTGAGGCGATTAATAGTGAATATGCCAAAAAGGAACAAACAATTGTTTTTTTATGTCCATAATAGAAGTTCAGTCCCTACGAGGGTCCGTCATTGATCACCAATAGAACCTTCTTTTCGATTTTCCCCCGGAAAACTAACATATTTTAGAAGATTAGAAGATCAGAATGTCTGCTCATAAGAAAACCTCCCTCTTACCTCTTCCTTCGGATGCTTGGCTAATGGTGATGAGAGGAAGGTCCCCGTTTCCCGTGATCCCTCCTCTTCGAATCCACCTTCGGTCTTCCCCCTCCGACGAAGACTTGTGAGATTCCGTGGACATGGGAGAGGGCCGACGATGTAGTCTACAACAAGAAAATTATAATCGGTTCAATTCATGTTCACTTAATACACGTTATAGACCACTTTAATTTTAGAAGCCTTTATTTTATTGCTTCACTACGTAAGAAAATCTTCTTTTAGATGCTAGATTTGTGCAGTTATGTGTGTATGAAGTCACTTGAAATGATTCAATTGACTTTAAATTATATATTATAGTCACAGGCAATCATAGTCGGCTATTTTGATCTGCTCTGAGGCATATACATAAATCTGAATGATCGGACGCTGTGACTGTGTAGGCAAAAACAATGGTTGAAGCCTAATGGACATCACTGGCCACGGAACAACCCTTCCGGAAGGAGGAAAATCAAGGCATTGATAGGAGCTTATCAAGCCCTCACCACTTTTGTATTAACCAAAGCAGCGAGAAACAACCACCATGTCAAAAACTTCTCATCTCCGTATCTGAATGCAACCCTCCAGGGGAGAGAATAATCACGGACAAATATTGACTTTTGTAAGCAGTGAACAGAAGAAAATTGTATTTGTACCAAAACATTAATCATACAGTGTAAGATGTTAAAAGTAAACTAGTTTTCACAACTCTCTAATATAGCTAAAATCAGTATAGGTACCTTTCCTTGCCTAATTTATTGTAATTTCAGGTATGTACTAAATTTATAAATATATAGAATTTTTTTTTTCACAATTCTAATATTTATACAATTCAGTGTAACTATTCAAAGTTTACAAAACAAGAATTTCTGAAAAAATCTTCGCTATTTAACTTCTCTCAGAACGTATCTGAAATTAAACTCGCTGCTCGGTCGATAAATTTCTGAATCTTAAATGATTCAATTGGTTTTGTGATAAAAACGACCCAATATATCCGACTTTGGAATTATGAAAGAAAAATTATGTTATATTTCCCGCATGCGCAATTAAAAAATATTAGTTATAAAAAATTAAATTTCCTCGAATATTCACGTATTTCGAATTTAATTATAATACTTCACTATCACGTTTTCTTGGTGATATCATAAAAATATAAGCTCAAATAAAGTGACATTTAAAGTTCATCTAGGCATAAAGAGCAAAATTACCGTGAATTACTAGTTTATACAGAACATACAATGCGGAGATAAAATAAAACTAAGAATAATACAAAGCTAAATGGTTGACGAATGAATAAACTGTTCTGATAGAATGAAGTTGTAGCTCTTACTTATCCTTGTAATGATCATCTTTAAGTGCCTTTTTGTCTTCGGGGCCTTCGAATTTATCCTCTGACGGGTCTCCAATATGTGAACGTTTTCCTAAAAATAATAAATTATCAATAAACAAAAATGTCTTTGTAAGTGTACATTTAAAGGATGGTTCAAAAATGTCATAAATTTAAATCTTGGACGTATTTATGAATATATATATATGTAGATATTTAATTAGTGGCCTTTACCATTCCATTGTTATACTGAACGCACCAAGATTTCAATTTAGTTTTATTGTATTTTAATAGTTGGGACCATGGGTTCTACTAATCCAAAGTGTCAAGTCACATGACCATAAGTTTGAGTAAATAGCGAGTTGTTGGCAATCGTTCGAAAAAAAGAGGAGGGTTCTTCGTCTCCGGTAACAATGAGTGTTTAATAATCTTACGCTACGATGGCAGTTAGTTTTGCTATGTGCAGATATCTTGCTAGGCTTCGCCCTTTGGTGCCATCTAAATATATTAACTTCTAACTTTAATGTGATTAACCTTTCCTATCTTAATTGTCAGTGTCCTGTTAATTTTGTTTACTCTAAGTAAATTAACTGTTTTTCTTTAAACGTTACTTCTTTTCTTAATCAGTACCCTAGACACGGATCCAAATGGGTTGAATGGGCAATTTGTCCCACCTAGTCCTACATATACGTTCTACACATAATTTTCTGCCAGTTTTTGAATTTAAAAAATCGCAATTAAGTTTTCGCCATTTTCTTTTCCAGCATACAGTTATGAACCTTTCAAAAAGCAGCTTGCATTTGATGAAAGTTCATGACTGTAAATCATTCATATAAGGATTATACATAACGGTAAATTAAAAAAAAAATTTAAGCCCTTGTAAGTAAATATTGCAAAGGCATATAATGAATTAAATAATTTAAGTTATCATAGTTATAAGCTGAAAATCTTTCATAATAGAATATAATAGCATTAAAAAAAAATTAAAATCCTTGTAGTAAAAAAATATAAGGAATTCAGTAATTTTCAGTATGCAAACTATATTCACTGTATGTAGAAATTTTCATGAAGAGCATATTTAACGTAAAATTTTCTTAACACCCTTTCATTGTTGAAATTCAGCATTCAAAGCAGTTCCGTGGCTTTCTTCTTCAATTAATTTCGTAATCATATCTTTCACCATTGTTTTGAATCAAATTAATGAGAAGATATTTCACAAATGTGTCTCATTTTATCGATAACAAAATTAGAATCTGGACTTCATTTACATTGGTATGGTTGCTGAATATTTTTTTTTTAATATTCCACAAACATGGAAGAAATTTGTCGTGGAAAAAAGATTTCCCAGGAAGTCTTTTCATTTAATATCTTGAATAAATTTTGATGAGTTAGAGTCGTGAACAGAATTATAAAATTAAACCATCCATTGATATTTTAGAATTCTTAACTGAATCAAAAGAATAGAAATAATCTAAAACTATATAATTGATCCGAAGAGAAAATCTATCAATCTAAGAATGAAATATATATTGACAATAAATCAATTTTTTAAGTCTTTCAGTGACTCAAGACTTATGGAGCTTAGAAGGACCATATCTAAGGTGTGTATTTCAATCTATATTTTATATAAACTCTATTCTGACTTACTGAGAATAAAAAATGGTAATCTATCTCTACTAATAATAAAGAGGAATATGTTTATGTTTGTGTATGCCTATGTGTGTTAGTGTTCTATAAGTCAGACCTTTTCACCTAGTGCAACCGAATTCTCCATCTATATATCTAGAAAGATCAGACTGTGAGCGTCGGTGCGATTTTTTTCTAAAATTTTATTAGAATTTCAAGTAATTAAAAAAATATGTTGAATTTTGATGTTTTCGAAATTATTTTTGAACAAAAAAATTTTTTACGTGCTCCAAAATTAAAAACATTCACCATTTTAGCGTTAATATAATAGTTGTGCAAATTTTTTATGAATTTTGATAATTATAACCTTTTTTTTTTTGCCTCATATCCAACAATGGATAAGGTTGTTGCTATGGAATTAAAATCGTTTTCAATGTTTCATCAAATATTTAATCGCATGATTTTCATCTATCATTTAAAGCTTTAGGAAGAAATATTTTGTTGAATAGCTATGTAATTTATAGGATGAATAGTTAAAAAAGATTTTCAGGCCTCGAAAATTCGAATTTGACAATTATGTACTAAGAAATTAAGAGACTTGACTCCATTAGAAATTTTAATATCCATAATGAACAGAACATATCACAGACAATGAAAATAACACAACTTTAATATATTTGACGGTGTCATGAAAATGAAGTTATTTCTAAATGATTTGGTTGAAATCGGAGATCCAATATCTCCAACGAATCAGCTGTTCACTAAATGCGACAAATATGAAATAATGACCAGTTCCAAGAGACAAAGTTTTTCTATAATTTCGTAACAATTTATTTGCAACAACTAAAGCCGATGTAAAAGTTTCAGAATCGATGGATGTAAAGTTACCAGCTTTCTGTGCAAAGTTAAGTTGATATTGCAAAATCAACTTTATTAAGGATACTAGTTTATTTTAAAGTAATCATATCTTACTTCGAAGTTAATATACGCTGAAATGAAACATCCATTATGCAGTAAATCAAAGATGGATTAATGATTATAAAGAATATACGTAGTTCATTAATTCTTAACTGCCTCCAATGATGAAACATCTTCTTTCAGAATATATGAATTTAGAATCAAATTGGGTGTTTTCTTAATTTTCTACCATAAATCGGTTCAACTTCATTCCGTAATAAAGAAAATCGAATTTCATTTTTTATCCTTCTTTTATTATTCATTTTTTCTTCCAAACCAAATGTGGCGGAAATTTTGGTGTCAAACCTTCATTTGCGTAAATTGATGCGTACAGGAATAGGTAGATAGATACAAGAATAATCATATTTTTACAGGATTTGATTTAAAATCTGATACATTCTACAAATATAATGATATTTGTTTGTTTGTTTGTGCGGTTTATTGGTGCAAAAACCATATTTGGCCATGCTGCGCCACACAAATATAATGATAAACTTCGTAGTGGTGAAAAAAAATCGATTTCCATTTTGTGTCTCTTCCTTCAGATCGAATGCGTGTGAAATTTTATGTAGATTTATAACTTTGGTGTTAAGCTTTAATTTACGTAACTTGATGCGAACAAGAATAGGTAGATCGATACAAGAATAGTCAACTCTTTACAGAATTTGATTTAAAGTCTGACACAATCTACAAATCTTGAGAAAAACTTCGTAGTGGCGAAGAAAATCTACTCCAACTTTGTATCTTTACTTTCTAACTGAATGCGGCAGAAATTTTATATAGATCTAAAATTTTGACGTCAAACCTACGTTTACGTAACTTTTTGCGTACAATAATAAGTAGATCGATACAAGAATAGTCAAATCTTTACAGGATTTAGCTTCAAGTTTAATAAATCTACAAATATAATGATAAATTTCATAGTATTGAAGAAAATCGAGTTCCATTTTACATTCCTTCTTTCAAAGCGAATGCGGCTGAAATTTTATGTAGATCTACAATTCTGGCGTCAAATCCTCATTTAAGTAACTTTATGCGTACAAGAATAGCAATATCAATACAAAAATAGGCATATCATCACAAGAATTGACTTAAAATCTAATGCAATCTACAAATCTAATGATAAAACAATATGCTAGAATTCCCTCGCCAATACTGCAGCGTTTATGAATGTTTTCATTTACAATAACGAACTGAAAGATTTCTTGATGAAAGACTTCGCCTAAAATTTCATAAAAGTCTAAAAATTTGGTTAAATTTACTTTGTTATGATTCTGAAATAGCGTGTTCACAGAAAGATTAAAGGACAAACATAATTATCACCTTGCTTCTTGGTGGGCGTATCGTGACTGTCGTCCGACTCCTCTCCGAGCAACTGGCTGGACGTTCGGAATTTGTTCGGCAGCACGGGGAGTATTTTCTTGGCGGACGACCACTTGGTAAGGTCTTCGGGTATTTCTATCGTTGGCTCGGTGGCTAATTTCAAATAGAAAGAAGTCAATTTTGTGCTTTTATTCTTTTTTCTCCAAAAAAGAAGGGGGGAAAATAGAATCACAAGATTATCAGTTATTTGTTTCAGAGAGAAATATAGTTCTTCTTAATATTTCTTCTTAAATATTTCCAATATATTATTTATAATAAAAAAGTATCACAAATCATTCGACAAGTGCTTGATATCAAGAAATTTTGGATAAAACAAAACATTCCTAATATAGCGAAACAGTTAAAGTGAAACTTTTGTTGAAAATCTGACAAATTCTATTACTTTTTTCTGTTATAAGTTAAGCCTTAAACAATAGATATAAAATGTGACTAGATGATTTCTAAGAACAGATGAGGGATCTATGCATAAGAATGTTATTAGATAAAAAACGGAGGAAGAAACATATTAGAAATAGTGTCTATTGATGATGGTGTATCTTATAATATATAGAGTATCTATTCTAATCAATGTCTAATAGTTAATTTCTAAACAATAAACTATCGACATGCATTTCCAATTAGTAAAATGTTTTGGATGAAGTAAATAAAAATATCTTTTTAATGTTAATCAGTGTAATGATGAAAAAAATTATAAATTATAAATTTTTATTCGATTTCCAGCTTTTTTAGTTATATTTAGTAAAATTATCTTAACACATCATAATTTTTTTTGAAAATTTTACATTTTTTAGAGACTAAAAGCGCCAAATTATGAAATTTTCAATATCTTGGTCATTCCTTGTCGTTGTTCATTTTAAGTGTTGCCTGGTAGGGATAAAGGATTTTTTCAATTGAAAACAATTGCTCATCTCTTATTTTTTAGAAATTAACTATCAGTCTGTGGTTAAAATAAACCTTCTGAAAACTAACTAAAAATTAACATATTAACCATCAGTGGTTATTTCCAACTAGGCTTAGTTGGTAGACTAAGAGGAGGCCATAGACAAGTCGATAAAAAAAGCAATAATTTCTTATTGGCGAAATAAATAAATTTGTAAAAAATACAAATTTTATGAATGATTAAACATTAGGATAATATTAGCACTTGATTAAGTATATTTAGTAAATTAATTATATAAATATTAAAATGTTTATACACTGAAAACGTATAGATACTGGACCTTTGGATTTATTTACATAAAATTAATAAAAAAATATTAAAGCTTCAAAAAATTGTTTTATAGTACAACTGTTATTGCGAGATATCTAATGATGTGAATCATATGTTTTTTTTTTCTCTGAATGATTTTACAATAGAATATTCTGCACACACAAAAAAAATCAGTTTTTAAAAGAAAAGTGAAACTAGTCCAACTTACTTTTTCTGACAGCAGCAGGCTTTTCCCTCTCATTCTTTTCCTGTTGAAAAAAAATAATGATGTATAAAACTAGATATTCATTAGTAAAATTTCCTATTATCATAATAACAATCGTTAAATGGACTACTTTTGAGTGAAATTTATATATATGAATTAATACATTATAATTTTAAAAAATTATATAAAAATCTCATTGCAATACATATAATCTTGCTTTTTACTACTATTTATTCTTATATTACAGTTCAATTGAAAATTTAGAGAAACCTGAATATGAAATATGAGGCTATCATTTTTTTATCATATTTTTTATAAAAAAATTATAAAAAATTGATTTAATTAATAAAATATATTAAATTTCTTACATTTTTCTCAAAATTACGCACATTGCATAATCTAAAAAGAATTCATATAATAAGTAATTTATTCTTAAATTATTTAATTCTTAAAATTTTTATTATTTATTAATTCTTAAATTAATTCTCAAAATTCTTGCTATTTATTAACTAATTCTCAAAATTCTTGCTATTTATTAACTAATTCTCAAAATTCTTGCTATTTATTAACTAATTCTCAAAATTCTTATTATTTATTAATTCTTAAATTAATTCTCAAAATTATTACTATTTATTAACTAATTCTTAAAATTCTTATTATTTATTAATTAATTTTTAAAATTTGTTATTTATTAAGTAATTCTTAAAATTATGTAATATATTATTATATAATTTTAAGAATTAGAGATATTCTGAAAATTCTTAAAAAACGAATCGTACACGCATGATCGAACGAAATAATCTTATTATATCGTATACTTTTATAACAAAGCTAAAGCCACAATTTTCAGTGCGAAGTTTTTAAATGACATCACAATTATGTAAGAAACATAGCTGCATTTGGTGCACGGCTACTTAAAGATAACATCTAAATGCACGTTTTCTTAAATACTTTTACGCTCTTATGTCTTTTTCCTAGCAACAAGTTGCATATTGATTCTAAAATTAAGCTTTTGCGATACATTTGACGTATATCTGCTCACAAAAAATTGATTTCATTATTTTTAGACCAATATGATTGTATCTAAAGTCTATTTCTATACAGATTAGATTTTTGAAATGCAACAGGTTATTAGCAAGAAAATCATTTACCAAAGATATTAGTTCACTTTTAAATGCATGCCTGACATTTTATTCAAATTTTCTTAATAATTATTAGCATGAATTCATCAGGCAAAAAATTAAATTCATTAGAGCATTTGGGAAAGCATGCAAGTTTTATTTTCCTATAACGTCTTTCTAAATCTAATGAATTTAATATAAAGCATTTCTACAATATCGGCAGCCTCGAATTTTTCCTCTGTAGTTTCGGTTCTCAAAAATAATTGTTAAGCCATTTGTTGAATATGTCTTATAAATGTATATACAAAGTTATCTGTTACTTGGCATCTTTAAATTATTTAGTTAGATGTCTAAATTTCTAGAATCTAATTGCAAATAAGATCAAATCCTTGACATTCAAGAGTATATAAAGGTTAATTTAAATTACTTACGTATACATATATAAAAAAACACGTCAAAAATTGGGAAATATCAGTAGCCATGTTCATTGACATGAATGTATTCTTTCCTAACTAAAGGAAATTAGTTTAAGTCACTAAATTACGAATATACATTATTCGTAATTTAGTGACGTAAATACATTATTCGTAATTTAGTGACGTAAATACATTATTCGTAATTTAGTATTTCTTAAATGGCCTTTAAATACATATGAATATGTAATAAACCTTCGTATATAATTTCTTTTTTAGATAAATTTTATATTATTTAAAATTTTATACAGTTTTAATGTTTTCTAAAATTAATTTATTGAATTAAAATTCTGTTTGTGTTTGAGCTTTTTAGAAAATTCATTTCTGATTCTAATTAAATACAAAGAATACGAATATTGAATTTCCGCATATTAGTATCGGCATGTTTCCCGGTTTAATTCAATTAATTGAAGTTTTACTAGACTTCTGTTCTAAAACTTTATTATTGGTTTTCATTCATCAAAAATAGTTCTAAAATTTTATTATTCGTCTTCATTCAGAAAAAACAGTTCTAAAGCTTTATTATTGATCTTCATTCAACAAAGATAGTTCTAAAACTTTATTAATGGTCTGCATTCAACAGAGACAGTTCTAAAATTTTATTATTGGTCTTCATTCAACAGAGATAGTTCTAAAATTTTATTATTGGTCTTCATTCAACAAAGGCAGTTCTAAAGCTTTATTATTAGTCTTCATTCAACAAAGGCAGTTCTAAAGCATTATTATTGGTCTTCATTCAACAAAGACAGTTCTAAAACTTTTTTATTGGTCTTCATTCAACAAAGACAGTTCTAAAATTTTTTATTGGTCTTCATTCAAGAAAAACAGTTCTAAAACTTTATTAATGGTCTTCCTTCAACAGAGACAGGTCTAAAACTTTATTAATGGTCTTCCTTCAACAGAGACAGTTCTAAAACTTTATTAATTGTCTTCATTCAACAAAGACAGTTCTAAAGCATTATTATTGGTCTTCATTCAACAAAGACAGTTCTAAAACTTTTTTATTGGTCTTCATTCAACAAAGACAATTCTAAAACTTTTTGATTGGTCTTCATTCAAGAAAAATAGTTCTAAAACTTTATTAATGGTCTTCCTTCAACAGAGACAGGTCTAAAACTTTATTAATGGTCTTCATTCAACAAAGACAGTTCTAAAGCATTATTATTGGTCTTCATTCAACAAAGACAGGTCTAAAACTTTATTAATGGTCTTCATTCAACAAAGACAGTTCTAAAACCTTTTTATTGGTCTTCATTCAGAAAGACAGTTCTAAAACTTTATTAATGGTCTTCATTCAACAAAGACAGTTCTAAAATTTTATTATTGGTCTTCATTCAACAGAGATAGTTCTAAAATTTTATTATTGGTCTTCATTCAACAAAGACAGTTCTAAAACTTTTTGATTGGTCTTCATTCAAGAAAAACAGTTCTAAAACTTTATTAATGGTCTTCCTTCAACAGAGACAGTTCTAAAACTTTATTATAGGTCTTCATTCAACAAAAGCAATTCTAAAACTTTATTAATGGTCTTCATTCAACAGGGACAGTTCTAAAACTTTATTATTGGTCTTCATTCAACAGAGGCAGTCTAAAACTTTATTAGTGGTCTTCATTCAACAAAGACAGTTCTAAAACTTTATTATGGGTCTTCATTCAACAAAGACAATTCTAAAACTTTATTATTATTTTTATTAATTATTATTTTATTATTAATTATCAGCAAAAAATTATGTTTGTTCAAAAATTACTTTTTACAGATTATGCATTTACGTTTTTATGAGTGAAAAGGTTCGGAGTAAAATAATTGTCAAATTAACAAGAAATATTTAGAGTGTGTAATCTTTGAAGTAAGAATTTAAGCCTAAGTTAAACTGCAAAAATTTTAAAAGAGGCAGAAAAGGAAATTCTTACTCTTCTAAGCTGCATTTTCAAGTCATTGTTAGCTTCACGCAATGAACCAGTCAAAGAAATCAAGTAATAAATAATTAATCTGCAAAAGAAACCAATAATTAATGCAATATCTGTTGAAAAACTAAACTTAATAATGAAGAGAAAGGTTAATAATGAATTTAATAACTAAAGGAAAGAAGTTCAGGGGATTTCCTTTTAAATAAAATCAAATGTACCATCGTTTCATTTAAAGCTTTATTTTTCATAAACAGCAGCCAGTCCCTTGTTTATGATAAAATTTTGATATCCTAGTTTTATCTGTTTAAATCTTTAGAAATAGCAATGGCATAGAAGGTGGAATCAATTTTACAAGTCTTAAACAACATCCAATAGAAATTTTTTTATTTTTTCTAAAATTAATTCTAACATGTTCGTTATCCAAACGGGATTTAGTCGTGCTCTCAAATCCAGACATTGCCCAATCCATCAAATCAGTATCTAACTCATGATTGAGTAATGGCATTTAACAAGGCTTAGTCCAAGTAGACTAAATAGTGTTTTAATCTAAGTATAACATAATATTAATGAATCCTTTTAATCAATGAATCATAAAAAATATGTAGATAATACAACTGTTAGCAGTCGTGATTTCGAATTGTCGATATTCTAGATTTTCGATTGATAGGATTATGTAAGTTTAAGTATGCCCTAATCAATTCAGTTAAGAAGCCAATTATTTAAGTAAATTATATAAAGTGTTGATTGAGTGTTGTGAATGACCTTTATTGTGTTGTTTTATTGCGAGTGACTCAGTAATGTGACCTTGTGGGGTCGTTAAGGGTTTCAGCAAAAAGTTCGAATTACTGTAACAGTTATTTATTTACATGTTACTGTACAGACATGCAATGTACATACAAAAATTTAGAATAATTTTAAGATATACATATAGTAGCATGGAGCAAAGCATGCAACACGTGCCATCACCTGATCTGGAAGTCATTGCGCTACAAGGTGTTAGAGGGCGCTGTCGTTGACATAATCATAGTTAGTATGATTAGTATTACAAGAGCAGCTACAACCTTTTAATTTCGGAATGAAATAAATAGTTCATGTTTCAGAATATTTGAATCTGCTGTTATCACTTTTAAGTAATTAACATATTCAGCCATTAAAGTAAATTATATTAAGTATTGATTCCGGTTCCAGGTCAGAAGACACCTCTGAAATACTAATTCCAGGTAACTTACTGATAAAAAAAAATTCCTATTTTCACTGCTTAATTTCACACATGAGTGACTTCAATAACTATCGTAATTTGTTTATTAATAAATATTAAAAGCTCCTTGATCTTTTCAAGGTAAGCTGTATGGTCACATACTATTTCCACTGTTATTTCAAACAAAAGTAGGTTTCATACGTACATTAGCAATAACAGCAAGGGTATAACAACACCGGGAGACGTCAAATATTGAACGACTTCCACCATAAAAGAAGGAAGAGCATTCAACACGTAGGATGTGAGGACATTGAAGATTCTTCTGTGGGAGCTGTCATATAGAAAGATAAGAAATACACAGTTTTAAGAAAAATATATTCACAAAGCAGTAAATAAATTGTTTCAAAATTTTTAAATATTTTAGCTTAATAAATTTCAAAGCTTCATAATGTGATAAAAATATTTAAACTCCCGCGGTGATCTACATGAATGGGTGTGAATAGCATCTTTGTCTATGAAATTTATTATAGGAAGTATTTGTTGGCGCATGCGTAGTAAAAACTATCTTGTTGATGTAGATGAAGCTTTTAATGATTTTTAAATTATTTTTTAGCTACAACATTTGTAAAGATAAACTACAATGGCGTATGTAAATGATTCGTAAACAAACGGAAACTAATTAAGCAATGCATATTGGATAGTTTTATATGAATAGTAAGAAGTAAAGATTAAAAATGCTAGAGTAAATCCAAGTGAATTTTAAGTTTTTAAATGGATTATAAATCTGAAATAGTAAAGAAATTCTATATCCCGATATTGAAGACCAATAGTATTCGCTTTACAACTGAACAATTTTGATATGAAAAAAAGTCATTATATTTTCTTCTTTATGATGAAAGAAAAATCGCAGGTGATATAAAACTAATGAAATTGTCCATTAATGTAATAATTAAAATACCAAACAAAGTAGAATATTTTCATCTCTTAAAATTATATTTTTAATAAAAGTTAAAAGCAACTTATAAAAATATGAATTCATAAAAGGACTAAGCAACAGAATTGTTTAATTTTAATGATTGTTTACAATTCAACCTTGAAATCAATTTTTCCAAAACTACTATTTGGTGCTGTCATAATAAGAAATCAAAAGTTAATTTAATTAATCCATTAATTGATGATTTACGTTCTGAATATATTAAAGTATTGCACTTACATCTAGAAATTATAATTTAAAAATCGAAATGAATTAGGAAGTTAACAAATCAAATCAAATAAAAGTAACTAAAAACACGAGAATTATAAATGACTTTATCTATATCAATTTTCCAGCCTAATCAAATTTAAATCAATAAAAATGTACTCTTCTAAATTTTTTCGCATATTTTCGTATTATGGCTCTTTTTGTGTCTGGCTTCATCAGGTCATGAAAAGTATTTCATGTTTTTTTCAGATTTAATCCTCTCATTTATTGGCTAGGTGCCAATTTCGTATGTAGTAATAATATTTATCTGTTAAAATTTTGATACGAGATATCAAACTTCATTTATCTTTCTTGTTCCTTTTTGAAGTTGCCGTGTTCAATATAATGCGTGATGAGACAGAGTTGAGAATTGTTGGATTTGGTCCCAAATACGGTGCTCATTTGTATTTCTGGTGATAAAATCATAAATCGAAATTTATTTATTTGAGTTGTTACATTGTTGATTATCTATCTGATTTATTTCAATGCTGATTATTGCTGATTTGTTTGATTTGATTGATTGCTGATTATTGGTGATTTGTTTTATTGCTGATTATCTATCCCATTTCTTACATTGTTAATCACTTATCTATTTCTTACATTGTTAATCACTTATCTATTTCTTACATTGTTAATCACTTATCTATTTCTTACATTGTTAATCACTTATCTGATTTGTAACATTGTTGATTATCTATTTCATCCGTTAAATTATTGATTATCCATCTGATTTGCTACAATGTTGATTATCTGTCTGAATTGCGATATTGTTAATTACCTATCTAATTTGCTACATTGTTGATTATCTATCTGATTTGTTTCAATGCTGATTATTGCTGATTTGTTTGATTTGATTGATTGCTGATTATTGGTGATTTGTTTTATTGCTGATTATTGGTGATTTGTTTTATTGCTGATTATCTATCTCATTTGTTACATTGTTAATCACTTATCTAATTTGTAACATTGTTGAGTATCTGTCTGATTTGCTACAATGTTGATTATCTGTCTGATTTGCTACATTGTTGATTACCTATCTAATTAGCTACATTGTTGATTATCTATCTGGTTTTTTACAGTGTTGATTACCAATCTTATTTGTTGTATTGCTGATTAACTGTCTGAATTGTTACATTTTTGATTATATGTCTAATTTGTTTTACTGAATTTATCGTATTTAGCATGATTATCTGTCTACATTTTACTGAATCTATCGTGTCATCCTTGGCGAGTTATTTCGCGATTAATTCCTGACATGGTTAATAGTAGCCAAAAGTCGAATTTGAGTTTTAGGCACGCTTTCCTCTACCAATTGAAAAAAATAATTGACACAAAACTGAACTTGTAGTCACAAAATCCCACACCAAATTTGATATCATTAAATTCTTGCGTTTCTAAACTATCGCGTTTACTTATTTATGAAAGTACAGACCGACAGACAATCAACCCTTAGTTGGATTTGGCTCAAACTTTGACAGGGATCTACACTATAGATGCTAAATATGTGTACCGAATCTTATATATCTAGCTCTCTCTATTTTGTAGTTATCGTGTTAGCTTTTATTCGAGCAGCCGGACAGAATTCCTTTGAACAAATTTTACTGAAAATTTGATGTAAAGACCTTATATCAAATTTCAGTTCAAATTATTTTCTGGGTATTTTTGTCACAGACAGACAGACATTTTCAAAAAATGTACTTTTTGAACTTAGTGAGGTATACGAGAAAGTAGAAATTATCTTTTCGGATTCGATCAAAACATGAAGATTCCTTAAATCTCAAAACAGAACTGTTTTCATCTTTGTATCTTTATAATGTACTTTGTAATGTCATTTAAAATGATTTACGCTATTTTAAATGACTGCAAAAATATAATTTAAAAAAATACTTACTTGAACAAATATATAATCATGGTGAACTCAAACATTTTTATTTTATTACATCATAAATGTTCTGTATAACTTCTCAGAATCATGCTAGCTTTGCCATGCTTGCTCCAACATATATGGTATTATTAAGTTCAGTGCAAATTGCAATTCTAGTTGGTCCCACAATTAGAAGTAAGCTTGTATGCCTTCGATTTTTAGGTGGTCTTTTTCAGTGAAAATTCTAGGTGCGTGATTTCTCAAAAATATGTTTAATAAACGTTAGAACAAACGAAAACATGTTGCTTGTTTGATCTCTAAGATCACTGAATACCATAACATGTGATTTTTAATGTGGGAATTTTTCAAAAAAAAACAACATTGTGTAGCACCGTTACTTTACATATAAAAATATATTCATATAATGCTCTGAACTTGATAAAACCAGACACATTGAAACGAGTTTGAAACGAATTGATATTGTCTTGCAATCTGATGTGACTCAGAGAAGTTATATGGAACATAATGCAATAAATGTAAAAAGTTGCAGTCTTTCTTCATTTCAAATTCATTCTGTAAAATGCATATTTAAAAATCAATCTATAATAACATTTTAAAATACCATGAATGATTTTGAATGACCCAGTATTTTTCTTTTCGTATACTAGAAAAAAAAGTAATTTCTCTTTGAGCAATGCAACTCATTATTTAAATACAAATCAATTTAATTTTAGTTCTTCCTTCCTGCTATGTTTTGGATGTCCTTCAATTTCTCTAATGACTTATTTTTAAAAATGCTTGAATTTAAAATATCTTGCAAATTTTGTTGTTCTTACCTGAATGGCCCACAATGCCACGAGGGTTCGAGCCAGACACAGGCGAACCCTACAGGCAAGGTACAGAGGAAAAGCATTATAAGCAGCAAGGCATAGTAGAAGTTGTTGGATCTAGAAGCTCGGAAGACGGTCTCGTGGGGAATGTTGGCTGTGAGGACGGCCCAGCTGCGGACATATACCAGGATGCATAGCTTTACAGTGTTGATAGCTGGCAGTCCGGGGGAGAAGAACATGCCCATCCTGGAGCAAAAAATTATAAGATTTCAATCGATAACGAACTTCTGCTTCTGTACTTCCAAATCAAATCAGGAAATCCTATTACTCAAAAGAATGAATTCAAAATTGTCATGAGACTGTTTGAAATTTTTCTCACGCGGTTATCCTATTAGAGAAGCAATTATTTAAATTCCATTTTCTTGAAATATGCAGACTATTTATTACAATCCTGAGATATCCATTCCATTTAAGATTAGCGACACGGATAGTCATAAAAGTAATGTCTTGCCATAATTCTTTGGTTTTGGGTTACGCGATGAGACCATTTACAGCGAAACTAAGCAACAGTTTTTGGTGCTAGCATTCTTATTTCGAAAATGGTAAGAAACACAAGACTAAAGTAAATACAAAGTTAGGTAGCATTATTCATTTGGCAAAAAAAAAATATCCTATGAACATAAATGCTTAAAAAAGTATAAATGAAACAGTGATTAGTTTGGTCTTTATTGAAAGTTTTAGAGAAATTTTGTAGAGATCAGATTTTGTAGAGGTTGATGAGAAGTACGTAGAGCAGTAAAGATAAATGAGCCAATCCTTCAACAACCCTTCTCTTGTGCATGACGTCAGTTTCGGAAATAATTATCATACAAATACAGGTTCCACGTTTCCTCTTTTTAATTCTAATGCAATTTTTATATTACACAGATAATGTTTTACACCTTGAAACTGACTGATAGTGGTCGCTTTAAAATAGCGTATGGCTATTTTTCAAAATCTAGAACAACACCTTTCTCCATTTTGAAGTTAAGTGTGGATGCCATGCTAAGGCTTCCAGTAGATCCCAGTATACTCTCTTTCGTCTTTGCATTATTAAAATATTTCCAATACCTTCAACGAATATTTTTTGAAACTAGTGGTAACCAAAATCCAAAAGGTATTTCAAATTTATTAACATATATAATATAATGTACATTTAATACTTGAGTAAACTATGAAAGCTTTCAAAAATTGTAAAATGACAGAAATTATTTCCAATATTCTGAACGAATCATACAAAACTAGAGTGACTCAAAACACCAAATTTCTAGAAACTTATTTAATTTTGTAGCACTATTAGCAGTTAATAAAAATATACACATTTTAAAATTTAAAAGTTAACGAAATAAAAATGATAAATGTATTACAAGTTTGAAAATATAAGAAAAACGAATACATATGTTACACACTTACCAGACTAATCCTTGATTGTTAACTAAATGTAGAATATTCTCAGCTATTTTGAAATCTCCATAGCCTGGCTAAAATTTTGAAAAATAGTTATTATACAGGTATCAGACAAAAATGATTTATTATTGATTTAAATGGCAAGAGTATTTAAAGACAAATTTAAAGCAACAACAAAGAGGTTTTCCTTACGAATCCTTTCTCAAGGTCCCAGCACCAGCAGTTGTTGGCGTAGCGAACGAAGACGGCTCTCAGAAAATCTGTGATAATCGTGGAGATGACTGTCATGACCAAGTCCATGATAGTCAACTTCACCAGTTCCTGAAAGAAATTCACTTGCTTGAAAAGATAATAATGTTGTTGTTTCTTATGGCACTTGCCCTGGGCAAGCCCGCTGTTCGAAGACAGCCGAATTAAGCCTGAGGTGGAGCGCTCTTGTTTCTATAGTAGAGCCATCTAGGGCCAAGAGAACGATTTAGCTACACACGTCACAACCCTTTTTACGTGGCGGACTTCATTCACGCATTTCATTCACTCAACAACAGATCGTAATTTAGATCTGAATCAGAGAACGATCACCCCTGATCCAGTACCCCCAGTGGTATTACTCTCGACATGGAGGACTTTGTGACCACGACAGATTTAAAGCGCGTCAGCCACCAAGCACGCGGGGAATCTTCGGCCAGAGGGGTTCGAACTCGCAACCAAAGGATCCGACGCTCTACCAGCCAGGCTATCCCAGCCTAAAGATAATAATAATATCATCAAGGTACACAGCAACAGCAGTATTCAGATTACAGTATTCAGAAGTTAATATTAAAAATGGTACTTGTTTATTTATATGGTCTACGAGTTTTCATGGAGATTTTCAGATTACACCAAGATTGCCAAGCTTTCTTATACAAAATACAACCATCTTGGCTGTGTATCTAAGTTACTTGGCGATAATACCCGGAAATCGAAAAACTAAACAGTGCTTTGTCGATTTTAACCATCAGAGCTCACAATAATATGCTTTTCATAATCTGTAGATCCTTACACTTTCATTTATATACTTTGTAATATTCAGGACCAAGTAAAGATTATCTAAAATTTCTGGTAAAGACTGATAATGTAAATATGGCATCTTGAAACATAATAATTAAAGACCGGTAACACCTTACAGAAATTACATTCAAACTTACAAAGATGATGTATAACTGAATTTTTTTTTAATATTTGATTTCTTTACAAACAAATAATCATTTTTCTAGAGATAGTTAGCAAGATAAGTTGAAATAAGGAGCAATGAAAAAAAAACCGAGGAAGCAAAAGTTAATTTTGAAAAGTGAATTATTAATAGGAATTAAAAAACTATAGAAAGTGAATTAGAAATCTTAGGTCAAACAAAGTAGCTGAGTATGTTACAATAAACAATTTTACACAGCAAATGTATTGGCGCAAATGATCCATTGAGGCAGAAAGTTAAGAAATCGTTATGAAAAAATTTAGAGATAACATTAGTTTTTAACATAATATAGAGATCTTTATAACATTATTAATACCTGTTTCTTCCCAAGAATTTTTCCCATAACAGCGCAGAATTACATCTATCGGTAATAAAACGCCAAAGAAGTCACTGGCAAACAATTTCAAATATACCTTTTCTTGAAATTAAGCACAAAATACTCTAGAAACAGTATATTGTTGAAAGCCACTTGAATTGAAACGAATTGAAAATTCTACGATTATTACCAGGCGAAGTGAAATGAAATGAAGATAATCATAAAGAACAAAGGAACTTAGTGGTAGGTGACGGAACTAAAGTATTAAGAAGATGACAACACAAAGACAGTTGTTTTAAAATCCTAGATAATATCAAAAATCGAATTATGAAAAAAATTATCAAAATAAGGTGAAAGTAAAGGAATTTTTATTATTTTAAGTTACTCAGTTTGTCATTCTAAACATGTCATTATATTATATAGACATACCAAATAAGGTAGCAGAGGACTTAAAAGTTCGGTTTTCCTCCTTAATAATAAAAAGCTATTAAACTCAGAATAAAATCTTAAGTGGTATGCGATAAGTATTAATAAAAGCTATCAAGTTTTGAAATAACTTAATTTTTTTAATTATTTATGACCGATTACGCAATCTTAAAGTCTGAGAATTCATTTTACCGTCATTTATGTTCCCAACTCTTTAATTAATCTATTTTTATGTTTATAACTATTTGATTAAGCCTTTTCTCTCAAATTAATAACCTTTTATTTAAATGTGAATAATTATTTCTCCTCTCCTCTTTCTTTAGAAGGCATTTGATCTATAGGGATATTTTTTAAGAGTCGATCCAACAACTTAAAGTAATAAAAAATTTGTAATATATTTTTTCAAAGCAAACTTTATTTAGATTATGAATATTTTCTCCTCTCATCACCAAAGTTGTCTTTTGAAATTCCGATGCTTAAATTAAAATTTAAAACTTTTATTTAAGTGCAGTGTACTGAATTTAAATTTCGCTTATAAAACTAAGAACATAGAGTTATTTGACATTATGATTAAATAATGAAAAGCCAAAACGTTGGTTTAACGGTGATAAATCAACTAATGAACGAGTTTTGTATCTCTTTAGCTGCTTCAATAATTAATCAAGTACCATAAAATTAGCAATATTATTAAAACAAGAAATTTTAAAATTCGTAAGATTGTTATTATAACGTTTGGTAAGCGAAATTCTTTTCAACAAATAAATATTCATTAAATGCAGCAGAAAATAATCGTTTGCTATAATCGGAGACTTTTAAGGATTTTAGAAATGAGTGAATAAAATGTCTGCGATAGATAAAGCCATCTTCCTAGAATTTTTAATATCTTCTCACACATTTGTTGGCGAAAGACGTTGATGAATTGTACCCCAGTGTCAGTTCGTCAGTGATAGATGAGGCGCTTTTAATATTCTTTAGATAATAAGATAAAACTCATTATTATTCAATTTAGTAAACTTAATTTGGCAACAATCTCCGAAAATTTCATATGAGAAACATGAACTATTCTATTAGAATATTCTCTTTATTATCGTTTCTGTAAAGATTTAAGTATCTCAGAAATGTAATTTGAGTTTGCATAAAGAATGGCTAAAATAAAAAATGATGTTTGATGCACAATTATTACGACCAAGGAGGCAAAAATTTATTAAAATACGATTTAGACAATAAGAATTCGATTAAGATTAAAATTCAATTAGATCCGAAAGGTATTTCCAATATTAAGACTGGTTTTTCATGACCAATTTAGTGAAATCTCTTTATGAATTCTCAATGTTGCTAATTTCAACATTTGGAATTGCTTCTGCAGGCATACATTTCAAATTTAAAATCTTCAGAATCAAATTTAAAAAACTGAGTTTTAACAGTAGATATCCCTATTGATACTAAATATAGATGCTAATTATTCGAATGCAAAACTAATTTCTAAACATTAGTTTTCAAATGTTCTTCTGTGTGACAAATCTCCTCTATGCGAATCTTTTTATTTCAATCAAACCAAAGATGATGCTTATTGTTGATGAGGGTGGGAAAACCATACGAGGAGAACTGAGTAAAATCTTCATCCTTAGCATTGAAATAAATTCATCAATTGAGCAATTCAATCCAATTCATCATTAGTATATGAGGAAAACTGAGTAAAATCTTCCTCCTTAGCATTCAAATGAGTTCATCAATCGAGCATTTTAATTCAATTTATCATTAGTATATGAGGAAACCTGAGTAAACTCTTCATCCTTAGCATTCAAATGAGTTCATCAATTGAGTATTTTAATTCAATTCATCATTAGTATGTGAGGAAAACTGAGTAAAATTTTCATCCTTAGCATTCAAATGAGTTCATCAATTGAGCAATTCAATTCAATTCATCATTATTATACGAGGAGAACTGAGTAAATCATTAGCACTCAATTTTTTTTCGAACCCAAAGATAATAATCAGTGCTGATAGAGATGGAATAAGGGCAAAAAGGGATTCGAATCTTCTTGATAAGTCACAGTCAACCCATTTTTATTTGACAGAAGCAAGTGATCTCAGTAAAAAGACGAATCTTTTTGATCAGTCACAGCCAATCCATCTTTAGGAATCAAAGATGATGATCACTGTTAGTGTGGATGGAAAGAGAACGGAATATCTAAGAGGTGAGAAGATTTTCTTACTCCACCAGAGCCAGTGTACTCATATTTGAAAAAATATAAAATGTTGAATGTTGCTTATGGAATGGATAAAAGAGTTGTATGAAGAAAGATGTGAAGAATCTTCTTAATTAACCACTAATAAACAATTTTGAAGGACCACAGATGATGGCAATTGATGATATGGAAAAAGAACATTTCTAGAAAATCTCCTTGATTAGCCATAATAAATGTATTTTTAGTTAATGGCTAAAAAGATGAGAAAATCTTCTTTATAAACCTCAGCCAAACATTTGATGGTGATGCTAATTGATGAAGATGGGGAAAAAAACCATTTCAAGAAAATCTCCTCGATTAACCATAATAAACGTATTTTTAATTGATGAAAAAAGAAATACATATAGAAAGAAAAGAAAATCTTCTTTATAAACCACAAGCCAAAATTGATGGTGATACTCATTGGTGAAGTTGGGAAAAAAACCATTTCAAGAAAATCTCCTTGAGTAACCATAATAAACGTATTTTTAGTGGATGAAAAAAGAAATACATATAGAAAGAAGAGAAAATAATATTTATAACCACAGCCAAACAATTGATGCTGATGGAAAAAAAACCATTTCAAGAAAATCTTCTTCAGTAGTCATGATAAACGCATTTTCAGTGGATGAGAAAAGAAGTACATATAGAAAGAAGAGAAAATATTCTTTATAAACCACAAGCCAAAATTGATGGTGATACTCATTGGTGAAGTTGGAAAAAAAACCATTTCAAGAAAATCTCCTTGAGTAACCATAATAAACGTATTTTTAGTGGATGAAAAAAGAAATACATATAGAAAGAAGAGAAAATAATATTTATAACCACAGCCAAACAATTGATGCTGATGGAAAAAAAACCATTTCAAGAAAATCTTCTTCAGTAGTCATGATAAACGCATTTTCAGTGGATGAGAAAAGAAGTACATATAGAAAGAAGAGAAAATATTCTTTATAAACCACAAGCCAAAATTGATGGTGATACTCATTGGTGAAGTTGGGAAAAAAACCATTTCAAGAAAATCTCCTTGAGTAACCATAATAAACGTATTTTTAGTGGATGAAAAAAGAAATACATATAGAAAGAAGAGAAAATAATATTTATAACCACAGCCAAACAATTGATGCTGATGGAAAAAAAACCATTTCAAGAAAATCTTCTTCAGTAGTCATGATAAACGCATTTTCAGTGGATGAGAAAAGAAGTACATATAGAAAGAAGAGAAAATATTCTTTATAAACCACAAGCCAAAATTGATGGTGATACTCATTGGTGAAGTTGGGAAAAAAACCATTTCAAGAAAATCTCCTTGAGTAACCATAATAAACGTATTTTTAGTGGATGAAAAAAGAAATACATATAGAAAGAAGAGAAAATAATATTTATAAACCACAGCCAAACAATTGATGATGATGGGAAAATATCATTTCAAGAGAATCTTCATGATTAACCATAATAAACGTATTTTTAATTGATGAAAAAAGAAATACATATAGAAAGAAGAGAAAATATTCTTTATAAACCACAAGCCAAAATTGATGGTGATACTCATTGGTGAAGTTGGGAAAAAAACCATTTCAAGAAAATCTCCTTGAGTAACCATAATAAACGTATTTTTAGTGGATGAAAAAAGAAATACATATAGAAAGAAGAGAAAATAATATTTATAAACCACAGCCAAACAATTGATGATGATGGGAAAATATCATTTCAAGAGAATCTTCATGATTAACCATAATAAACGTATTTTTAATTGATGAAAAAAGAAATACATATAGAAAGAAGAGAAAATATTCTTTATAAACCACAAGCCAAAATTGATGGTGATACTCATTGGTGAAGTTGAAAAAAAAAACATTTCAAGAAAATCTCCTTGAGTAACCATAATAAACGTATTTTTAGTGGATGAAAAAAGAAATACATATAGAAAGAAGAGAAAATAATATTTATAAACCACAGCCAAACAATTGATGATGATGGGAAAATATCATTTCAAGAGAATCTTCATGATTAACCATAATAAACGTATTTTTAATTGATGAAAAAAGAAATACATATAGAAAGAAGAGAAAATATTCTTTATAAACCACAAGCCAAAATTGATGGTGATACTCATTGGTGAAGTTGGGAAAAAAACCATTTCAAGAAAATCTCCTTGAGTAACCATAATAAACGTATTTTTAGTGGATGAAAAAAGAAATACATATAGAAAGAAGAGAAAATAATATTTATAACCACAGCCAAACAATTGATGCTGATGGAAAAAAAAACCATTTCAAGAAAATCTTCTTCAGTAGTCATGATAAACGCATTTTCAGTGGATGAGAAAAGAAGTACATATAGAAAGAAGAGAAAATATTCTTTATAAACCACAAGCCAAAATTGATGGTGATACTCATTGGTGAAGTTGGAAAAAAAACCATTTCAAGAAAATCTCTTGATTAACCATAATAAACATACTTTTAGTGGATGGAAAAAAGAAACACATATAGAAAGATTATCTTCTTTATAAGGCTACAGCTAAATAATATGATGATGGTAAAAGATCATTTCGAGGAATCTCCTTGATTAGCCATTATAAACGTACGTTTAATGCGTGAAAAAAAGAGACACATGCAGAAAGATGAGAAAAATCTTCGCTAACAACCTAAGCCAAACAATTTTTGAGGACTAAAACGAATGATCATTGTTGATTTGGATGGAAAAGTACCGTACGAGGAATGATGAAGAGAATTTTTCTGACTCGCAGCAACCATTTTATTTTTAATGGACGAAAAAGGGAATATGCGTAAAGAAGATAATACATGATGGGAACACTATACGAAAAATTATAACTCATTTTCTGTAAAACATTTTAGATCAACGTTGTTTTTACTCCTTCTAAAAAGAGATCATATTGTTGCTTCAGTTATAAAATAAATAGAAAATTAAGATAAATTCAGTATGCAGGGAGCTACTAACAGACACTTCTTAACCAAGAACAATCAAATACTTCGCCATATCTTCTCACATGTTCTTCGTGGGCTTCGTTCGACATGTTCTTAAGAGCCTTGTCTTAAATTTGTCAGTCAGATAAGTTCTCATGTAATTTCACCAGATGGTTACTAAAGCAGTTTAAGATATGCTAGTTTAAAGGAAATCTTACCTGTCCAAAGGCTGTTTCCCAGCACTTTTTCCTTAGGACTTCTTTCATCGATTCGGGTATGACGAGAAGATCATCACTGGTAGGCATCCTCTCCTTCTTCTCCTCCTGCATGCACCTGGCGGGGCATGGGGCATCCTCGTCAAACTCATACACTGGGCACGAGGGCTGGTATGTAGCATTCTCGAAAGCGTCCGTGCCATTAACGGTAAAATTGAAATCGTCTGTAGTGGTGGTGGTGAAGGTGGGATCGTAGGTGGAAGTTGTATCTGAGGGGCACAAGGGAATAGAGACTGTACAAGATGGATCAGTTGTGTCCGACGTTGGCTCTTCTTCTGTAGTGGTAGAGGTGGTGGTGGTTACACTGCTGAAGGTAGTGGTTTCTGATGGAAAGGAACAGACGTTAATTAATAAGGTTTATTAAATGCTTTTTGTAAGTTATTTCATTCTAATCGACATGACATTTCAAGTTTAAAAAAGTCACATTTTAGGAAATCATTATTAAATAAAATTCTCGAATTACTTTTGCAAGATTTTGAAAATACTTTTAAATTAGTTTTGCAAGATTACTAAAGACTTATTTAACTCGACGCTCCTTACGTTTCTAAAGCTGAGAGCTTATAATCGGTTTTTCTCTTCCTCACTTCTGGGTGTGCTGCATATTCATATTTTGCATAAAGTTTTGTTGTCATCAATAATGTGTTACTGATGACAACGCAATATTTTTCTATATTTAGAATTTAATAATAGATTACTCTATTAAGTGCTATCTATTCATTCTAAGTTGTTACTTTGTGGAGAATAAAGACCTAGATTCTTTAATTAATCAATAAATTAACGTCTAGGAAATAGTGCTAAGAAACGATAACTAGGAATATGAAGGGCTAGATAAATGAAATTTGATACCTGGATTAAGCATCTAATGTATAGATTCTTGTCAAATTTTGGAGGAAATTTGCCAAAATGCTCACCGTCTGTCTTTCTGTACTTTCCTATGCATATAAACGAAATAATTCTTAGACGCAATGTCTTAAATGAATGAAATTCGATATATGATCATGTGATTACATTTCAGTTCTGTGTCAAATTTTGGTTCAAATGTGTCCAAAATACATATTCGCACGATAGATTCCTTAAAAATGTTAAGTTCGAGTCAAAGATTTATTTTTTGTTACTACTCTTCATAAATACCACGTAAGGCATTCGTGATCTTATCCAAAATTCACAATTTTGTAGATATAGAACCCACAACACGCTATCAAACCATTTTTACAGCCTTGACCTTCACAAAAAAAAATAGAAAAGCAGACACCCTTTAAAATCGTTTGCGTATTGGTCATACTAGATTCACTCATCTTCATCTTTTACTCGGAGAACAACCAAAAATGTGTTCACCATGCAATTGTAAAATGTCTGTCCACAATATTTTGTTCGAATGCTTACGTTTCAGTGCTCAGCCCTTGCGATTTTTACAAACTCTTACAAGTTCTTTGCCAACATTACTTCATAAAATTCTTCGTGTTTTTTTTTAAATTTTTAAATCCATAAAGTTTATTCTCTCATTTAAACTTTGGGTGTTTTTTTTTTTTTTTTGAGAAATTTCAATTATAACCATTCTTACTGAATTTTTTATACTTTCCTATTGCTATGATTTTATCTACCTGTTTGGCGCAGTATAGTCAACATCTTGGATTTTGCACATCAAAAAACCAAACCAAGCAAAATCCACAATTTAATGCGGAAGAAATCGGAATAAGGCTCTAACTGCAGATTATGGGAGAAATTTTTAGGAAGAACACTCTCAGTTTTCGTTTTCAAACAAGTCAAAAGAATGAAAATGTTTTTGGAAGAAACATGGACTTAAATCATAGAAAATATAATCACCTATTAATTTGCCCTGATTATTTTCACATATTATTAGAAAATTATAATAAATTTAATTTAAGGGATAAGATTAACCAATCTCAAACTTTATTTCTTGTTTAGTGTGAAAAAACAATTACGTCTTCCTTTTACAGCAAGTCTTCATAACATTACTTACCATTATATAAAAAGGCAGTCGATAAAAGCGACGTTAGTGTACTTAGCGAATCATTAAAATCCCCAAAAATTGTAATGTTCTCTAAAGAATCATTCTGAAACTGTTTTGGAATGTCCACTGTCATGTTATCACCAGACAAATTGAAAAATATTGGATTCAGAGCAACATGGGGTCCACTAGGGGCTGAACTGCTCAGATTCCAGTTGGCTATTCCAAAGGCGGTAAGATTGGCGATGGTAAGGCGATATATCCTGTCGTAAGCCAAATCCTCATCCAGTGTCGAATTGTCCAGAAAATAATCACCATCGACCATGGACACATTGGGCTGCGATGTGGTTGTAGGTGCTAAAGAGTTCGTAATTTGTGTGGTGGCGTATAAAGCTGCCAAGGTGCAGTTCTGGATGATAATGTAGGTGCAGTTCTCAGCAAGGGTTGTGGACTCGGTGTCCTCGGAGGTGCCCATCATTTCCAGAAGGCTCCGGGTGTGGCGGACACTCGTGTTCTGTATATAGGCTCCGGAGTCGATGAAGTCAGTGATGTTCTTTGCTAGAACTTGCAGCTCATCTGTCTGGAATAAGAGTCAGAACATTTACTCAAAGATGTCAAATTTGTAAAATAACAATAATAATAACCCTATTCTCATGAAAACTTTGTAAATGCATCCAAATGAAAGTATTAACAGTTTTACGGCCATAGAATATTCTCGTATGGCCATAGAATATTCCCATATCAATAAACTGTTTAATATTTCAAATAAGAGATGCGGAGCTCCAAAATAATGAAACACACAGGACATCAAGACCAATTTGGAAAAAAAATCCTTCGAATGTTTATTGAAAAGTTTTGTGAAGAAGCATCAATTTAAGGCCAAAAGTTGATAAATAATAAAAGAACTCCATTTATTGCGGTTTCACAACCTATGCATTTTGTATTTTCTCAGGGCCTGTTATTTCTACAGGATATTTTGGTGGTTCTTTCTTTATTTTCCACCAGTAATCTCGTCTCATTTCTAGCCTCATTTCTCTATATACTGTCTCTTCATGGTACTAATGTTCTAACGGTTATGGTTAATGTCCTAAACATTTACGGATCCTCTATTTTCTAGAAAATTTGAATCTCTATAGACATGTGAACCAAAAACTTCTGGTAGTACTACTTCTGTTTGCTAAAGATGTACAATATCTCCAAAATGTTTCAATATTTTTTATTTTAGACAATATTGTGAAGATATTGTTATAATATTGTTGGTAATTTCGCACTAATAAGAAAATCAGTTATCTATCTTTTGAAATAGGACGCATGGTTGTTTTAAAAAAATCTTGAAAAGTGTTTTAACCCTAATTCGAGTTTAGGACTTTTGTGACCCCGAACCGTGAACATAAATTGGTCATTGTTCTTACAATAATTTTTCAAATGGGATTTCACATTTCAAAGCATTTTTTTATTTAATAAATTTTTTTATGATTTAGTTTAGTTTAATTTTTAAAAACTTAACCATAACTACTATTAGTATTATATCAGTATATATAAATTATTAAATTGATATTAAGAAATGATTTCCTTTACAAATAAAAGAATGGATTTCTATGGCAGATTAAGATGAAATAATGAATTTTAAACAAATATAATTATAAAAGTTAATATAATTTTGCAGAACTTATTGATTGAAACATAACAAAATTAATCAAACGAATAATTAATGTCTCAATATTCTATTAATAAAACATATATAGTTCAATATTAATTCATATCCTATTCCCAATATTTTACAATTTATATATAGTTTGCGTTTTTTTACACTTTATTTAATAACTTGCTAATGGAAATGTTCTAATCGGCTTGCCTGTGGCTCCTTCTTAACCCAGGAACCCTAAACCTAATCTACTAAATTAAGAATTCCCCACTGTTTAAAACTATTCCATGTTGATGTTTTAGCCAACATGAGAAATGTCAGACTGACTGAGAATCAGCATGGAATGGTTTTAAAAAAATGTAATGTCAAAATGGAAGTTTCTGTCTTCTAAAAGCCCACTAATCTACAAGCCAACAAAAATGACCGGCTTTTCAATATTGTCGTTCTTTAATTATAATATGTCCACGTTTAGGAAAATGAAAATATAATTAACTCCTTAAAATATCAATCAGGAAGTAGGATTAATATATATTTAAAAGATATTTTGTTTAACTTGAAAAGATAAATCTAAAGTAATTATAAAACGTTACGTGTGCGCTCATAAATTTCTTATGTACTTTCTTTTTAGAACCTTGTTTATCTTATTAAGCAAATCAAATATTTATTTTATCATACATAACAAATAGTTCTGGTAAAAGGAACATGTCAGTTCAAAAAGGAACTTTTGTAAGCAAAAATAACAAAATGTGTCGCACCGTTATTTACGACCAGTTTTTTTACTAATTAGCAGAAAAATATTAATGGACCTACACATCAAACCTCCCTAAAATATACATGTAAATATCAAAGCAATGATGTGAGTCTAATATAAATTTTACTATGATTTCATAAAAGTAACTAAATAGTCAATAAGTAAAACTGGGTCCTATATACGGAATCAATGTAAAGAACCTCAGTACCGTAGCCGCTTTCAGAAGAATTTAAACGGACAGACATTTTATTTAATTAGAGGGGAAAATAGAATCACATATATTATCGAATATTTATAATAATTTGCTGAAAAAGAAACTTACTGTTTTGTAGACTTTGGCAAAAAGTGCAAAGATGAGGGTATATAAATTCAGAAGGTATAAAAGTAGAATTCTGAAAAGAATGAGAGAAGAAATATATATTAATTCGTTATTGTAATCCATAATAGTGAAGCTGGAAATTAATATTTTAGAAAACATAAATTTCAAGCAAATCAGGCTTTAACTAATTTTTAAAATATTTAATTAAAAAAAATTTGATTGAATAGAAACGATACAATAAATCAAGCGGACCTAATGATAAATTTTTAGTTTGGGAATCGATGATTTTCAGATTCGAGAAAAGATACCATTGCAGATGCTGGCAGATATGTATTTGCGCACTCTAAAGTTGTCATTGGGAATCAAATGCTCTCTCGTTGCTAGGGCAAGGAATGTAAAGACGGGAGTATCAGCTCTAGTGTTGTCCTCGGCATTTGATTACTGTTAAAAATTACTTCATCTGTCCCAAAATAATCCTCCAGTTTATTGAGTTAGTTAGTTATATTAAGGGTCGTTTTAAAGCAACACTAGGTCTATTTTGGCACGGACCTCGTAATTTGGAACTGATGATGAGGACGGCACATAATCTGGCACTCCCTACTTATATTACTCCACTTCCCTCAGATTCTGAAACCAACATGACTGTCTGTTTGTTTGTTTCTTATGGCACTTGCCACTGACAAGCCCGCTGTTACGATGACAGCGATTTAAGCCTGAGGAGGACGTCTCTTATTTTTTATAGCAGCGCCAACTAGGGCCAAGAGTACGACTTTGCTACTTACGCATCACTCATTCGCTTGCACAACCCCTTTTTACAGGAGGGCACATTCACACATCTCACAGATAGAACAACAGAAGAACAACCATGCCCAAACCGGGACTCGAACCCGGGACGCCCAACATGACTGTCTGACAACCATGCTTGATACCAACATGTCTTTCTTACAAAAATATCTGCATATTACAAAGCATAAACGAAAGAAGCACACACCTAGCTAGCTGCCACCTGAGTTGAACGCGCGGATGATACTTCTCAGCCATTCCGATCATATCGAAGAGATTCGGAAACAAAATGGAGATGAAGGAGACAACCAGAGTCACCTGAAAAGAATCATAAGACCATTTAAGTGATGATGTAGTAAGTTTCTCTAGACTGTCTTTATATTATTTCCAGTTGTTGAACCATGGACTCACTTCATTTTGCCTGTACCACGTCCCGTTCTCTTGCGCTTCCGGCTCCTGCGATCGAGTCACCACCAGCACCACGGCATAAGCGCTGGACGCCAACAGGATAAAGACGGCGAAGTTGGCGGCCACGCGAATACTGATCAGCTTCCAGCTGCAAAAGAAGATGCATATTAACGTTTTGTACATGAAAATACAGTAGAATCTTGTTATCCGAAACACTGTCTTAACCGGCATGTGTATTCCTCGAAAGAGACTTAATTTAAGGATCCGAGGCGATTTCACTCCAGACACCTGTTTAGCTGCCCTTAAATAGGGTATTGCAGTCTTTTAAAGGCACAGTCTGCTTTTGAGATTTGTGGAGAGACGCTCTTGATAGTGGCTAGAGTACTGAAAATATCATGTTATGAATTTTCTCAAATCATTTAGATACATTAGGCGATTGTAGTGTTAAAGAGAGTGATTTTTTTTCAATAATTTGGCTAATTCGTAGTCTATATTAATTCTGAATTAATGACTACTCCGACCCGCTTGAAGGCACATGGAAAAACCTGATTGACCAGACTGCAGCTACAACAACACAGGCGGGTACTATGGTTGAGTCCTAAGGGCCATCATCGGTCACGGTACAACCTTTCCCGTGGGAAGCATATCCCGTCATCGATAGTAGATAGTAGACCTCATCACAACCATTTCTGTACCCATCTAGGTGACGTCAAAAAATTCGAACAAGAGATTTCGGCGAATATCCACGTTTTAAACTTCACTGAATTCGAAAAACATATTTTTGGAAAAAGTCCATTAAGCTCTCTGTGACAAAGAAAACTCGAAGACTTTGATCTAGATGGTTGATCTTTACTTTGACCCATCGCTTTGACGGCGAAAAAGTTTTGATCTATACGGTATTCGGTCTTTACCCCAAATTTGCAGATTTCTATCAAATTTTGAGTAAAATCTGTTCAAAAGAGTTCCGGTTTTCCAGTTGTTCGAATATAAGTTAACATGATAATTTCAAAAGGAAGTGAGATAGACAGATAAAATATTCGATACATAGATGTAATATCTATAGTGTAGAAATCTTTCAGACTTTGAGCCGAAGCCAACAAAGGGTTGACTGCCTGTCGGTATGTGCTTTCAAAAACATGTTACCACGATATTTAAAAAAAACGTATTGACTTAAATATATGAGGCTTTGTGACTGACTACAAGGGCAATTTCGAGTCAAATCGTTTTTTCAATCGATTGAGAAAAATGTGCCTAAAATGCAAATTCGATTTTCAGATATTAGTAACCTTATACCAGGGATTAATCGCCAAAAAATTCACCAAAGATGACACGATAAATTCAGTAAAAATGTTAAATTCACCCCAAAAGTTAATATTTCATGACTGTTATACGCCAGTGTCATGGAAGGCGTTCTCTGGCATGACAAGTGTATTAGAGAATATGAGAGAAAGTTTTGGGGAGACAATTCCCTATGGCTTGTTTATGATTTAGACAATACAAGTTGAGTCAAGTAAACAGTCCTTATTATAAGTTCCTTTCTGGCATAGCGATGAACCACCTGTTTCCACAAACTGAATTGATGGAAGCCTTTAGGAAAGTATTTTTCACGGTTAAGCAATAAATCGTGGGCATTGGGCATCCATAAACGTAAGCGTTCATTGAAAAGCATATAAAAATATTTCGAAAAAAAATGTTCTTTAGATAATAGTTTTGTTTAAACATAAATAATCATTAATGATAAATGATATCAAGCAAAATTAAATATTACATGTAGATGATTTAAGATATACAATAAAACTAAGCCTTATTTACCTCTTTTCTTCTTTCTTTTTTTCCTTTTCTTCCAGAATAGCTTCCTGTAAAGTAATTGAGTAAAAATAATTGAGTAAATCTGTAATGTAATTAATGAATCAAAAATGTTTGATTAATTGGCATATAAATACAAAACATAGTCTTCTATTATTGTCTTAGAAGTTCAAACACATTCAGTTTGCGTTTTCAGTATCATCGAAAATACATATAAATAATAATTTTGCAACATGCAACCATTAAATGTAAAATGAGAGCACAAATGGTTTTTGAAAACTCAAAATCAACAATTGTTTTTTAATTATAATTAAACGCAACTGGTTATAAATCGGGGGAAAAAGCGAATAAAAGAAAACAAAGAGAAAAATCGAACAAAAGAAAATCTTAAGATACTCACTCATGTAAATTGTTATGACATTTTAAAATAAAATAAAATATTTTTACTGTCATTGGTAAGAATAATGATAGGCTGCGCTCTACAATCAGATTGAATCTAAACATAGTCCAATCCCACTTGCATTTTATAAAATAAAACTTACAGTTAACGTTCGGCGACCACTATTTACCTACCATGTTAATAATTTTATCACGTCAAACCAAATTTGACGAATTACATTTTATACTAACAAAATAAATTACTATTTTTAATCATACTTACACAATGAACAGAGAACATTTTAATTGGTTAAATATAATTGCAAAATGGTGGAATTAATTGGCGAAATCGACCCTATTGTTGAAGTTGGAGGCTCTGCCAACTTTTTTGCGATAGCTTTCGAAATTCGAGAATGGTGAAATATAGGCGGCTATAGATGAAGCATTATAGGAATGAGCTTTCATATTTATAAATACATCGAAATAGAACTGCTGTTTGGAGTTATATTCTTTATGATTTTCGGAGGGCTTTTGAATCATTCTGTATACAATAATCTACTTAGACTATTCAATATTGAATTATAGTTCTTACTTTGAATCCCATGACTAGGGAAGCCACTTTGTTGTAAGCCGTTTCAGGATTGCCGATCATGTAGTCCCAGCCCGTGAATAGTTTCCAAGCAAACGTGCATTCGTCATCTTTTTCGGAAAGCTTGCTCATTCGGGAATTCTCGGCCATTCTACAAAACAAGAAAAAAATTAATATAATACAATGATATGAAAGTACAATCTAAAATTAATGATCGAAAAACATTTATTTTTCCTATTGTCATATTTACATTTACAACGATCTTAATTACAAAATTTATGGTGAAACAGGATACAGTAAAGAATCTGAACAACATGAATGACGTGCATATTGCGTATCCTCGGTACTAATAGCACTTTATTTTTTACTTACGTATTTATATTTAATACTTTCGCTTTTTCAGTTTATCTATATAGGTGTCTTTATTTTAAAAAACGCGATTTTACACACATAAACGAAAAAAAAACAAAACATTTTTTATAACTAACTATTACAGCCTTTTTTCTACCTGCTCTCATGCTGACATGTCATACAGCGCCGTCTCGGACCTAATTTCACCCTCTTAAACCCAAGTATGAGTTCAAAATATAAGTAATAACAAATAAATTGTCAAATTAATACTGTAAAATAGCAGATTGCTTCGAATAACATGTTAAAACTAAGTGCATTCGTGATTTTTTTTTATTTAAATGACCAGTTCATAGGTAGGTAAAATAGAAAAATATTCATCAGCATGCGATTAGTATCTAAATACTTTTTCTGAAAAAAAAAATGTTATTTTGCAAAAAAAAAAAAAAAAAAAAAAAACTTGTCAAGCGAAGTTTGGTCTTCCAGATATTGTACATAAAAATGTACCCCTCCCTCTTCTAGCTACAATTCTATCCCCCTTGTTCTGTTGTTGCTACAAAATTAAGAATTATGCAATTATTGGCTATTATAAATAGACAATAGTTACTATAGTTGTAGACAACCCGGTCCCGTCATACTAACTAAGATTAACAAAATGGAAGCTAATATTTCAATATGTATAAGTAGGCGCAATTATAAGTTCACAAATATTTTTTCTTCATTTAAAATGCATGACGGCAACGAAAGAATAGCAAAAGAAGAACAAAAAATTTTCAGATGATCATTCGGGAGTACAGTAAATCTACATCCTGTTACCTCCTAAAACCCTTACCTTCTGAGTATGGCGAAAAAGCTGAATATGTAAACCGCGATGGAAGTGAGAAAATATGCCAGAGGAACTCTGTAGCCTTCTTCTGTTTTCTCTTGGTTACTGTAGTAGCCATAAAAGATGGGGGAGTACTTCAAATAACCCTGTGGAAGACAGAGGATCAAAGTGAGTCATATGGCAATTTTATGCAAATGAAACATCAATTGAAATTTATGTATAAAAAAGTGTTTGGTAAAAAAAAGTGTTTGACGGCAATAAATTTTAAAGAATCAATAATGTTTTGGATCTTTTTAACTTGTTATACCTCTAACACAATAATAGTTTATGACTATTCATCTATTTCTCGTTCTTTAGTTAAGGACATGAAAGTCACAAATTCATTAGATTAGGATGTAATAGGTGAATTTCCATACTTAATAGTTCAATGAATATTAGCTCTATGTACTTTACGTCTAGGGCCTGGATGGTAGGGCGTTGGATTCGCGTCCCTTGGGTTGCAAATTCGAACCCAGCCGGCCGAAGCCTCCTCGTGTGTGTGGCTGGCACACGTATAAATCTGTCGTGGTCACAAATTCCTCCATATCGAGAGTAATACCACTGGGGGTACTGGATCATGAATGGTTGTTCTCTGATTCAGGTCTAACTTGCGATCTGCTGATGAAGTCCACGAATGAAGTCCGTCCTGTAAAAAGGGTTGTGACGTATGTGTAGCTAAGTCGCACTCTTGGCCCTAGATGGCACTACGGAAAAAACAAGAGACGCACCCTTGGCTTTAAATCATTGGCTTCTAAAGTCAGTGCGCTCGTCTATGACAAGTACCATTAGAAACAACAACAACTGTATGTCTATGGCTTCAGGAAGTTTTAGTTTATGTACAAAGCTCTTAGATTCAATCATTGCATTCATATCATTTGTTTATCTTTATTCTTTGAGGGATAATCTTAGGAGGCAAAGAGCTAAAGAGAATAAACAAAATTAGTATTTTAAAGAATCTGAATTCTGCACTTGCTGTTTCCTGCTAAATGAGGAAGGCTCATATTAACTAATCTTTCTCATTATCTTCACGTTATTAATAGTTAAATTACTTGTATTTTGCAGAAAAATACACAAGGAAATCACATTTTTTACCATCGAGAGAGGTCTTCCCAAAACTTTCTCGCATATTCTTAAACAGAAGTGTTATCTTAAAGAACATTTTGCATAGGAATGGCGCACAATAGTTACGGAATATTCACCTTTGACCTGAATTTAGCAATTTTACTGAATTTATCATGAGATTTTTGGCGATTAATCCTTGGCATGCGGTTAATAATATCTGAAAATTGAATTTGTATTTCAGATGTGTTTTTCACAGCGGATTGAAACTAAATTTTATACAAAACTGCACTTATAATCACAAAATCAATTACCAAATTTTCTATATTTAAATCAGTGCGTTTTTGGATCATCATGGTTACATGCTTCTGAAAGTACAGATAGACAGACGGCCAACCCCTTGTTGGCTTTGGCTCAAAATTTGATTAGTGTCTACTCTACAGATGTTGAGTCTGTATCTCGAATTCTATCTATTTTACCTTCTTCGTTTTGTAATAATCGCGATAGCTTATATTAGAACAACCTAACAGACGACCTTTCTCTGAACGTATTTTGCTCAAAATTTGATAGATATCTTCAAACTTGATGTAAAGATCTTATACCAAATTTTATCCGTCTAGCTCAAAACATATTTCAGTTATATTTGTCACAGACAGGCATTTTCAAAAAATTTGTTTTTCGAACTCTGGAAAGTCTGAAAAGTGGGGATTCGTCAATTCTCGAATTCGAATTTCTTAATGTTTTCAATATTTCTTCTGTACTTAAGCATATAGGAAAGTCAGCCATCTGATGCTCCGACACGCCATGAAGGCACACGGATTTAAACCATAAAACTAAATGACCGGACGGCCGCAACAGTAATACTGGCGGGAACTGTGGTTGAGTCCTAAGGGCCATCACCGGCCACGGTACAACCCTCCCCGAAGGAATTACGTCCCGTCATCGTTGGGAGGAGTCAGATCCCCCACCTATTTGTGTACCCTCCAGGGTGGCGAGATTCAACCATCATACCGGAAGCATCTCATCCTCATTTCGAGGTGCCTCCCCCGGGGGTTTACGCCTATAAGAAAGTAAAAATTACTTCCTAGAGACATTTATTCAGCACAATGTTAGTAATCGTGTGAATTCATGCTCACATGATGAACAGTAAATATGTCAATCAAACTTTTATTTCGCCGCATAAAGCTTTAATACTTTCTTTTTCTTCAAAATAAAAAAAAAGTAATGTAATAACAGGATGTATAGTTGTGAAGCAGTAGAAGCAGTATAATGGAAGTAACAACCTTTTATAAGTTAACTACACAACATTAGAGCACATTTCCTAGAAGCAAGCAAGAAGCAGAAACATTATCAAGCAATCAGTAGAAGATTGGTCATGAAATTACAAAGTGCCATGCGGTACAAATAATGGAAAATATGAAGCTTAAAGACCGCAAGAGAGCCAAAAGAAAGAGAAAGAGAGCTATAAAAAGAAGAGATAACTGCATAAATATTCTCAGAGAAATCTTCACTTACCTCGAAATCCCAAATATTCTTGAGATTGAGCGCGCTCTCTTTCTCTTCACTTTTGATTTCTTTTCGCATTCCGGTCATATCTTCTGCGCCACGAAGAACCTGTGAAAGGTGGAGAAAATATAAAATTTAAATAGCAATAATGTTAAATTTAATTTTTTAAAATCAAAACGTAATGAAAAATTAAATAAAAAATTAATTTAAAAAAATGATATTTTATAAAGTGAAAAAGAGAATAATGAAATTCGGAAATGACCTCCGGCACCATGAGGAAACAGCAAACAAAAGCAGATATAAAACAGTTGATCCAAAAAACCCATCGAAGGAAGGTGAAATAGGAGGCGACAACCGATCCAAAATGACCTGTCGGAGAGAAAAAAGAAATTAAGAAAAATCTTACACTGATTTTTTTAAATGTTATAATTGATAACTATTGTCTATTGCAAGTTAATGGCTGTTATTAAGCAGTTCCATATCAAATGAAAAAAATACCATTTAGAAATATAAAATTTTATAACAAAAAAATATTGATTATTTTTTTTAAATAAATTCCGTTCTTATTTATAAGGGTTACAGCACCATAGTTACAAATTTCTAAGAGGTACAGAATGTAAGTAGACTCAGAATCATGCAGCAATACTGAGTAGGAAACACTTGCGATACAAGGTAGATGGCGTTGTATATGCCCATGTTCCTCGAATGTTCCTGCAAAAACTCTTTATCTCTGAATTCTATAGCAAGATTCAATTATCACAACCAATGATTTCAAAGCTTCTCAAGTGAACAGGGCATAATCATAATCTTATACGAAACCAGTGACGTCAGCAAACTCAAAATTTAGATCCAATATGCATAGTTCATGGGGAAAAAACGGAAACTTTACTTTTCTGCCATATATGCATATTGGTATTTAGATGGATGGAGTTACAAATGTTTTATTCCTTTTTAATTTTTAGGACATAATTTAATATTCACTTGCTGAGTCTCTCTCTCTCTCTTTGAGGTGGAATAGGGGAGTACCTAAGAAAAAAAGTTTGGAATGAATTTTTCCAGGCAGGATTCTTTTTCTTTTTTTTTTTGTTATTGTTGTTCCAGTTAAAATGTATAATGTGCAATGAATTTACTGTGAAAATTCTTTTCTGAGCTTTAATATGGTATATTCATTTTCGATCTGAATGTTGGATGTGTTGACATCAATTCTAGCATCATTCGTTAATAATCACACTTCAATGTGGACAATGTATGTTCAATGTGGACAGATGCGATGTCATTGAATCTTACTATGGAATGCTCAGATGACGAGTTTTTGAAAGAACTTTTGGGGAACCTGTGCTTGTACAATGCCATCAAACAACTTTGCAAGCGTTTCCTATGCGGCATTGCTAAGTGATTCCAAGTCGTCTAAGTGTAACCTAACCCTTCTCAAAGTTTACATCCCTTATGCTGAACAATTTTGTGTACACCAATTTTTAGGTTATTTAGTTTGTTTAGGGATCTCAAATGCCTGGATTTGTTACAGCAGATAATATCAGAGGCGATGGATTTGCTCGGTGCAATTAATCTCTCCAACCAAGTTGAGCAGAGAATAGACATACACTAAGAGGCATCGCAGCAATTCTCAAGAATAAGAAAAAGGTAAACAGTCTGATTAAGCGCGTGGTAAAATAAAACGTTTTTAGGAGAAGTTGTAATATGTTAAATTCAAAATTACTATGAAAAAAGAAATTGTACATGCAAAATTTCCAAAATTACAAAAAAAAAAAATGTAGATTGCAAGTGCATCATATATTATGATTATTGAATTATTCAAACTTTGCTTTACATATAAATGGAATATTGTGCATTTAAAGTAAAGACATTCGCATGTTTCCTACTTTTAGGAATATATTATGCAGTTACTTATTTTTGTGGAACTAAATTTTGTCTCCAAAATAAGTGATAAGCAAGCTTCTAAATCAATTAATCAAAAATATATCTTCTGTGGAATAGTTTGCATACGTTTAGTCTTAGTGAAATAAGTGATTGAAACTCTATCAGCAAAGATATACGATAACTGTGAGGTATTCGAAATTTGGAATGCTGTAAAATATCATGAAAATATTACTATATTGCTCGGCATTTTATGCTGATAGGGAACGCTGAAATAAATGGCACTTTCAAAATATTCATTCGCACATGAAACATGCATTGAAAGATGAATCATAAACAAATTTACTATGGCTTTCCTATAAAAATCACTTTATAGAAGGGAAGAAGGCTTTTCATCAGCGTTTATTTAAAATCGCATTTCACATTTGCGTTTTTTACTAATTAGTATATATCTTATTAAATAATAAATTAAATTTCTCTTAAGCATGTGATATCTTCACCGTAAACGACAGACTTACTTTCTATTCGTTTGATGCGCATTTCCCACGGCGTCAACATCACCATGAAATTGGCAACTTCTCTTTTGAATCGGTTCCAGCCCTGTAAAAAGATATCATAAGCATTTCTTGAGAAAAATATGCTCATTTATAGAATGACGTCTTAATAACCAAAACTGGATACAAGTAGATTAAAATAGGTGTATAAATATGATTCCATCTATTTTGAATAAATGGTGTTATATGACTGCTAATAACCCGGGAAAGGTTGTGGTGAAAACTGATAAGCCAGTTAACAGCGACGCTACCAGAGCAATTGTTTTTGTATCGTGGTCATGTTACTGGGTTGCGAACCACAAGGTCCCAGGTTCTATCCTCGCTCAATTCAATCCGCCACAAGGTGAATTTCGAAGATCTGACAACAACATTTGGCGTATGATCTCTGGTTAATTTTTAAAATTATTTTTAGCTTAGAAAATATTTGAAGTTTTTTACCAAGCATACAGCATTTGCAGGAAGTTATACTACATTCTTTCATTTTAAAGAAAACTGAAACAGAAGCAGGTCATTTGCTGTTTGACATGTATGGTGATTATATCCCATCGAATACTACTACTTACAAAGTGCGGTTTCAGGGATTTAAAATAACGATTTCATTCCACATGACAAAATACTAGAGGTTATAATGAATTGTTGCAAACCGATTAAATCATCAATGGTAAACGATACAAGCAGCAATTCATGAATTTGAACGAATCATTGAAATAGAAACATCTAGAATAGGGCAGAAAGCACGAAAAAGTTGTTTTTCCAACCCTCACCCTAAAGTTTCTTTCACTAGAAAGTGAAAGAAACTTTAGAATCTTCACTTCAGAAATTACACCTCTGGAACTGTTTTTCCAATCATCGTATTCACCTGACTTTGCTCCTTCAAACTCTAATTGATTTCGTTTTATGTAGATTGCCCTTTTTTGGACAGAGATTAAATTTCCCCGCCGATATCAAAAATTGGTTTGATTATTGGATTGAATCTAAACAACCAGATTTTTTTGAAATTCATTTATTGCTTAAAAAATTAACAAATGTTGTAATTTCTATGAGAAAATATTCTCAATAAACCAATTTTTTTACATTTATAACAAACAAGTTGTGTCTTTATTTTACTTAAGAAAGAACTGAATTATATTTATATACCAAATAAAGTTTTTTGTTCATTCATAAGATAAATTTGACAATTTCTAATCAGAGCATTAAAAGGTTTTCACAAAACAACTTGAATGTTACTTTCATCTCATACGTTTCTTTTCAATTTTTAACTCTACTTAATATACTAACCTTAGATCAACATGATAATAATAGACTCATATTATTTTACGAATCAAAGGAGGCAATTAATAAAAAAATTAAAAATTTTAAAATAATTTGTCGAGAAGTACATAAAAATTCTTGCTTCAATTATAGAAGGCTTAATATAAAGAAGTTATTAAGTTCTTAATACTCGCTGCTTTCTTTAAAAGTGCTCTACATTTTGCGTGATTCATTAAGAGTATTCGAGTCAACTAGGGAAATAAAACTAATGATTGCTTTAGCTTTATTTGGATTGTAATTCATCTGTGATATAAACAAAACACGCGCGGCCGTGCTTGGCAGGTGGTTAAGTGCTGTGATACTCACCCTGCTCCAAAGGAGCGTGTACTTGGCAAAAACATCCTTTGATCGTTTACTTTGAGCCAATTCGCCCTCGTGTTTACGGACGTAAGCCTTGGCTTTTCTGAAAGAAAAAAAAAACTTTGAGTGTCAACTTCTGGCAGTTGGTGTTTGTTGTCAAGTCATAAAATATAAACTTTGGTTTGAAGATCGCTGTGAACGATGGTGACTAAGTGGAATGTTTTTTTTTTCTTTATTTATTTTTTGTCACTCGTGATCGACGAGTCACTTAACTTATTGACAAATGAATCCAAAAGGTGAAGAGTAAACAATTCTAGTTTAATGTTGATAAAAAGTGAAATAACATGTCAGATGGACAAAATCATATATAGGACAGAACACTGTTTTTGTAGCTATTAATGCAGATGCTTTTTATCCACACTGCAATATAACATTAAAAGCATAGTTATTTTAATCTAAACATAAATCAATGTTTTTCTCATAAATATATTTCCGTTTTCTTTTTACTTGTGTTTTTCTTTCTCTTCCAAAAAGGGGGGGGGAAAGAAAAAGAAAAAAGAATATTTTTGGCAGTTTGCCAATTGAGGATTCTTATCCGATAGCACATTATGAATACTTTTCATTCTTTATTTTTGAACAGAATAAGAGAGAAGGGGCGCTCACCTGAGGATCTTGTACTTTTTCTTCATGCGCCAGGGCTGTAGCTTGATGGTCTCAATGATCTGTTTGTTGAGGCGCATGTTCTCCTTCACCTCCTCGGGAGTCTCCTCCTCCTCAATGGATACGGCAGTGTCACTGGAATAAAGGAGAATTATCAATACAGATCGAGAGTTATCAAAATTATGCATAAATCATCTGGAGTAATCTCCGTAAAACTTCCTCTCACGCCCTCCAAAGAAAGACTTATCCCCTTCCCCGAACTTTAAGTTGTACACCTTGGTTAAAGCAGCGAATTCCGTACATAGCGTCAGTGAACATTAATTAGAAAACATACACCGTTGGTGCAAATTTAGCAATTTTATTGAATCTATCGTGCTAATATGTATTTTGGAACTTTCTCCCCACCCGGGACAAAATGGATTTTTCTAACTCGGAGAGATATGAAATGCGGAGATTCCTCAAAGTCTCAGGTTCGAATTTTTTGACAAATACAAAATTTTTCTTATACCTCCTATACTAGAAAATAAAAATTCCTACATCCATCATATTCATAGCAGCACACAGATCGGCAAACAATTTACTTCTTAATGGATTTACTCTAACTTTTCAAACAAGTTAGCAATTTAGATGATAAAACTGTATTCCGAATTTCATACTCCAATGAATGAATTATGCATGCTAACATTGTTAACATGCACACGAACACTCGGACATATACATTTCCCTTTAAGATACTTAATTCAGGATTGCATGCAGATTAACAATTTTGCTGTAAATATAACAGACCAAATTTCATACATGTATATCATTCTGTTTTAAGAGACCTTGTTTATGGACAGCTATAATTCAAAATTGTGTTTCCATATTCGGTATTTACGACGGGAAATTCATTTAAAGTTTGAAGTTTAATGATTGCAATAATTTCGGCCTGAATATTTCACGTTCGAGAATGTAAAAACATTGAAGCTCTGTAAGTAATTCATCCTTGTAAATCTAAGGGTGTCAAACCCAAACTGTATAATGGGTACTCCAAAACTTTTCAACCGAATCCTTACTGTTCCCTTTCCCCATGCGTGCTCCCAAAATAACCCTAGTGTTGCTTTAAAAACGGGACGTTAATATAACTAAACTAAACTAATCCACACTAAACTCCCCATTCGTGCAAAGATACAAAATTTCGGTTGGAAAGTTTTGAAGTATCCATCATACAGCCTGGATTTGACATCTCTATGTTTTCATTTGTTTGGATGCATGAAGAGATAGGTCAGAAATTCGACGATGACTTCAAATGGATCCTGCGACAGTAGATCTACTCACAATCAATATCGTACTATGAAATTGTGATTTTCAAAATAAACCAGAACTGGGTCAAATATCAATGGCAGTTATAGTCGAAAAGTAATAATTATATTGACATTTATTGCGCTTTTTTATTATTGTGTTCAAAGTTAAAAGCGCTACTTATTGACATGCTTTCGAACTTTAGAAAATGCTGAACCATGATCGGGTTGTGATCATTGTATTTAATGCAGCATTTTCTCCCTAAATCAGGGGAATAACACAATATTTCTATTTATTGCTAAGAAAATTATTAAATCATAATTATGATGTCTTTCTGGAGAATTTTGTTACTTTGCTCATTTTTTCGATTCTATACCAATTAAAATAATAAATAAATAAAACATGTATTGTGACAAAATTATTAAAAGTAAAGATTAGGTGAATACAACCATCATTATATTTTGATGATCACATATAAGTTATAAATTAGTTGATTAAATTAAAGTATGTCAAAATACGAAACTAATTGACTAGTTACAAAAATACTAGCATTATAATGACCACTGAATAGGGCTACAAAATGCCTTAAACCGCCATTGGACAAGCACTAAATCTGTATAAAGATGGATATAGATTGGGATGGTGTTAGATTTCGAACCTTTGATGAAATCCAGATTCTGTTTCGATTTTCTCGCGGTCCATACTAAAAGTCGTAACTTTCTCTTTTTTTATCTTGTGAGAACATGATGTTGCTTTGGTTTGAAGCCACAAAATGCATAGGCCGAAAATTGGCAATTTATTGCTTTTCAAGCATCAATTTTTCGCCTTCAAGGTTATTAGAAAATAATAAATAAGATTATCACACTTGGCGACTTATCACCAAAAAAATAGTTGCAACTTGGCGTGAAGGTTCATCATGTTCATACCCGTTTCTCCTGTCTGGCCAATAAAGGGCAGGATCATAAGAAGTTATCACCAGAATAAGCACGGGAATCAACACGAAACAGCGAGAACAAGTATCAAAAGGTGTGTATGTGTGTGTGTGTCTATGTATATATATATATATATATGTAATGATATTTTAAACTCTTAATTTCAATTTAATTAATTTCCAAGATTTTATCTTAATTTAGCCCATAGTAACTTTATTCTAAAAATATTCTCTTATTTCGTGATACAATTCCACTTTCTCTACTTAATTAATTCAAGAGAAGCTTTATAAAATTGCTTAGTCAGCTAAACGCCGATACTTTCACACGCTCGGCGTGAAGGGGTAAAAATGTCCAGTAAGCACATTCTTTCTTAAAAGATCCCTGTGTTTCCCTTACATGTGATTGACATGTGTCAGAAATCCCTATCAGACTCTTAATAATATATTAGCACTGTGAAGAAATATTTTCCCTATCAAAATCTAAGGTTATATAAGGCGAGGGATAATTTATTTCGGCCTTTTTCGCCACTTCGGCTTTTGTCTGCTCTGTGGCGTCTCTGCTTGTAAATAATTATGCTTTCCCGATGGATTAAAAAGAATTTAAAAATTACTAAGTCTCTTCAAACTGCATTCATGGTTCACAACAAATAATGTTACATATTAATATATATATATATATATATATATATATATATATATATATATATATATATATATATATATATATATATATATATATAAATATATGAAGCTCGAAAGATTTTGAGATGAAAAAAAAATCGTCGGTTTTCTAAAAACTAACGATTGCACAATACAGTAGTCAAGTGATCATTCCAATCTAGTTCAAACCGGATTTTCTCAATAAAAAAAACCTAGAGATAAAGTTTTGGAGCTCGAACGATTTTGAGATAGAAAAAAAAAAAAAAATCATTTTCTAAATATCGATGCATGCGTAATCTGATAGTCACGTGATTGTTCCAAACCGATTTAAACTGGGCAATGACTTAAATTTATTAAGACAAACTATGACTTAAAAAATAATAATGTTCTCACATGATAACATGATATTTGCGATAGCAGATTTCTATTTTTTTTTTTTTTTTTAAGTATTGACTACTTTTTAACTAAATAATTTTTATATATTATTAAAATTACTTAAGGCAAAACAAAGACTAAGGATTTAAAACTTTGGCAGATAGCATATAGATAGAAACCATATTTATTATAGAAAGCATAAAATCAATTTCTCTTGCTTGGAAGATCTATAAAGAGATAAGTCACAAAAGTATCTCAAATAGCACACCCTCGCTATAAAACCGTAACTTCATAATAAGTAATAAACCTCTTGAACATAAAAACGTAATATCGCTCAATGTTATACTATAATTTATTCTCTGGATATATGGAATACACCTTTCATTAGCTAATTTTGTTGATGTGACCGAAAACATAAAATGGGTTCATTACTTTTATATGTTATGTAATAAATGTATCAGATGCGTTTTTATTAGACAAAAAGGGCAATAAGTATATTACTTTCGAAGGTTATGTTGCTGAAATTATCATCTTATTTCTTTGTCATTAGCAAACACCTGTTGCAAAAAAAAAAGATTTAAGGAAATTCGAAAATTCTAGTCCAAGACATCAATCATTGCATGATAATCTTTCAGGCTTCATTCGTCTATCTTAATGTTATTTTTCAAAGCTAGCCGTCATTAGTGACCGGCTTGGTAGCAAAGATTATCGGCTTCTTAGGTTTTAGGTTGTTAAACCATTGGTATGGAATAGGTTTTTAAAGTATTTCACCTTGTTATTTGATGCGATAGAAAAAAAAAGTAATTGAATTGAATCAATGTGTTAGAAATTGTGGATGTAAATTAAAAAGCATATGTAACAGGAAGTAAAAACTGAAGTAAAGATCCTGATTTTTCTAAAGAAAGTAATTCTTTTATTTCAATTTTATCATTGGAAAAATTAATCAAAATAAATTTCGTAAGCAGTGAATTAAATGCAACTGTTGATGCCATATTAACTTAGATTCGAACAGCCGTACAGACAGACTTCCTCTGATTTTGCTCAAAATTTGATAAAAATTTACAAATTTGATGTAACAACCGTATATTAAATTTCAACTATAACTCAAAGAGTTTTTGACTTATTTTTTTGTCACAAACAGATGAACACTTTCCAAAAATGTGCTTTTCGAACTTAGAGTTCGAATTTCTTGAAAATTACAATACTTTCTCTATACTTCGTATAAAGAAAAGGAAAGAATTTGATGAAAGGGAAAAATACAATTGAAAGTATTTTTAAAAAGAAAAAAATTAATAATTGATGTGACTTTAAGATATCTGGTTACTTTGTTTAAACATTTGGCGATATACCATTTTGTTTCACACTTTTATAAATTCAAAATTTTTGTTGCAAGTTCAGAGATGAGGGTCAAAATCAACTCATGAAGGAAAAAAGGAGGTAATGGTGAGCTCTATCTCTTGGTCCAACTGAAATTCCATTGTTGGAAGGAAATGGAAAATCTCCTTCTCTGAGCTCTAGTATTTTGAGACACTGAGGAAGTTCAGAATCATGCTCCGCTTGTGTCGGTTCTGCAAGTCAGCAAATAATTTTCAACTTCTAAGAATTTAATTAAAATAAAAAGGAATTTTGAAGAAATTGAAACAATTTTTTTCAATTATATCATAACTTTTTTCGATCAAAGGAAAGCCCTTGTTAACTTTGAAGAATTGATCATATAATTTTGTAAAAACAAATTGATTCAATCAGTAAAACCAAATTAGTGAAACAAATCTGACACATATTTCATATCTGGCATTTATTTATTAACATCTTGCTCCTTTTGCAGCTTGAAAATGACAATTTACTTATTAAAAAGATTTTTAAATTCTTTATAATATTTAACTGTTTAAAAAATGAGTCAATTCTTTTAAAATAGACCAATCTTATAACGAGAGTCAAATTTATTCATGTTTCCTTTGAGGAGTCAGAGGAGTGGCTCTTCCATAATAGTATTTAAAAATTCCCAAGATCAAATAATTCCTCAAGACAGGAAAATATTTTTTAAACAGACCAATCTTATAGCGAAAGTCAAATTTATTCATGCTTCCTTTGAGGAGTCAGAGGAGTGGCTCTTCCATAATAGTATTTAAAAATTCCCAAGATCAAACAGTTCCTCAAGAAGGGAAAATATTTTTAAAACAGACCAATCTTATATCAAGAGTCAAATTTGTTCATGCTTCCTTTGATGAGTCAGAGGAGTGGCTCTTCCATAATAGTATTTAAAAATTCCCAAGATCAAATAATTCCTCAAAAAAGAAATATATATATATATATATATATATATATATATATATATATATATATATATATATATATATATATATATATATATATATATATATATATATATATATATATATATATATATATATATATAAATTATACAATTTGCAAGAAAGACATTTTTCGTATATTGAAGAAAGTGTCAAATTCCTCGAAAATTACAAAGTGATTGGTGAATCAGAGCAATAACAGAGTAACTATGTAAGGTTAAAACAAACAAGCTGGTTAGAGATATATAATTTTTTTAAATTATGCAGTTTGTATCTACAATTTTTCAAACATTGAAGAACATATCGAATTCCTTAAAAATTAATTGATTGATGTTTCCATTGATGAGTTCGAGTAGTAACATTTCCTTGGTAATATTATAATAAGGTAAAAAAAACCCAAATAAGATAAGGATATTTTTTAAAAAGATTTATGTAATTTGTATGTGAGGACTTTTTTCACATTACTGAAGAAAACGTGGAATTCCTTGAAAATTACAAATTGATTGATGATGCCTTTGATGAGTCTGAGCTGTAATATTTCCTTTGTAAGTTTAAAAATACATGTTTATTAAAGATTTTTTAAAAACATTGTGCATTTTGTATCTGCAAGTTTTAAAATATTGAAAAGCATGTCGAATTCCTTAAAAAATACAAAGTGATTGATATTTTCATTGATGAGTTGGAGTAGTAACATTTCCTTGGTGGTATTATAACAAGGTCAAAAAGACCAAACTAGATACAGTTATTATTTTAAAAAAAGATTTATACAATTTGTACATGAGAAGTTTTTTAATATATTGAAAAAGCTTCGGATTCCTTGAAAATCACAAATTGATTCATGTTTCTGTTGATGGATCATAACACTATCCTTTCTAATCCCCAGTTTGTCAAGAAACAAGGTGAGTTTGAAAAAATTGTATATCAGGAACTTTTTTCATATGTAGAAGTAAACATACAACTCTTCGAAAATTATTAAAATCTCCTTCAGTTTGTTAAAACGTATACTCGGTTGCCTCAGGGGCATATGCAACCGATTCTTATGAAAACCAGGAATTCCTTGAATTGAGTACAATGGAAAAAATGATGTTCCAGTATTGTCCGCATTTGATAAGCGTTGACGACATGGTCCCTAAATAGCAAACGATGTCCCCGCCTCGGAAACTGTCTTATTGAATAAAACAGTCGAAATTTGATGGCTATCCCGATGGGCGTATTCCTTTTGGCTGTCACTGTCCTGCAAGGTGTGGCTTTAGCAGGACACTTAGATGGATTGAATGTCCTCTTTATGCCACTTATTTGTTGCAACGATACACAATACTTCCGCTAGATGGCATCCCGGACGTAGAACGCCTCCTCATAAATAAAAATGGTCCTGTTTTTGGAAGAAAAAAATTCCTCGTCTCTGCTTCCTTTTAATATTTAATGCAAAACGCATCATGTTAGTCAGTATATCAATTGCCGTCGTGCAATTTGACCTTTGCGCGGCGGTTTCGATGATGGATGTAATTTAGAAAGTTTGAAAAACTTTCATTTTTGCTTGATGACCTGACAAAATAATTATGATACATTATGACGCTCTACAAGAAGGGAAAAAAAACACAAGCTTATGGTTCTGCGCATTTGGTAGAAGCACCAGCAGGTGTTTGTAAATTGAAGCAAGTTGTAACGTGCTGTATAAATGAATGCATGACGGTGAATCATTTTGGTAATATACATTAGTAAAGCATTCTTGTTTTCACTCTTGTGCTAAGTCTATTAGATAAATTTTGAATTATCTTAGAATTATTTCCTTTTCATTTCACATTTTAAATGGTAAATTAATTCGAAATTCTTCCTCCCAATTCGTACCATGTTGAGTTTAGGGAGTTGCTTGAGTTTATTTACCATATTAATCGATTAGCATTTGATGATCTATTGGTCCTGACTCCAAATGATAGATATGTGTAATTTTGTACACATTTAGGTCCTAATTGTGACACTAAGTATCTAAATTTGGTTACCTCCGAAACAATTATCTTAAATTGCGCTGGCTAAAATCCAAATTTCTAGGCGATTCATCCAAAAAGGAGGGATTTTAACACTTACTTTGAGCAGTTCGTGCGTACTTTCTTCAACATTTTTATCGCCATCAACCATATTCACTTTCAAATAAAAAATATCCCTAATCACCAGTTAGTGGCCCTGCCTCCAAATTATTAATAATTAGAACTCCGTTACTTTGAATAACATTATTCCATATTTTTCTTCAAAATAATCTTTATTACAGCTCTTATACGCAATTTATATTATTATTTGAACAACAAAACAATATCTTTTCATTGCCGTTTCAAAAAGAACAACAACAAAAAAAAACGATATTAGCTGTTATTTTAAAGTTCTGTATAACTTCAACAGATTAACTGGTTCGTTACAAATTTATTGTCCAATAAATCTCTTTTTCATAGCGTAACGTAAATGATTCCCTCTATAAAATATTTTTAAGCGTCAAATTGTGACAAACGTTAAAACCAATTTAATATAAAAATTTTATGCTTCTTTTGTTTATTGTGTACAAGAACCTTTCTAAATTGAGTCGAGTCCCATGACATCATAGTGGTTTTTACTGTAATGTAATTTCAAATTACGATTCCTCATGTAAACTGCTCACATAATTTTCGAGGCCTTTTATTTGGGGCGGGGGGGGGGTCTTTTAACACTGGAAGAAAATCCTATGATTACATACTTGATGCAAACAATGAAAAGTGATTTGAATTTTATTATCATAAGATAATCTATTGTTAAAATTTATGAAAAAAATAATTTTTAAAATTGGCCAAAATTTAGGAACAATTACACGTGGTCAAGTAATTAAATTAAATTGATATCATTTAAAAAACAAGTTTTTAACTTTAAAAAATGCGTGCTCTCCGTTTCGTTCAATATCATTTTCAGATGTCATAAAATTACCAAATTACCAAAATTTAGATTAACTTTTGCTTAATTAAAATAAAAATTTCAAAAAGATTGCACCACACTCTTTCCCTCCCATGTACGGCTCTGATAAATTTAAACGAGGAATTGATTTCTCCAGACCCAAGCCTAGTATAAATTTTCGTTTCATTTCTCAACCAAGCTCTTCTCCAGAATATATTAACTTCAATTGATTTCATCTACTCATACTCCCCACCGAACACCTCCTTCATCATTATAATATTGTATACAGTTACTTTTTATGTGTATTGATGATACTTTATGTCTTTTTATGTGTACATTGATATTTTATGTCTTTTTTTGTATATATTGATATTTTATGTCTTTTTATGTGTATTTCTTTTATCTTAATAAATACTCCCACGTATATCCTTTCAACCGACAGGGAATCCTAGAGATTCCAAGTTCGGGGATATTATGTGGCGAAAGAAAGAACGTTCTTGGTTAAAAGGTCTATTTTGCAGAGTGCCAAAAATACACAAGAACACCCTTTCTCCTTTATTATTAGGAGAGATAGAGATAGGCTACATAATAAAACAAACCAGTGGGAATGCTCCATTAACTTTCTAATAACTTTAAATAAAATTTAAAAGTATTGTAATCATCGAAAAATTAGATATCGAGATTTAGGAGAATTTCCATGTTTTCTGAAATCGAAAACTGCATTTTTGTAATTATGTTTGTCTGATTGCGAACATGATATATCGAAAGCACTTTAAACTAGACGAATGAAATTTGGAAACGATCTTTAAACTAAATTTGAGGATTTTTGTCACGTATTGAAAAAAAAAATTATTTAATGAAAGTGTATCTTTCTAAATGTAAGAAGCACGGTAATTATAAAACGCATAGAGCCGTAAATAAAATTTGGTTCACAGATTTAATACCTAAATTGTAGATTCGAATAAAAATTTGAATCAAATCGGTCACACCCAGGACTGTTGGTCTGTATTTGCATGTATGTAAACGTTATAACTCAAAAACACAACATTCATGAAATTCCGTATGTGATTTTTTTCTAATTTGAATTATAGTTCTGCATTCAATTTTGATTTCATTTGATCTAAAAGAGGCATTCAAATTTTGTATTTAGTTTTTGTTTCACTATACTACAAAGCATATAATTCTCAAAAGTGGAAATCTGAAAACAAAAATCTGGACACCAAAGGTTCACGGCCCCACTCAAAGTTTTTCAGGTTTTCTCATGGGGGGGGGGGGTAGAAGATATCTTCGTTATTAGGGAATATGCGAGAAAGTTTTTGGAGGGATTTCTTCTGCTGGTTTGTTATGAAATTCTTTCTTAAGATTATAATATGTATATAAGTAAATAGGTTTGATGTTATAAAATTCTTAAAACCATGTATTTGTATAAAGTTTCTTCTTCTTTAAAGTTTAAGTGCAATAATCAAGTTTATATTTTCATTATGAAATTGCTTATAAAAATTATACTTTATATTAATAAAAATATGAACAAAATTGGTAACCTTTATGAAATATATTATTCTAAGCTTATTTCGAATATTATATAGTATTAATATTATAACGTAGATTCTTTAGTGTGGAACACGACACACACAAGAAGTAGAGCTAAACCAATTTATTAACTCAACTCAGGACTGAGATTACAATGACTGACAAATCTTCTGCTTTTATACTAGCAGGGAAAGTTCCAGAATACTTTTCTGGAGACAGTAAGGAAAGCCCAGAACACTTGTCTAGTAAACTAAAGAAAGGTCCAGAATCTGCTGTAACATGAAATTAAGGGAAACATTAAATCAAGGAATATTTACACAGACTTTGAATCGCATTGTCAATAGCGGGATTCGAACTTACGATCTCCTGATTAAGAGACCAATGCTATGACCATTCGGCCATGGAGTGTCGACCGCCGCTTTCCAATGTGGCAATATTATATAGTTGTTATTCATTATAGAATTTATTCAACTTAATGTTACGATTCAGAAATTTTATCGCATTTTAAAATAGCAAGCTAAAATTAAAATTGAATGCATAATTATTTTAATTTATTAGTTTTTTCCCCTCTTTATTACATAATTTCTACAGTTTTTGCATTTCCTTTTTTAAAATCATGTGGTTGGCGCAGGAACGAAACCACCGACTTCAACTGCTGGGAAACAATAGTTGTTGCTAGTTGAAATTAGGAAGCCAGCTTCTTCGAGAAATATAAGTAAATAAATTGAAATATATATTAAAGTAAAAAATATTTCACGTCTGACACAGTTTATTGAAAAAATTTGTTTCGATGTTGGAACATTATACTTTTTATTTATTTAAATAAATTTGAAGAATTAATAGGTCAAATTCAATGGCGTCTCGATAATCCTGTGCTCCGCCAATTCGACACTCTCGTAGTGTGAAATTTTCAGAGTTTCGAGAAGAGATTATTAAAGGAAAATCATTGCATTCTGTTGTCGGGCCTTTGATATGATATAAATAATATATATTCACATTTTGACTTATTTTTAATATTTATTATGTATCTAGCAATAATAAAGAGGAATGTATATGTATTTATGCATCTGCATGTGAATTGGCATTCAATAGGACAAGGCATTTCCATAGAACAGGACATTTTCAATATTTTAAAATCGTCTTTTTAATGTTATTAATTTATTATCCAGGAAATCTTTTCTTAATTATGATAATTTTTAAACATATTTTTTTGCTTAATTTTTTCAATAATTCCATTGTTGCAATGGAATTTAAACTGTTTTCATGGTTGGATAAAATATTTAATCTTTTGATTTTCTCCCATTATTGAAAGCTTTGAGGCGACAAAGAGTGAGATTTCACCTTCATAAAATACAATGTATAAGTAATTGAAAAATTCATTTGTTTGAACTTTGATGGATTCAAATGAAATTTTTCACACATGTTACTTAACACCTAGAAGAATTAACTGATATATCTGAATTTCTACGAAATAGGAATTGAAAGATTTCATGTTTTTTCGCTAAAACTTTTAAAGAAAGCACACATCTTAAAATAAATATCGAATACATTAAATATATCTAATGTCGAAAGCATCTAAAATACATCGAATACATATTTTCGAAATCTTTTTATAGATCGATTTAAACCAAAATTTGACAAAGTATTACAATTGTAGTCAAACGGTGTTGTACCAAATTTCATTTATTTAATTCAAAGCATTTTCGAATTATTGAGTTTACATAAGTGAAAAAATAAAGACTGACAAACGGTCAGTATCTGGACATATTTTGTTCCAAATTTCACAGGGATCTGCATTATAATACTAAATCAGTGAACCAGATGTCATCTATCTAGCTCTTTGCGTTTTCTAGGAATCGCGTTTATTTATTTCGAACAGCAAGACTTTTCCTGGATGGATTGTGTCTAAAATTTCATGGTAATCTAAAAATTTGGTGTAAAAACCATTCACCAAATTTCATTCGCCTATTCCAAATCATTTTTTAGTCATCGTGTTTACAGACAGGCAGAAGAGGGATCGATTGACATCATTTCAAAAGTCATATTCAAAGAAATCCCAAATTTTTCAGATTCAAGGAGATTCCAAGCTTTTCAGATTTAAAGCAATCCAAAGCATAGAAATTCATCAAAATCTCGAATTCGATTTTTTTTTAGGTATTACAATATTTTCTTTTTGTATTTTTCCTATACAAGAAATTAAAAAAATGTTTATCATGTTTAAGTTTGAGTTAAATGAAACCATCAATTTGAAAAGTAGATTTATTGTTCCACTATGCTATCACAATCTTAAAGTGAGTTTTATATTTTGATGACCTTGCTTATCTCTCTGGTCTAATATTAATATTTCAGATGAAATAAAATCACCCTAAAGTGCTAGCGTTTGAAAAAGTTATTAAAGAAAATGTACTAGTCAGCTCTAGTAATGTACTAGGGGCTCTGCGGCTCTTAGGTGCTCGAGCCGTAGGGTTTCAAGTTCGAGACCCGATTCCACCGAAGTAAGAGGGTCTGTTTCACGCTAAATCCGTCAAGCCAAACGTCCTCCTTATGGTGTAATGAGGGGGATGCCAACTCAGGTATCCTCGCCATCTGACCACGGTTCAAAATGACGAGGTCCGTCCCAAAATAGCCCCTAGTATTGCTTTAAACGGGACGTAAATATAGCTAAACTAAACTAAACATCAGCGGGTGTTTGGATACTTCATCAGAGAATGATCCCATAGGAGCATTTTGGTTGATATCTAGATGCTAAGAAGCGCACTAACCAAATAAATAAATACAATTCAGTGATATAGTTTGTAACATATTCTGGAGTTGGAGAAACTGTTTTAAGCATGGATGAAATAATATATAAAGTTTTTTTAGCATATCAATAGGTGCATTTTTTTTTTGTCTGGAGTATAGTTGATGTAAGAGGAGAATCCGCATAAAAAAGTACAAAAAAGAGCCATTGATAAATTCCTTAATTCAAAAAGGATATTGTAGAATAATCCTGTGGTCGCCAAAATTTTCACAGACATTTCCTGCAAATTATTTAAAATATGTTCCTAAAAGAAGTTGAACATTTGAAGATATATGAAACTTCTTAGTAAATTTTGCTACTTAGCCACTTTAATTAAATCCCTCTTCATTTTTTATTGACTAACACTTTATATTCGAAATTATGATTTTGTCTTCAGGGAGCGCTGAAACTTTTATGAGAATTTAAAGATATCAGGAATCTTTTTTTTTTAATCTGAAAAAGTGCAGAGAGTTCGAATAGTTCAAGATTATAGATCATTTAATTCGTGATCCAAAACGCAAAAGAAAAAAAAATTACTATTCATTTATAAGCGGAGAAAATGTATTTGAAGGAATTCAGTTATAAAAATTTAATGAAATATTTTGAGTAAAGATAAATGTTTGCATTGGCATTTTGCGTGCTAATGTTGAAATATTTGGCAAAAGAACTTCTGCCAATGTTTTCGTGACTCCAAATTATAGATATGCCCTCTCCCTCCCTAGAGAAAGGCATAGAGTTCGTTAAATGTCATTCTTACGCTTATATATTGTTTTCTGATCTGATATTCCGAATCAGGAAAGTTCTTTTGTTTTACTGAGCTTTAAGGAGGTTGTGTTTCCAATTTAGGAAATTGCCTTTCTTAATTGTATCAGTGCCATAAAGTTTTTAATGGACTTTCCTTTACTTTAAAATGCATTTTTTAAAAGTTAATTAAATTATTTTGAAAGCAAATAAATTGCAAAATATCCATTGCTTTGTTTTATTGAAATTATTACTTTACCACTGTGCATAAAAAAATATTTAGGTTGTGTAATTTGGCAACCTTCTCAATAAGGATATTTATCATCACTTATCTGTTAACTACATCATATAATATACAATATTGTACAATTAATATCATACAATATCAATATCATACAATATACAATATTGTACAATCAATATCATACAATATACAATATTTAACTACATCATACAATATTGATAATACTTCGTATAATTAAGAAGCATGCTGTTTGGCTTTTGAGTGAAATGACCTTCACTTGACTTTGAGTGAATGACACTCATGACCTTCATGGTATTGTTCTTTGATTATACAAAATCAAAGAAGAATACCATGAAGGTCATGAGTACTCAAGTGTTCCCGTGCATGATCGTTTCATGTTTCGTGGTACCGAGTGTATATTTTGACACTTTTTTGTCATTCAAAATTTCAAAAACAAAATTGAAACAAATTCGAAAACAAAATTTCAGACAGAATTATAATTCTAGTTGAAAGATCATATGATTCTTGAGATATCGCCTTTCATGCATGCAAAAGCACAGACCGACAGAAAATCAATTAGACTGATTTGATTAAAAATTTCATACGGATTTATATTTTAGATGCTTAACTTATGCACCATACTTTATCTATCTTGTTCTGTAGATTCTCTAATTATAGCACTCATTTATATTCGTATATCCAGAGAAACAGACTACAAATATACAGGCGAAAAACAGTCAAACATTCCACAGTTTCGGCTCAAAATTCGATATAGATTATTAAATTCTGTAACAATTTTTATCTATCTATCATTTTGCCTTTTGTAATTATAAAATTCACTTTACTCGGATAGGCAGACCTAAAAATTTCCTGTGAATGAATTTCATTCAAAGTTAGATAGAAATCTACATATTTAATGCAAAGACCAGATATTAAATTCGATTTTTCTAAATAAGTATTTTTTAGAATCTCACTCATAGAGAGACATAATTCTAAAAATATCCGTACTCGGTAAGATCTGAAAAATAGGGCTTCGTCAAATGCTCGAGTTCAAATATTTTATACGATTACAATACTTTCTCTTTATATATTTCATATTCGAGAAAGTAAAAAACAATTATTGATGAATTCTAAGTTCAAAATCGGTTATACATTATAGAATATTTGCGACGCTAGAAAGATTACTTTAACACTAGATTGAATAGAGATGAAAATTGGCCATTAACCCTTTCTAAGGCCGTGGGAAGTATACTTTCCACCAAATTTATCAATCTTTGTATGAAATTATGTAGGTTGGCATCAGTTCTGACAAATTTTTTTAATAAGTCAGACACTTAGATGCTTCAGTTCTTTATCTCAGACAAAATGATGTGTCTTGATTTGTTACTTAATTATTAATTAACCAAATTAATTAATGAATCAAATTAAATGTATCTAATAAGCTAAATGAATCCCTTTTCTTATTCTAATTTCAAGCCTAAAAATATTTTAACATAATATGACAAAAAAATGGCCCTTTAAAGGGTTAAATAACAGGAATGACGTATTAAGGAGGTTTCTTTATATTTAAAGTAGCTATCTTAATGAACAGAAAGGAATCATTAATATAAAGATGTTAAAATTAATTCATAATTCTGAACAACATTGAGTAATATCATACATCTTCATATAATAGCATGTATTATTCAGTGGTGGATTTCCAAATAGGCAGTTGCCTAGAGCCTCTAAACTAAGAGGAGGCCGCAATCCTGTCGATTAAAAAAACTTTATTTTCCTAGTTGCTAAAAAAATAAGCTTTCAAAAAATACAAATTCAATAAATTATAAAATATTATGATAATATCAACAATTTATTAATTTATAAATTATGAGGTTCTGTTACGTTTTATGATCTTCATTTGTTATAAAAAGATTTATTAAAACCGAATTGCTCCTTCAATAATATTGTATACAAACGCGGATGCCAGCAGAATGGATCCACAATCCATAGATTAAAAACTAATATATATTCATAAAATTTATAAAATAAAAAATATATAAACTTAAAATAAATCATTAATGCTAACATTCTGAAAAAATATGGTAATAAATTGACCATAGGGAACTTGAAATAGGGTGACCATTGACCTTTGACCTATAAAAGTAAATAGACCATAAATTAATAGGAACTTCAAAGTAGGAGCCTCATAAAATGCATTGCTTATGATTACAGTAATGGTTAATGATCATAATATGGCCACTATAAATATCTAAACCAGCCATTAGAGCTACTGAAGCAGTACATCAAGTGAACATAATCCATCTGAATAATTTAGCAACAAGTGGGTTTTTGTAACCTTCTATTTTTTATGTAATAGACAAAGATAATTAACTATCTTTTACGTAGGTGGTAGATAGATATGTTCTCGAAATTAAACAAGATAATTAAAACCAAGCCTACTTGTGGCATAAAGGCACTAATATCCCTAACACCTACGCTTGCAAAGCAGACAACCTTTTCCCAGTTCGACGCGACTTTCTTGCAAGTTGCGGCTCATTAAGTTGAATCAACATTTCATTAGGTGTTCCCATGACTTTGATTCCGTTACGGCACTCTCCCTAATTAAAAGACCAACCCTTGATTACTTGTCTTTCAGAAAATTGGATACTCAAACATTATTGGAAGTTAACTTGTCTCAGAAACAACTGTTAGCTGAAAACTGAAAATTTCTTATGCAATTGAACTTTCGGAAATAGAAAAAAAATGTATTCAAAAGCATGGAAATTTTGGATTTTAATTAAATCTTGGGGGTGAAACTTTTATTGTAGGAAGCTTTTAATTTGATAAAATTTGATATGGGGTTATTCACCAATGTCATAGTTTCTACCAAATCTTCGACGGAACTTGTCTGCGAAAAATCTTCTCGTTGGTATGCATGTGAATATGTATGTGGGAAGCCAAAAACTCAAAAACACAACCATCGGCAGTGGTCTCCTTAAAAATTTCTCGCATACTCATTAATAAACTTGCCATGACAGAGATCGTTTTACAAGCCAATGGCGTACAATAGATATGAAATATTGACTTTTGGCGTCAATTTAGCTATTTTTACTGAATATATCGTGTCATCCTTGGCGAGTTTTTAGCCATTAATTGCTGGAATGCGGATTAAAGAATCCGAAAATATAATATGGGTTTGGAATATTCTTCCCAGACGATTGGAACAAAAATTTGACTCAAAGCTATACTTGTAGTCATAAAATTCCATATCAAATTCAATATATTCAAGTCAGTACATTTTTGAATTATCGGGTTTTCATGTTTCTGATCGACAGACAGTCAACCAGTAGTTGAATTTGACAGATGTCTACATTACGATGTTAAGCCTGAGCACCGTATTTTATCTATATTGCTCTCTTTGTTTTGTAATTATCATGTTAACTTATATCCGAACAGTCAGACAGACAGACTTCTTCTGAACAGATTTTATTCAAAATTTGATTGAATTCTGCAAATTTAGTTTAAAGACGGTATACCAAATTTCAATCGTCCAGTCAAAGCGGTTTTAAATTATCTTTACTGCAGGCAGACAGACGGACATTTTTCTAAATGTATTTTTGGAACTCAGGAAGGTCTATAACCTGAAGGTTCGTCAAAATCTCGAGTTCGAATTTTTTAACGATTGCTATACTTTCTTTATACTACATCTACGGGAAAGTAATGAGCTAGTAGATAAAAGAAATTTTGAATGTGGTTTAAATACTAGAATTGTAGTTTTTATCAAATTTTAAACCAAATTCATGTAAGAATTGATTCATACAGAGGTCTGTCGGTCTTTCGCGTACATGCGAACGCAATCCTAAAATAAGAGCAAGGAATGGAAATGTATTTCGTTATATGATCTTGATATCAAGCTTTTAGTTGTAGAGACTGCTGATGTACCTTGGATCATTTTTTCCATTATACATCTGAAACAACTTACAATTTGCATTTTTATTTCAATTAGAAGTGTACTATTTCACGCAACATCTACTTAATTTTTATTTTCATCATCTGTACACAATAATATAAGAAGATGTAATTTTTTTAAAAAATAGACGAAAAATAATAATGGTTTATATAGAACAATCCAGAATAGTAGGTGGTCTTTACTTAGGATCATACTGCTTTTAGTCCTGTTTCGTCTTAATTCCAGACGCATTGAGAAGAAGAATCAGAATTCGACTTTATGTCTTTGATGTTCTTAAAAAAAGATTTCTTCCTTAGTGGAGTTCAAAACTATTGCTCTTGACAAACTGGTTTTCTATTGGAAAATTTTACAACATGCCTTGTCACAAATAGTCTCAACTATTTTTTTTTCTTCCATTTGACAGATCGAATATTATTATTGGTTACGGCAAACCTATAAGTCAGATTCCCAATTGCTTTCTTTGTTAATCCGTAGTTAATCCGCAATGAAGTAGTTTTTGCCTTTCCTTTTTTATACTTTTCTAAAAGAGTTCTTCTTTTCAGAAATATTTTTCTAAATTCCTCCGAATATCAATATGAATTTGTTTTCCCAAAACTTCTTAAAAGCATCGGCTGCAGAATTAATATTTTAAATGTAACGTTAAGTACTTTAAACACTTTTAATGGAAATTTTCTTTTTTCCTTCAGCAGACAAGATTTTACTTGATTTACTAATTTTCTAAATAAATATTTTGTCTTCTTTGCAATGTCATTCTCCATAGAATGGGAACATAACCTGAAAGATTTGCACCTCGGATCAGTGATCTATGTGTCTGTGTTTAATCGAATACGAAACGGTAACGTTTCAACTTACAAACAATATGTGGATTTATTTACCTAATTATATTGATCAGAACGGAAGATAGTGGAAATCCTCAAAGAATTCTCCAAATTTGTAAATGGAAAAATGTATAATTATTCAAAAATTTCTTTTTTTACTTAGAAAATTCTCCAATTTTTAAGCTGATCTCATAAGCAACATCGGGATGATAAAATAACATGTTTCTACTAAGTACTAGAGAGTATTTCTTGATATATTTCCAAATGTTTTCTGCAGGCTGACATCTCATGCCGAGAGAGAAATATGTGATCTAAGATACAATATTTTCAAGGTATAACAGTTTCCTCTAGATCCAATTGTGGGTAGAAATGACCAAAAGGAAGAGGTGCAGAATACATGCTTAATTTTTTCTCCTCGCTACCCTCCTTTTTTTCGTGTATGACGAAGTAAAAAAAAACTGTGTTTAGAAGAAATTATTTCTTTATTACTGCTTGGAATTGATTCTTCTTAAATGTTTTATACTACTTTCGTTTTTGAACAAAATTGGCATGATTAATCAAAAGAAATGTTTTCCCCCTTTCTTGTATTTGATGTCAAATTGAGATTTTGAAAGAAATGTTTTCAGCTGTGATCTTTTTAAATATAACTTTCTCTTTCTGTCTTTTCCTTTTACAATAATAAAACTTAATCTGCTCACATAAAGAACTATATTTTTTTCTTGTCTTTATGCACATTTATTTAAATTGACTTGTTTCCTGTTTTTAAAATTGGAATTTTGCAATTAATTTTTAACTTGATTCCTTGTGTGTAATCACAGATTTATATATTCTTGATGACATTACACCATTTTAATATTTGCAACTTAGATTTATTAATTAATATATTATTTTAATTAAATTTTGATATCACAATGATGTTCTCAACTTCTTGTAGTGAATATCAGGAAGAATTATATTTTCTCATAATATTTATAATAATGAATTAGGTTTTGGAAATTACAAAATAAAAACAATTAAAATAACAACTTCTTTTTAGCACATTTATGGCAGTATCTTTTTAAAAACGATTTTTATTGAATTTAACAGTAGTAATTTCATTTTTATTATAATCTTTTATAAAAAAATTTAAAGAGTTGCATATATGTTTGCTTTGAGAAATTAAAAGTAAATTATTTTTTTTATCAATTGATCTTCAAAGAATTAAAAAAAATAGAAAACAAATAATTTAACAGCCTATTAAGCTAGATGATAGCTGAACAGTAATAGCTTATATTAAAGCAAAGGTAAATTCCTTTACATCTAAGTTACTATCTAGGAACTTAAATTGTTGATGTTAGAAACAGTCAAAATTAGGGCTTGAAAATCACTTTTCAACCCCTAACTTCTAAAATATTGCAGTTATCGAAAAACATTAAATACAAAAGTTGTTCGTCATAATGAGGTGCTAATTTAGCTTAATGTATTTATTTTTCTACCTTTCAGAATTTAAAGATTATAATAAAAATTCTAAAATATAGCGAAATGAAAATTTCATCCCCCCCCACACACACATTTCCACTTCCTTTGAGCAGATAGGCCATTTACGAGCTCGTCCGGGATTTTTACATTTTTAACAACATATTCCAAGTCAGTTAAAAAACAAAGAAAATTACTGTAATTATCTTGTCATGAGAACCATTACAATAGTTAGTCTTCCTATAGGAATCTAGTATACTCTTCGATAAAAGTCTCATCCCCCACCCCCAGTAAATTTGTGACTTTGAGCAGGGCGACTAGTGCCTTGCATGGCGGACGATATTTTGCGATATATTGTCCTTTGGTATAAATTTAGCATTTTTATTGAATCTATCAGACGTATATGTATATAGGAAACCATCTTAACGAACAGTTGAAGCCAAAATTCGACACAAAACTATGGATGTAATAACATACCGAATTTTATTAAATCATTGCGTCTATAAGTTAACGGATTTACATATATGCGAAAGTATAGACCAGTAGACCATTAACCCTTTCACAAATTTCGTTCAAAATTTGATAAAAACCTTGATTTCAAATGCTTAACCTATGTATCAAATTTTATCCATCTAGTTTCGTTACGTCTGTCTTTTTTTAATAATCGAATTCAGTTTTAAACTGGCAATCAGACAACCAAAAAAAAAAACGACCCTCGAATGATTCATGCTCAAAATTTGATAGAAATCAGTAAATTTGCTATTAAGACCATATACTAGATTTAACCCTTCTAGCTTAGTTTGTGAGTTTGTGTGTCAGCAGACGGATATTTTCGAAAAACGTGTTTCAGAGAAATCATCAAAACTGGCGATTCGTTAAAATATCCAGTTCGATTTTTTTTTTTTTTATTACGATTATACTATCTCCATGCTTCGTATACGAGAATATAAAATTCTGACGTCAAGTCAGAAGATGAAATTTGATTCCTCATGTTTACAGGTATTAAGAACCCGATGAACCGTTTCCACCTATAATTTTATAAAAATTTGATTTATGCAAGTGAAATAGGGTACGGAAAAGTGCAACTGAGCTTTCCAACAAAGTGCTATAACTTAAAATTAAAAAAAAAAATCGAATTTAGGAAATTGAAAATTGCTTCCAGGTCTTAACTTCTAAGTTTTTGTCGAAGAACTTACAGTAAAAATATTTTTTTGTTATGATACGGCGGCAATGTCCTTATTTAAATTCTTTCTCTATTTATCATCAAAGAGTTATGGGTAAATATATACATATATATATGTAATGATATTTTAAACTCTTAATTTAATCCAAATTAATTTTCAAAACTTTATCTTAATTTAGCCCATAGTAAAATATTCTCTTATTTCCACTTTCGGTTTAATTAATTCCTTTGTAAAATAATGCGCCATCAGTACTACGTATCGAGTGAAAGTGATACTTCCGTTGCCCTTCTCAAAGGTCAGCACGTGTATTGAATTGGCGCGTGGCCGGAAATCCCATGTTATATAAGACTAGTGATTGTTTGGTTCGGCTCTTTTGCCTTCTTCTTCTTTACCTCTGCTTTTGTGTCGCGCTGCGTCTTCTTATAAATAATCATGACTTCTCCAGCGAGAGAATAAAACTAAATTAAAAATACAAAGTCTCTTCACTGCTTGTCAAACCTGCAGTCTGCTTCAAATAAAATAATGTTACATATATTAGCATTTTTAAAATTAATCCTCCATTTTTGTGTAGAAATTTTCGATTATATGTAGAAACTATGCCATTATGTGTAGAAATTTTCGATTATGTGTAGATATTTTCAAGAAGTTTTTTCATAAGATTCATGATAAAAAGTAGATTTCTTTTAAGAATTCCACCTAAAATTAAAAATTGAAACAAATTATATAAAATTTTAGATTACTATAAACCAACATAAAATGCTGATAGATAATTGTTTGGATTGTATAGGTTAAATGTATTGCACATACGACTCATATAATTTTTATGCCATAATGTTCATCTCCTGTAGTTGTGACTATTCAAATTCTCAAAAAGAAATCAATCTCTGCAAGCTAGATTCTTTTTGATAATGTTAATATATTAACAAGCACTGCTCTTTATTCAGTATTAGACTGATTTTATTAAAAATTTAAAAATGATTAATTAATTGTAATTACAAACACAGAAGCTCTTAGTAATTTGACACTGCTTCATTCAACATGACCTCTTTTATAGTAGGGAGTATATAGAAACGGATTAGGAGCATTAAAGGAAGGGGCAAGGGGAAAGTCAACCTTCTAACTCTCCGACCTGCCCTAAGGCACACGGATTTAAACCATAAAACTGAATGACCGGACTGCCGCAACAGCAATTGGCGGGAACTGTGGTTGAGTCCTAAGGGCCGTCACCGACCACGGTACAACCCTCCCCGAAGGAAGTACGTCCCGTCATCGATGGGAGGAGCCAGATCCCCCACCTATTAGTGTACCCTCCAGGGTGGCGAGATCCAACCACCATGCCGGAAGCATCTCATCCTCATTTCGAGGTGCCCCCCCAAGGGTTGGGGCAAGGGGAAAAGAAACAAAAAACTACATGCTGATTTCATTCTTTTTATCATGTGAGGACATGATGTTGTTTTGGTTTGAAGCTCGAAATCGCGTAGGCAATGAATAAAGCATAAATGGCAATTTTCATCGTCAACTTTTAATCGCATATATATTTTTTACCTGCTTTTACTAATATTGCATTATTATTATGTATGTTTCTTTGACAGCAGATGCGTTTTTAAAAGATTGACGTAGAACTATGACATAACAGCTGTTTCATCTCAAAATCGGTCGAGTTCCAAAACTTTGTTTGCCAGATAGAAGAATTGAAAATGTGCATATATATATATATATATATATAGAGAGAGAGGGGGGATAGAGAAGTCTGGTGATTGTTTCAAACCGGTTTAAACTGATTAATGACTTAAATTAATTAAGACAAATAATGACTTAAAAATAATAATGTTCTCACATGATAACTTGAAATTTGCGATTGTAGATTTCATTTTAATTTTTAGTATTCTTTTATTGTTTTCTTTTCCATATCAATCCTTTTTCTTTTCTTTTTTTTTTAGTTACTATGTCTAAATAAGCACAAGCAGGCAAACGGAAAATCTTCCTATTGATGGATTTCATTCAAACTTTTTCTGAAATATTGTTACGGATCTGTAATGCGGCTTCCCAACATAGTTGGTTTCATAGGAGGTCCCAGAGCTTGGCGACAAACTTGGCGACTATTAGGTGACTTGGCGACGAATTTGGCGACTTTGGCGCCAAAATAAGTTATACCCGAAACATCGAGAATTTTCCCGACCCGTCCATTGGGAACCGAGATACGCCTCGAACGTTCCTGATTGATTGAGAGGCTTCTATCCCCACCTCCTGAGACCTACAAAAGGAGCTGCAGTTGCCGGGGGGGGGGGTCGTGAACTAGATCGTAGTAGTAGTTGGAAGAGACAGAGTAGAGTAGTCGGAATCGACGGTAAAGAAATGGCCTTCCAGAGATAAGCGGAGCAGCGATGGAGTGAAGCTAGTGCTGAATTAAGCTGTCCGCTACTGTCTGCAGTAGAGTCTTGTTGTATGCTGCTGTGTATGTTGCAAGTCTCGGCTGAAGATAATCGTCTTCTATGCTGTATATAGTTGTCGTCCTTGTGCTGTTCTGTGTGTCTTCGTGTAAATAAACGTCCTTGTTTTATTTCCTACTGCCGCCTGCTGATTGAGCGTTCTCCACACCATATAACTTCCACTATCCAAACGAACCCCGGGAAATTTCGTAACAATATATATATATATAGAAATGGACAGTACATATGAAAAATTCGTTAGGTTTTTGAACTTGCTTATTTATTAACAGGCAAACCGATAGGGTTATAGTTTTAAAGATTTTTTTCGACCTATGTGACATATAAAACACGGAAATTTGTCAAAATCTAAGTCGAATTTTTTAACTGTCACAATATTTTCTTTGTAAACTTCCTTTATGAGAAATATTTTTTTAAAAAAAGTTTAGGTGTACTGTGTCTGGAATTCTAAGAGATTAAAAAGCATATCAAAGAGATTACTTTAGTAAGTTAATTACTAAAAATATGTCTCTCACAGTTTTTTTTTTAATTCTTTCTTTTTCTAGTAGAATATTATATACCTATTCTATCAATGTCCACTTTGCTAATATAATAAATACACTGTAACAACTAACAGCTGAAATCATGACAAAAAAAATTCGTGTTTCTTTGTTTACAGTAAAATCCTTTACGTCACCTCATTCTCTGAAATCATTTCACCATCGAGCGCAAAAGAGGTGATGCGGTTTCGGAAAAGTAGGTAAAATCTCAAGGTCTCTTGTGAATTATTGCTGATGGGGTTCCATCGCAGGAGCTGGGGGCACACCCATTCTTTCCTCCCCCTCCCCTTCCCTCCCACGCGCTCTGCTCCAGGAACCACACCCACCCAGAAAGGAAGGGGTGCCGAGGCAAAACGAAAATCTTGAGCCAACGAACGTTTTTGATGAGCATGGCCTTGCCAGATGCTGGATGGTGGTGAATCGTTTGGTCTTCTTCCGGTCACTCCCTCACCCTCCACGTTTTCGTTTTACGTCACAAACCCGTGGACGTAAAGAAAAAAAATTCCGCAGCGGTCGATTTGAATTCCATTAATGCTTTGCAGTGAAACATTGGACGATTTCGATGAATTCTTGTTAAACGGACTATTCTGGTTAAAAGAATCTTTATTGCTGTTCAAATGCAACCTTAAGAAATTCTCCAGATTTCAACGAACTTTAAGAATTTTTTTATTTATTTATTTTCTTATTTCCTGATTTTGCATTTAAACCTTAAATATAAATGCAGTAACATTTCAAAAAGTTCATTAAAATCATTATACTTAAACCTACCTAACCTAAGGAAAAATTAACCTAAACCTAAGGAAAAATAAAATGAATATTCATATCTTGATTATTAATAATGGAAAAAATAGCCGAATGATACGCTTGTAGCAACATTAAAAACGATTTCTGTTTCCTTTCAAAAATGAGACATATTGATATAAACTTTTAAAAAAATAATTAAAAATAAAAAAAATTATACAGCATAAAAATACCTTTTATTAAAAAGCTAAATTTTTGAATTTTAAGATGATGTAAAAAATTCTTTCTGTGCTGAAATTTTTTGTAGGTGTCGCAGAAATACATCAAAATTTTGCTTAATTTATAGTTTACTAAAATTTCAAGAATACCCTTCCGAGGTGTATATTCCCGCCTTTCCAAATGTATATGTGTCAAATTTGATAGTTCCAAGTCAGACGTTCTGGTTTATAGAACACCAACATAAAAACATTCATTTTTATTAATAGTAGTGATAATTCTAATCTGTAAAATATATTTATAATGACCCGCGAAAATTGCGGAAAGTAGCAGGAAACATACTCTTATTTAATTCGCTGAAATCGCAGAATAAATAGCTGTAGAATTAATTACAAGTATCTTTTATTACTTGTAATGTCTGTATGCACTTTTGTATGCATGTATACTTCGAGTAGCTATCGCTTAACCAATTAAAACATACATCAAAGTTTTACAACTTTAAAATATTATCATTATAACATAAAAATTATCGTTAAAATATTTGTAATTATTTGTATAAGGTTTCTCTAATTGAAATTTTAGTGATCACAGGGCTGAGACGAAGCGTCAAGAAATAAGATCGCAACGGTTTCTGCTATTAATGAATTTCATATTATAGAAGCACTTGAAGTACACTGCTTGTAACCCAAAATTAGCCATAACCATTGAGATGAGCACAGGGACAGAAAAAGAAAAAAATTCAAATATCATTTAACATGCTGAGCTGTTATAACTGATATATCAGTATTATAAGAAGTCTTGAACGATTACTACGAATCATTCAGCAACGTTTTATGACTAACGATCACATATTTTAATTAACTTATGGCGGCGGTAAGATGGTACATTCTTCAGCAAGAAGCAAAGCGAATCGACGCGTCTGAGCCAATAATATGAGCGCTAATAATTTCAGAATTTCTGCAGTTTGAACTCAAGTTTCAGTTTGAATTTCAGTTCAAATCTGATTCAGTTTCAATTTTGGTTCTCGTGGTTACCTATTATCTTTTTTTTTTTTTTTTTTTTTTTAGAAATTTATGTGATTATAACTGGATTCAACCTACGTGATTATGATCTGAAAGTCATTCTTTTCTGTTTGTCCATCTTTTGTTATCTTCATTCGTTAATTTGCCTTTTTAACTACTGTTAGTTTTTATTAAAAGAATTTATTACTTACCCTGTGGTATTTATGCACACAATATCTTTAGTGGAAATTTCTTTCTAAAATCGAATATTGCTTAATCTTCTCCTAAAGAAATTTGTATGAAACTTTGATGCGTGTTTTAATTCCTTAAGTGATATTCATTCAAAATTCAATGTAGGTTGTATATTTCTTTAGGATACCCTATAATTCGTGAAACACAAAATCAGAGGAAATGAAAAGTACTGTTCGTCAACGGATTCTGAGACGATCACATTTCGAAGATTCCATCTCATTAAAGAGTGAGACGCGGAACAATAAGCGCAATTCCGGTATTCACCTTTGACCTTGGATTTCCCTCATTAGATACTTTTTAGTTCAATTATTTTTCACGTGTATGTGAGTGTTGTTTTATTTTAACTCAATTTCGTATGTGTTGCCAAAAGTGATAAAAAAGCTTTCAGGAATGGTACGAAGAAAATTTTACATAATATCATTAAATATTGTGACCAAGAAACAGAAAACGGGGAATTAAAATATTATTGAAAAAATTTAATAACATATAAAAAAGAAACATTTTAATATAAAAAAGATCATTATTATTTTGTAAAAAAAAGTAATTACCGAATCTTAAGAACAGAAATTTTTTATTTATTCTTTATAATTTAATGTTTAAGTTCCTTATATAAAATAAAAATTGCTCTGAAATATTTTGCTGTGCATTAGTACCTTTTTCCTTCTGTATTACTAATTATCTGTAATGTTTACGTCTCATAAAACCGCGAGTCTTCATTGTTAAATGTAAACATCTCCTCCTTCCATCTTTCCTCTCACCCCTATTTTATCGTCGAATTAAACCCATCCTAACGCATGCGCAAAAGCGAGGAGAATTTTACAATCCGTTGTCAAACAGTATATGAAACCAAACTTGGGCAGTTTAGCAAATTCTACAATTTGTATAATAAACTTATTTAAAAATATATTTTTGATGCTATATCTATTCAAGTATATACCTAATTTTGGGACATCCTATAATTCTACTTTAGGCAAAAACAAGAGAGGATGACAGGCGGTTGCAGTTAAAATGGGTCAAGTCAAAATATACTATAATTTGAAAGTTCAACGGAATGATTCATTCACTCTTCTTCATATAACTGCCAATGAAAGTTTGTACAGATTTTGCACTTCATGTAGATATTGATGATAACGAATTCTTTTAAGAACTTACTCTCCTGAGGATGTGGTGAATGAGGAGAGCCTCCTTCCGTGCTTCCCCGCCATGCCCTCTGTGAGGAAAGGGGACGAGCCCCTTCTCAAGGACTGGCGACCCCATCGACTCCGCCGCCTCTCGCTCAGGCTGCTCCTGAGGTATGCCTCCAACTCATCGTCATCAGGCTCGTCCGCCATGCTCCGAGGCCTGCAAAGAAAAAGAAATAAAGGATTTCATTCCCCTACACTTCTGTCCTCAAGATTAATATCTTAAAATCCATTCCTATCGTCAAGAATAATATCTAAAAAAATCATTCTTGACTTCAAGAATAATATCATAAAATCCATTCCTATCCTCAAAAATAATATCTTAAAATTCATTCATCACATCAAGAATATTATCTTAAAAATCATTCCTGTCTTCAAGAATAATATCTTGAAATTCACTCCTGACCTCTTGTTATTTTGATCGCTTTACCTATGATCGGTTTATTGCGTACATGAACTTCTTTAGTACAGATCAGTTCCGTGATAATATAGCTCAAATTTCTGATTTTACAAAACCAAAATGTTACACGAGATAGCATATTAAATGATATACATTTGAGTCGTTGCATTTTTGAGCTATCGCATTTACATGCTTGTGAAAGTAAAGACTTACATAGGTCAAAGCTTTGATAGATATTGCTCAAAATTTGATAAATATCTATACTTCAAATTCCAAAATTGAGAACCAAATTTCATTCTTCTAAACTGTTACATTTTTGAATCATCTCTTTAATATGCATGTGAAAGAAGAGACTATCGGGCGATCTATTTCATGATGGATTTGGTTTCAAATGTGACATATATTTACCCGTAAAATGTTTACTCAGTGTACCAAATTTTATCCGTTTAACTTGTGGTGGTAGCTTCATAAGCCAGTTAACAACTTCCAGCCACGAGTGAGCACTTTTCTCTAGTGGTTATGTTACGCGACTGCGAATCCTAATGCTGCGAGTTCGGTCCGTAGCAACTCAACCACGATATTACTGGCTTGTGAAGATACCACCACAATACACCCCCACCGGTAGCAAATACAAAAATAATGATAATATTATTATTAATAATAAAGCCAAATGTCGTGGTTGAGTTGCCAAAGACAGAAATCGCAACGTTTAGGGTCCGCAGCGGCGTGACATAACCACTAGACAAAAGTGGTCACTCGTGTCCGGAGGTTGTTAACTGGCTTATAAAGCTACCACCACAAATTCTCTTCGCTTTGTATTTATCTTGTTAACTTATATTTGGACAGCCGAACAGACAGACTTCCTCAGACTGGATTTCATTCAAAATTTGATGTAATAGACCAAGCATAATTTTCATCCGTCTAATTTGAAGCCTTTCTGAGTGCGCATTCACAGACAGACAGTTAGACATAATTCCAGATATATGTTTTTTCGAACTTAAAAGTGAAGATTTGTCAACATCCCGAGCTCGAATTTTTTTGATGAAGGCAATATTTTGTATATTTCATATACAAGAAACTACAAAAGTCCTCCCCATTATGAACCCCATGTCAACAGATACAATTCACCGATAACATGAGAAATACATATTTTCATGAGATTTACACAATAGATGAATCTTCTCATCTGCCCAATATGTAGGATGATCGTAGTTTAACATGGTCTATTCAGATTATTCTTCAGCTGTAATTAAAATGCGGATTGATTCCGGAGTCTATAGATGGAGAATTCAAAGGAGCACTGAATGATTCCACGAAAAACCAACGGCAGTTGTCTTCCCGGAACTTTCTTGCGTACTCTCTAACATCTTATATTCATCCCTTGGCATAAAATTGTAGTTTTAGGCTAAAGTCACCAATATCTTGCATGGCAATAGTGAGCGATAGTTACGAATTATAGATCTTTGGCGTAAATTTTTAGTTTGGCGTAATTTTTTGGTGCAATTAAATTTGGAGCAGCATTCTTATTAAATCTATCGCGAGAATATGTATTTTGGACGCCTTTTTATAGGCCGGACACAAAATTACAACAATAGTCACAAGATAACATGCCGAATTTTATTAATTGCATTAAATTATTGCATTTTCAGAGAGAAAGTACGGAGAGACAGACAACATTTGACATGTACCTATATTTTAGATGTTAAATCTGTGTTCAAAATTTTATCGACCTAGCTCTTTGCGGTTTGCAGTTACAGAGTACTGTACTCGAAGATGACTGCATTATAGGCAGACATAATGCATAAAAGCATATTTACTATGAATGGATTTCAATCAAATATGATAGAAATCTAGAGATTTGATAATAATTCAATTTACCATCTTTCAGTCGTCTATTGAAAGCGTTTTTCAGTTATTGCGCTCAGAAATAGACAAATAGATAAACAGGTAGACAGACAGACATGATACTAAACATGCATTTTTCGGACTCTGGAAGTCTGAAACTTGGAGAATTGTCAAAGTATCGAATTTGAATTTTTTTGACTATTACAATACTTCCGTTATATTTCGTATACGAGAAAATTATTAAAAAAATGAGAGGAACTTGCAGTGCCACAGTTGTCATTCTTCGTACTGTCACAATGTTTCGAAATGTAAAAGCAACATTTTTAAATGTCAGAAAGTTTGAAAATTTTAAAATAGTGCATTTCTTTTTAAGTGCTACCGGATCTAAAGATACCATATCTAGTATTAAATTTTTCCTGAAAATTAAATTATTAAGAAAGGATTATATTATAAAGGAAATTTATAATTTAAAACTAATCTTAATTTTAAAATATTTCCGAAATAATTTTTGAAATATATGTTGCACGAAAACTATTTTTACACATAATTTTAAAAATCAAGAAAGAAACTTTTTATTGGTACCACTTTTCTTTCCCACAATTTCTTGATATAATTTTAGTATATTTATGAAAATATATTTTATAATAATAATTTTTATTGTTTCAATCATTCGTTTTATGCTTTAGAGAGTTATTAAAGACATATTTTGTGTGCAAGTTATTGTTGCTAGAAAAAAAGAGTAAATTTTCAAATAATTAAATATAAACAAATTTAATTCAAAAAATTATTATGGTACGCTATTTCATCTAGAAATTCGAATTGCTTTCAAATATTTATGTACACAAAATATAAAATGAAACACTGTTAAATTTCCTCATTTATGGCAATACATTGCTACAAACAATATATGCTATACTTAATTTTAGGCGTATGTTGGAATTTGTGTACAATTTTATGTACTATATTTAAATAAAAATTTATGTAGAAAAACTAAGACACTGAAAGAATTTTAAAAATTTTACATTTTTAAAAAAGCTTAAATTGGAACAACGTTGCAATAGAAAATATTTCTTTTCTTATAAATGTATTTTCATATGAATACTAAAAATAAAATTTAAATTAACGTTTGCAATATTAAAAAATTCTTTAATATACTTAAAACAAAGGAAACAAAAAACTCCACTCCAATATCTTATAATTTTAAACAAGCAATCCTTGTATTTATATAAATTTATTTCGTGTATCTCGGAAATGGCTCTAATGATTTGGATCAAATTTTATATTTAGATAATACGGTTTTCTTTTTTAAGTTTGTTTATATAGGTGCCTTTCCTGAAAAAACTTGATTTTAGTCACACAAAAAAAGGAAACATTTTTTATAACTTGCTATTAGAATAAATATATTCAACTTCTGCTTCGAAGTTCGGGCAGAGTAGAGCGGTCAGAAAAACATGAATGACGCGTGTGTTACAGGTCCTCGTTTCTAGTAGCTTTTCTTTATTTTTTACTTATGTATTTACATTTAATATTTTTGTTTTTTAAGTTTTTCTATATATAGGTGTCTTTTCTGAAAACATGTGATATTACACACACACACACACAAAAAAAAAATAAACACTTTTTTTATAGTTAACTATTAAAGCCTTTTTCTTTTTGCTCTCATGCTGACAATGTCTTATAGCGCCATCTCAAACCCAATTTCGTTGTTGTTGTGACTTATGAGACTTTACAAACCCACTGTTAGCTTTCTGCCAGTGATTTAAGCCCAGTGAGCGTCTCTTGTTTTTTCAGTAGCACCAACTACGGCCAAGAGTACGACTTAGCTACTTCATGCGTCACATTCGCTTGCACAACTTCTTTTTACAGGTGGACATATTCACACACCTTACAGATAGAACACAGAAGAGCAACCATGCCCAAACCGGACTCGAACCCGGGACGTCCCGATCACGGGGAAGAGGCGATACCCCTATGCCAGGACGCCAGCAGACCCAAGTTCGCCATGGTAAAGAATAAAAATATAAGTGATAATAGATAAACTGATACTAATGATAGATGAAAGGAATATTATAATATAGCAGATTGTCTCGAATAACGTGTTAAATTAAGTGCACTCATGATTTTTTTTATTTAAATCTCCAGTTCATAAGTAGGTAAGATTGAAAAATATCTATACGTAGTCGGTATGTGATTCGTATCTAAATACTTTCTCCGAAAAAACACGAATTTACAAAAGAAAAAAATTGCCGACCAAAACTTGATCTTCCAAGTATTCTTTTTAAAAGAGCTCAATGTGCCCAAGAACACATTTTAATATCTTGCTTAAGAATCGGATTCATAATCGCTATTTCATCCAAAATGATTGATACCTCCATCACTCAAATGACATTTTTAATCGAAGTATTATTTTATTCTTGAAGAAAAAGGACTTAAAACAGTTCTTTAACCACCGCAGCATGAGACAAATGACCTCCAATACATTTTTAACAAGAATCTCAGCCGAAGAATTGCACGCGTTCCAACGTATCATCGCGAACCTCTTTTTTTTTATTCTGTAATCAATAAAAATTCCAATCTTTGGCTCTCTAAAATCAACGGATTACGCTCACAGGGGGGGGAGGGGGGACGAGGGAGAACGTCAGATTCTCCTATTATCACGCGAGAAGCCAATTACGTCATGTAGAGGTGCTCTTAGAGTATTCGATGTCTGCGATTGACGTGAAATGAACGTATTGAAACACCTGTTGATGGAATTTTAATGAATAGAAAACCGACAATGGATCAACCTTTAAGTAGGATGAATTGAATGTTCTAAATTGTTTGTGTTCTAAAAAGAGTGAATTTGAACACAACTAAGAAATTACATTTTCAGCTTTGTAAACAATTTATAAAAAAAGGAATTTTTTTATAATATATATTGTAAATGAATTGACATTCTAATGACGCCTGTAAAGGAATGGTTTGCTTTATTAGAGGCTTCATGGGTTTGAGACCGATTCTTCTAAAAATCTTTCATGTATTCTGGTCTAGAACTCCATTGAGCCACAAAAAAGTGAAGTATAGAGAGCAAATTTTATTACCAAGAGTCACATACAAACATGCTTATTTTTCGACATAAATACCATGAAGAGTTCACAAATTTGTCATATCGGCAGACTAGGTTTCCGATCTTCTCTTTGAAGAATGTTGCCACCAGTGATGTGAGAGGAACTTTAGCGCTCCTTAGAATCTCCTCATTAATTTAGAAATTCTTTGAATCTTCTTTTAATGAAAGAATACGGAGTGGCAGTGTCTAAAAATTCACTGTCCAAAGTCGCATTCTTTTAATTTAGACTGTTCGGTGGTTAACTCATCAAAAGCAATTCCAGGACCCACTGTTTCCTTCCAATAATTTGATCAATTCATTAAACAAGATATTTTGATACGACGATTTGATCCCCTCTCCAAGGAGAATGTGGCTTAGAGCCGAGGGATTTTTATTTCTTTCCTGAATCGAAAAACTGGTTAGGATTCAAAAATAAAAATTTTAGATTAATAAAGTTTCTTCAAAAGGAACTTTAAAGTTCATCTGGCTTATTAATGGCAAATTTTTTCGAAAAAGGAAAAATAAAGCTTGTCAACCACAAATACTGAGAATTTCCATAGAAATTATGTCGAAAAATAGTCATGTTCGTATATAACTTTCATTATTAAATTAGCTTTCTTCCCTATTCTTCTTTTTTTATAGTGTATTAGAATTTGAAAAGAAACAATCTTCGTACTTATACAGCACAAAGCTCCTTCATCCTTTGCAACCTTATTTTAATTAAATTGAGAACATTATTTGAATCACACGAGCTTTGCATCACATAGCTTTTAGGAAAACTTACAAAACAATAACAAATTATTTTTAAAGTCACCGAAAACTATTTTTTCCTAGTAAGCAAGCCAGCAGCGGCCGCTTAGAGAGCGTATAAGAATTAAGGCTTCACACCATACATAGTACCGATGCAGCAAAGCGAGTTCTACAGATGACCTTCATACTAGGGGAAAAAACGAATCGCTCATTCAAAGATCTGACTTTTCATGATAATTTTAATTAAGATATTCAACACGATTAATAGTTCCTCTCTCCTAAGTTTTGCCCAATATTAAATAATTAAATAAAAATATTTTTCCATTTTATGTATCTTAATGTATTTTTAATTTCTCGTCTATAAAATATACAAAGAGAAAATTCTGTAGTGGTCAAAAAATCCAGAATCGAGATGTTTACGAATCACTATATTTTATATCTTCCAGAGTTCAAAAATACATTTTTGGAATTACGTCTGTTTGTTTCTGATTTAAAAAAAACGCCTTGAACTAGACATATGAAATTTGGTATGTGTAGATTTCTAGAATTCCGTTCAGAGGAATCTGTCCAACCATTCGAAAATAAGTTAATACGATGACTGCAAGACGCAGAAAGTTAGATGCATAAAATTTGATAAGCAGATTTTACATCTAACCTGTAGACCCTTATCAAATTTGGAATCAAATCTATAGAGGAATGACCACCTGTAAGTCTGCACTTTCATAAGAATGTAAATGAGATAATCTAAAAACACAATGACTTAAATAAGTGAAATATGGTATGTTATTTTATGAGTACAAATGTAATTCTGAGTAAAATTTTGATTTTAATCAGCCTGAAAAAAGGTGTAAAAATACTTAATGTCCAAAATAAACATTAGGTTTCCTGGTACTTTTGTGTTAACTTCATCCCAGCAATTCGTCGTCAAATATCGCATGCTAATAAGTTCTTTCGTAAGTATTGCTCGCCAATAATAATAAGTACAAAGGTTAATAATAAGTAAGATTAATAAGTACAAATATATGAGATGAAGTTTCAGGAAGAACATTTAACACAGGTTATTTTTTAATGCTAATCGTACTATATCAACACCTAAATTATAAGTCGGAGTCCCTCTTAGACCTTTAACATCAACATTTTATGGGTTGGATTCCCTCTTAGACCTTTAACATTAAATTTTTATGGGTTTGAGAGTCTCTTTTAGACGTTTAACATCAAATTTTTATAAGAGTCCTTCTTAGATCTTTAACATCAAATTTTTATAGGTTGGAGTCCCTCTTAGACCTTTAACATCAAATTTTTATGGGTTTGAGAGTCTCTTTTAGACGTTTAACATCAAATTATTTTCAATATTCATGAGAAAAACTTAGAGAATATTGTTGGAAATATTCTTTTAAAATTTTGACATTTTGTAAAAAAAAAAAAAAAAAAAAAAAAAAAAAAAAAATCTATCTAAAGTAATCTTTTTATTAATTAAGCCTTTCAATTTTTAAAATTCCTTAAAGAAATTTCTGCATTCACATTATGTATCGTTTTCTTATTTTGATTCAAACAGCGTAATTTTTTTCTTTTTTCTTTGATTGAAAATCACTGATCAGTGATGGTGTTTTTCGTCATAAAAAAAGATGTAAAAAGGTAAAGAAGACAAATGCGAATTAAATAAAAATAATAACAATAAATAAATGAAACAATATAATTATTTGTATTTCTTATGTTTTAAAACTTGTCAAAGCTTGACATTTTCAAAATCTTTATTTTTTACTTTATCTCTATGATTAAGTATTATTCAGTAAGTAAAATTCTCTGTATAAATCCCTTAAAACCTTTATATATACTCTTTTTAATAAAAATAACATTGAAATAAGGTTCTTTTCAATTTCGAAAACCTCTCTCTAATTTTTTAACACTTCTATTAAATTTTAGATTTTTCACCATTGATATAGACTTCCCATTCTTGTTAGCTTGAATATGACTATTGCCCTGAAATGGTCTTGATGCTAAGGAAGCTCAAATATAACTTTCCCTTTTAATGAGAGAAAACCACACTTCTCCTAGGTATATTATTTATAGATCTTGAGCTACCTGAAGATCAAGTGCAATCTTTATAAGGAATATTGACACTAGTTCAACAGGTAGTATCAAAACCTTTTCAAACCATATGTGTCAACCATATGACTATGAACATCAGGAAAATTTTCAGCATGCCACGGATGATCGATAGAATTTTTTGATTAAAAAATTGATTGAAATAAATAAAACTTGCCGTAATGGTCTCCCTGAAACATTCTCGCGTATTCTATTATAGATATATTATTCCCCCACATTCGCATAAAGTTGCGAACATCAGACCTTGAACACTCTGAACATGTTAGAATCCCGCAAATGGAAATTGCGTGTTTAGCTGTATAGAAAAGAAAACCACTTATTACTTGTGTATCATTAATCGCAAATCATTGGTGAACAATAGTTACGAAAATGCTTATCAACAGGCGATCTTTGGCGATTTTTTTTGATGATTAATCACTGGAATGTGGCTAATACATCAGTACTAGGAAACTAAATATATATTTTGGAAGCCTATTTTCCGAATGACCGAAACCAAAATTTTATAATTAATTGATATGTGATCACACATCAAATTTTATTGTTTATGTTTTAGCGTTTTCGGATTGCCGAAAGTACATACCGCCAGATAGTGATTAATCCCTTAACGGATTTGATTCGTGAGAATAAATAAGCATGCAAAATTTCAAATTCTAATACATTAGAAGTTCAATGAAAAATCGAATACAAATTTCCTTCTTTTCTTTTTACAAATACGAAATCACGTAAAATAAAATGGCTTAAAAGTGAGATAAAATATAACCTATATCCCCAGATATATAGTGATCGTGTTCCTTATACGAATATAATACTAATTTCCTTATATATATTATTCCTTATATATTCCGAATATAATAGAATATTCCTTATTCCTTACGAATATAATACGTACTTTACCTAGATCTCTTTTAAAAATAAATTAATTAACGTACTGGATTTTTTTTTCACATATTTCAAAAAAAATGTATCCAAAATAGTATTTTAAAATGTAATTTCTCTTCTTTCTTGAACAATTCTCGTATAAATAATATATCGCTTTTCTTAAAAATTCATATAACTTTCGAAAATGTTTTTAACTTTAATTAAATGTGAATTTATATGCTTTCGTTTATATAAGTTATAGATATTGTGATTACATGAATAAAACAATGAATGACTCAAAAAATAGTTAGTACAATATATAAAAATTCTGAAGCAGACTTACTTACAATAACTCCTCATCACACGTTTTTAGTATGATCCATGTAAATAATAATAATGACTTCCTACATAATAGATCGAACAATGTCATACTGGAGTTGTTTTCATCTGATCTTACATCGATATATGTTATGATTTGGGATCTTTATTTAATAAAAAACAATCTCTGACTGTGCACAAAAAGGAAACAATGCATAATAGGAAAATTCACATTTATGGTTATAGCTGTAGAGCTTTATATTTACTTATAATAAAAATGTGTGTGTGTGTGTGTGTGTGTGTGTGTGTGTGTGTGTGTGTGTGTGTGTGTGTGTGTGTGTGTGTGTGTGTGTGTGTCTTAAAATTTAAAATATATTTTAATTAAAATTAAAATTTTAGAAATTAAGAAACAACTTGGGGTTTTTTCTAGACAACTTCCTAAAATATAGGAGTACAAATTTGATTTCTATGTTATTTTATAATTCAAAATATTTTCTTTTGGATGATCTTTTAGAGAAATAATGATTTGAAAAATTAAAAATGCTTCACAGAACATGAGGTTAAATTTAAAGAGATAAAATAAATAAATAAATGATAAATAGTTTAGCTTTTAGAAAATTAAAATTGACACCATTGGCACATTACTACCAAGCATACGTGTTTCAATATATTTTCCAAAGTGCACCAAGATGTCTTTCAAACGACAGGTCAGTCCCAACAAAGAAGGATCAATTTTGTGTATTTAGTTACTGTAATCTCCAGTTTTTAAAGCAATACCAGGGCTATTTTGGGACGGACCGCGTAGCTTCGAACCATGGTCAGATAACGAGAGCAACATTTCTATTTCTAACCTTCCGCGTCGTGCCATAAGGAGGACATTTGGTTCCGGCTGCTCCCCACCCGCTTGTATGGAGGTTATTCGGTGGAATCAGATCTCGAAACGTTTCGATCTCAAAGCCAAGACAACCCCTAGACAACCGAAACTCCAAGGAGAGACAAGAATTTCATACAGCCAATATTTAATTTTGGGTTTATGAGCTAAAAGAATGTAGCATTTCCTTATATCCCTGGATATATCACCAAGAAAATTCATAATTCAAGATATTATCAAGATTTTGAAAATTTATTGGCTTATTTACTGCCAAGCTAATCGTGAAATTTCATTTCAACTCAGGTATTAGTTTAATTTTCACTTCAACTCATGTATTAGTTTTTCAACAAAGTTGGCTTTTCATTAATCCCAACGAAATTAAAGTAAAAGCAACTAGTCGTCAATTAAATCTTAACAAATATTAAAGATTAGCTACTTTCAGCGATCAGTTGGCTCGCTTGGATTAATGGTTAGTAAAAATTTATATTGTGTGACTCAATTTGAATGGTTCCCTCAGCAAAATATTTTTGAACTTCAAATTTTGATAGATATATAATTCATATTATTTTGAAAGGCTTACGCCATTCTGTTTATCGGGGTTTGCCTTTTCCAGTTTTCTAAAAATATCTTTATGCATCCATTAGTACTACAAGAAAGAGCCGCAGTGTTTAAAAATGGTTCGCCTTTTAAACTCTTTTTCACCATTGCTTGATTCTGGAGCTAAGCCTTAATTGTAAATATAACAAAATTTCCAAATTTTTATTAAAAGTTTAGTTTAGTTATATTAACGTCCCGTTTGAAGCAACACTAGGGCTATTTTGGGACGGACCTCGTAATTTTGAACCGCGGTCAGATGACGAGGACGACACTTGAATTTTTATTAAAAGCACGTTATATACTGAATTCTATTCAAAGTAAATAGCCAATGTTAGGGATTTCCCCAAAACCTTCTCTTCTCACATACTCTCTAATAAACTTGTCATGTCAGAGTAAGCTTTACATGTCAGTAGCGTACAATAGCTACGAAATATTAAGTTTTGGCGTGAATTTAGCAGTTTTTACCAAATCTATTGTGGCATTGTTGGCGAGTTATTTGGCGATTAATGCCTGGCTACATTAATAGCATCCGAATTGAATTTGCGTTTTTCGCCACCGATTGAAAGAAAAATTCAACCCAAATTTTCAATTGTAGTCACAAAATCCCATACTACATTTGATATATTTAATCATTGCATTTTTCAATTACCGAGTTTCAATAGACGAACTTCCATTGAACAGATTTTACTCAAAATTTGAGAGAATTCTATAGATTTGGTGTGAAGACCGTATACCAAATTTCAACCATCTAGCTCAAAGCGTTTTTTGAGTTATCTTTGTCACAGACAGATAGACAGACAGACGTACTGGTGGACATTTTCTAAAAGTGTGTTTTTCGAACTGAGAAACGTCTAAAACGTAGAAAATCATCAGCATATTTTTTGACGATTACTTTACCTTCTGTATACTACTTATACGAGAAAGTAAAAACAAGACAGATCTTCGTATTCCATCACCAAGAATAGAAAAAATGCGGGTGTGAAATATAAGTAGTAACAATAAAAAAAATTGAATTTCAAATGAGCAATTAAATATTATTTAAAAATTGATTAAAAAAATATTAAAAAAACATTATAATGAACAAAAATTAGTGTTGTCAATAGGAAATATTTTTGAATTTTATGTTGATTAAAAAAATTATTTTTATTTTCGGAAGTCACTTAGAGAAACTCAACAATTTCCAATAACTTTTAATCAATGAAGATTCCTATTAAAATTTTAAAAAATTGCTCCAAAGTGCACATTCTAACCGTTTAAAGTATATTTGTGCCATTTTTGATACTTCTAGTTCAAACGAACTGTCCTGTAGACTACTAACACATGCAACAAAGATACGCATTCATCTTTATTATTAGTAGAGATAAATATGTGTGTGATGACACTCGATAAAATAGACCGTAAGAACTCGAGCCACCTTGATGATGATGTCATTCCCACGTTACCACGGAAAGGGGGTTCAGTAGCTTCTGAGGGTAAAGACCCCTGAGAACCCGAGGGCAGAAGTCTGACTTCTAGCTCATATTAAGAAGAAACTCATACATTCGCTCGCACAACCCCTTTTTACAGGTGGGCGCATTCACACACCTCACACAGATGAAGAACAACCATAACTGAACCAGGATTCGAACCCGGGAGGCCGAGATCACGGGGAAGATGCGCTACCCCAATGCCAGGACGCCGGATCGAACCACCGTATTTGGCACAAATATAAAGGGAAGGTAACAATGCGATGCTTTTAAATTTTAATATTAATTTATAATCAGAATTTAAACAAAATTTTGATGCTTTTTCACCATAACTTCCGAAAATATAACAGCACAAAAAAGATTTTCAATATCATCTGAATATTCAAAAGATGGTGCTTTTAATCCAATTTAAATGAAATTCAAATTTACCAATTTACTTATAATATTAAATTTTAATTCATTTGAAAAATATTCTAAACGTATTTAACAATAATATATTAAATATTTTTTTTAAAAAAACTCAAATTTGTTTCATTGTTGCTATAAATATTTCATCTTGGATCTTTCTTCCATTGTTGAACATAAAGTTATATTGAAGTATATTTTTTATCATAATTAGTAATTGCTTTTTACTTCAGTATACGTATTTACATAGTATAGAAAAAGTATAGTAATCTTCAAAAAATTTGAAATCTAGATTTTGGGGAATCTTCACATTTCCGACCTTCCTGAGTTAGAAAAACATATTTTTAGAAAATGTCTGTCTCTGGCAAAATTAATTCAAAAACTCTTTGAGCTAAACGTATGAAATTTGGTAATTGGTCTTAACACCATGTTTGTAAATGCCTATCAAATTTTGCACAAATTGCATTCTGAAGAAGTCTGTATGGGCGATTATACGAATTTAAGTTAACACGATAACTACAAAAAGGTGAGAACTAAATAAATAAATATAGGTACACATTTTTAACATCTATAGGGTACACATTTTTAACATCTATAGGGTACACATTTTTAACATCTATAGGGTACACATTTTTAACATCTATAGGGTACACATTTTTAACATCTATAGGGTACACATTTTTAACATCTATAGGGTACACATTTTTAACATCTATAGGGTACACATTTTTAACATCTATAGGGTACACATTTTTAACATCCATAGGGTACACATTTTTAACATCTATAGGGCACACATCTGACAAATTTTCAGCGAAATCCGTACAGGGGTGATCTATTGTAAGGCTGTATTTTCAGAAACTTATAAAAGCGTTAACTCAAAAACAAAATGACTTAAGTATATCAAATTTGGTTTGTGATTTTGAGACCACAAATATAGTTCTGTGTCATTTTATTTTCGATTGGTTGAGAAAACGCGTCTAAAACACACATTCGATTTTCATATACTATTAATGGCACGTCAGGGATTAATCGCCAAATAATTCTCCAAGGGTGACACTATAGATCCAGTAAAAATACTAAATTCATGCCAAAGTTGAACATTTTGTAACAGCAATGCCTTGCAAGGCGTTCTGTGGGATAGTATCTTTATTAGAGAGTATAGGAGAAAGATTTAAGACAAATACTCCCTCTAGTTAAAGTGTACTTTTAATATTCTTTTTAAAATATTGTTGCACTTACAACTAAAGTTCAACTTCACAAGTGAGAAAAGATTAAAAAATTTTAAAATGCATTCATATTTAAAGATGACTGGTCTTTACTGTAGTGTAATTTGATACAAAAAAAATCTTTTTTTTTCTTTTTATCGCTAGAAAATTGTTTTCTCATTATACTAAACTAATTTAAATCCTAATTAATTTTTGATTTTAATCTTAATTTAGCCCATATTAACTTCATTCTAAAATATTCTCTTGTTTCCTGATCCAATTCCCACTTTTTCTCTAATTATTTTTAACACGCATTCTAGAAAATTAAGGATTTTAGTATTTTCTCATGCACCGAGTGAAGGGATAAAAATCCCTAATGCTTATAACAATCTTTTAAAGATACCTAAGATTCCCCTTCGTAAGTCTGCAGTGACAAAGAAATTTCTACCAAAATCTCACAGTAGAAGCACTGAAAGGGAAAATTTCGGTCTCTTTTGCTGCTCTTGTGTTGCAATGTAGATTGATGCATCTTTTATAATCGTTTGTTTCTTGTACATTTTATTTGGAGATTCTATTTTTTGTATTCATATGGTTTCAGCAAAAAAAATTAATTGAAGTTTAATTACTTCCACTTTATTTTAAGGTTCAAATTTTACAAGAGATTATAGTAAAATTAGAGAAATACATAACACAAAGAACATAACGGTGTAAAGTTTCTAAAATAGAATAAGTTATATGACTAACAAAAAATATTTTTTAAAAAAATATTTAATATTTATTATTTTAAATATTTTATTATTTTAAAAATATATTTTTCTGGAGTAGCTATTATGATAAAATTAAATAAAATAATAAGTTACAAATTTTAGGGGTCATTAATCCCAGCAAATCAACTGATCGCCAAAGGCAGCTAATATCATATATGTCAAATAATATGAAACTCATGTTTTAATGTCGGCTGAGGCGTTTTTTGAATACTTTAAAGATTATGCATAGTTTAGTGTTTTAAATAATACTCACCCACAAAATTTCCATATCAATGATTTCACAAAATCTCATAGTCGCAACGTGCACACATATCTAACAGATGCATGTTTTGGAGGCATCTTATATTATCTAGACTATTATTTATAAATTCTATTATCTATTATCTAGACTAAAATTTATAAATTCGATAAAAAGAGATGAATTTAACAAGTAAGTTTAATAAAAGATGTAGCTTTTAACATTCAAACATTCTGATTTATGTAAATCATAACTAAAGGAAAGAGACCATGTCAAGACTAATTTAGTGTTAGTCACTTCCTGAAAAACAATATTTTTAAAAATAAAATATTATTAAAGAAAAATAGGACTAATGAAAACTCACCATTAAAAAAAGATTCAAAGTACTTAATATAAAAAACATTTTTTTTTTTATGAAAGTGATAATCATTCCTCTTTAAGAGAACTCAATATCCTTTTTTTCACTTCATTTATATACGTAAAATACATTCAGTTTTTCTAACCTTTAAAATAAATTCTTTCTAACGCTGTTAATTTTTTTAAATAAATGCACTTCTACTTAATTCATATAGCTTTTTGATCTTATGAATAATATAAACCTCTAGTTTCCCTTCACATCTTTCAGAATTTTATTATTGTTAACTTTAACTGACTAATATTGAATTTTTGTAGCTAAGAGAATCCCTAACTCCAAAAAGGGTTTGTTCTAGAATCAACAGGAGTTGTTTCGAAGGAATTTTTTTGTTTATTCTCTAATAAGAGAGCTATCACCTCCCTCCTTCATGTATTTTGGATAAGACCCTGTAGATCACGAGTGCACAGATTTTTATTTTCAGAGTGCCGAAAATGAGAGTTGTATGCTTTGTGACACTGTAAAAGAAACAGATATTTATGTATTATTAAGTGAATGCCATTGGAGACCAAAACTTATGAAAAAGAATGTTGGCGAGCAATCTTTGGCGATTCATCATCGGAATGCGGATAGTACAAAACTAGCAGAAAAACAAATGTGTATTAAGGAGACATATTTATCGACGATTGAAATCAAATTTTGGCTAAGAACTACAGCTGCAGTTACAGAATCAGAAAAAATTATTTAATTCAATGGGTTTTAGAGTTATTAAGTTTATATGCATGCAAAAGTGCCAACAGATGACCAGCATTTAGACCGTTTTCGTTCTAAATTTGATACGGAATTAAATTTTTGATGTTTAATCAATATACTTATCCTCATCTATATAGCTTTTTATGCTTGTCAATACATTGTTCAAATGTACACGGAACAACTGGACAGACAGACTCAATATGAATGGATACCACTTGACATTTGATAGATATGCCTTTCGGACTCATTGACACCTGAAACATGGAGATTCGTCAAAATCTGGAGTTTCAATTTTTCGACGATACAATTTGTTCTTTTTGAATAGTTCGTATATAAGAAAACAGCGGGAATATACTCCACAAAACTATCTCACATTCTCTTTCATAAAGCTGTTATCTCTGAGAACGCCTTACATGCCATTGGCATACAAGAGTTACGAAATATTAACTTTTGGCGTGAATTCAGTATTTTCACTGAATCTTTAGAGTCATTTTTGGCGATTAATCCCTAGCGTGAGGTTAATAGTATCCAAAAACTGAATTGTGTTTTAGGTAAGTTATTCTACCTATATTGAAACCAAAATTTGACACAAAAATGCACTTGTATTCATAAAATCCTCTACCAAACTTGATATATTTAAGTAATTGCATTTTTGAGTTAGCACGTGTGCATGTTTCTGAAAGTACAGACAGACCAACGGTCAACCCGAAGCTAAATTGGGCTCAATATTTGATATGTTTCTTCACTATATATATTAAACCTTTGTATCGAATTTCATGAATCTAACTCTCTTCCTTTTGTAACTATTGTGTCAACTTATATTCAAACAGCCGAACAGACAGGCTTCCTATGATCAGATTTTATTCAAAATTTCATAACAATCTGCAAATTTGATGTAATGATCGTACAACAAATTTCAACGGTGTAGCTTAAAGAGTTTTTGAGTTATATTTGACACAGACAGACGGATATTTTCCAAATATGCGTTTTTCGAACTCGAATGTCTAAAACGAATCCGCCAAAGTCTCGATTTAGAATTTTTTAATTATTACTATATTTTCTCTATACGTCGTAGACAAAAAGGTAAGAATAAGTCAGAAAATTAGATATCTATACTTATAATAAAGCTCAATGTGTGTGTGTGTGTGTGTGTGTTGGCGCTCTACAGGCCAGATCGTTTGACATACAGCTACCAAATTTGGTACATGTATACCTTGGAGGTTGGGAATGTGCACCTGGGGTTTCTTTTTTCGAATTTTTAATTAGAATTTTAATTATTAATTAAAAACTAACTTTCCCGCCAAAAAAATCTTCCATTTTCCCCACCGCCAACTTTTCCGCCAAAAAAATCTTCCATTATCCCCAGCGCCAAACGAGAAAGGCTTCAGTTTTTTTTTCTCCCAACAGTAATGAGGCTAGGGTTAAAATTTTTCGGCGGATTATTTCAATCGGTTCTGTTTATTTTCTTAATGTTTGATGCATTTAAAATTAAACATTGTTAATGAATCAATCTTTCAGATTCATTCTGAAGTACTTTTGAATTAAAATAAAACAGAATAAAGGAAATTAAAAATTTCTAATCCGCATAGCGTTACTTACCCCAACTGGCGTAGAAAAAATCACGTATTTGCGTTACGTAACCGGCGAAGAAAATTCACGCATGCGCATTCTGTTCTGATTGTTGCCATGACAACGTTATCAATGGATGATTTAAATTATTTTTGGGTTAGTTGCATGCTTTTGTAAGTAAATTGTATTTATGTTAGTTATATATTTTTTGTATATGCTTATAGTTTTAAGTACATCGTTTTTTAAGTAGTTTTTTAAAACCTGTTTTCAACCGTTTATTTTAAACGATTCGTTTTATTTTCTTAGTGTTTGATGCATTTAAATTTAAACATTGTTAATTAATCGATCTGCTCATAATGAATCTAAGAAAATTTTGTTGACCAACTCTTGAGATATTACATAAATTAAAAAAGATATTCTTTAGTGCCCATAAAGTTTAAACGCTGAGTGACTCTATTTTCAGTAATCAGATTATAAAAAAATGCTTTGTTTCAGTAAAAAATATTATTATATTAATTGAAGATAAATTCTTTCCACTTTAATTTAAAGCATAAATTCAACCGTTTATTTTAAACGATTCGTTTTATTTTCTTAGTGTTTGATGCATTTAAATTTAAACATTGTTAATTAATCGATCTGCTCATAATGAACTAAGAAAATTTTGTTGACCAACTCTTGAGATATTACATAAATTTAAAAAGATATTCTTTAGTGCCCATAAAGTTTAAACGCTGAGTGACTCTATTTTCAGTAATCAGATTATAAAAAAATGCTTTGTTTCAGTAAAAAATATTATTATATTAATTGAAGATAAATTATTTTCACTTTAATTTAAAGCATAAATTCTACGGGTGCTAACAGAAAATGAGAGAGATACATATTACGTTATGACTGAAGGCCTTTATAATATTATGAATGAATTATATGATAATCAAAATTTGAAGTTTTAAAATATTTTGATGAAGAAGCTATTAAAGTAGAAATTGCATAAAATATTTAATTATTAAAATTTTAACGAACATTAAGATTGGCGAACCGGCTGGTCGCCAAAGGCGGCTAGTTAAAAATAAAATCAGAATAAGGAAATAATAATCTATTTAATTACTCTGATATATGATTTTAACATTTTGGCATATTACATTCAACAGAAATTTATCTTATCTATTATTTTGTGTGATTTTAAATATTAAAATCATTCTTCTTTTCATTATTAATTATAATAATAGAATTCTCAAACCAGTATTTCTTAATTGTAGCAATACGTCACTGCTGAAAGAAAGTAAAAGTCCGGCGATTTTTAAAAAAATAAGGCTACAATTAATTCTTTAGAAAATTTTAATTTTAGTTATTAATTATAAAGTAATTAATAAATGAGTAAAATAGGGCTTGAAATTTTTTTTTATCTCCACAAAGAGATCAAATAACTGATTAATAATTATTTTTTCTATAACTTTTCAAGTATAATTTCTACTATTTTTCCATATTTGCTAAATTCAAAAATATTTTTGTGTTGGAAAAGATAATCCCTTACTAAAATATTCAGTATTCAGTAAAATCTGTTGTATCCAAATATGAAAATATTTAATATGGAATCTTACTTGATAATTTTTTCCTTTCCTGAAATAAATTCCCCATGTATAATACATTTCGATCTTCTCTCAAACATTTGCTTCAATAAACATTTTTTTTTTTTGATAAATGATTCTTTCAGCCAATTTTAATATAACTTTCAGAAATGCCAATATTACTGACTTTAAAATTAAAATTTGGAATCAAATTAACCATCAGTACAACTTAAAACCAAAGGGAAGGGATCATTGAAAAACTTTTTCCCACACTCTCTAATAAATTTTTCATGCCAGAGAACAGCTTACATGGCAATAGTATACAAAAGTCACAAAATATAACCTTTTGGCGCGAATTTAGCACTTTTACTGAATCTATCGCATCATGCTTGGCGAGTTGTTTTGATAATGAGTCCCTGGCAGGCTTTAATAGTACCCAAAAATAGAGTTTGTGTTTTAAACGCATTTTTCTGAACCCATTGAAACAAAAACTTCATTTGTAATCGCAAAATCTCATATCAAATTTGATATATTTTAAGTCATTGGATTTTTGAGTTATCCTTTTTAATTGTTCCTGAAAGTACAGACCGGCAAATAATCATCCTGCAATTGGATATGACCCAAAATTAGATAGATGTTTACACTATAGATATATAATCTGGATATTAAAGATATACTACACTATAGATATTAAATCTGGATACCGAATTTTATATATCTAGCTCTCTTTGTTTTGTAGCTATCGTGTTAAATTATATTTGAACTGTCGGACAGATGGACTTGTTTTGAACAGATTTAATCAAAATTTGTTAAAAGTGTGCAAATTTGGTTTTAAAAGCGCATAAAGCGTTTTCTGCTGTCTAGCTCAAAGCATTTTTTAGTTATCTTTATCACAGACGGACATTTTCCAAAAACGTGTTTTTCGAACTCAGGGAGGACTAAAACTTGTACATTTGTTAAAATCCCGAGTTTAAATTTTTTTGACGATTACTATACCTTCTCTATACTATGTATACGAAGAAGTAAAAACTTTAATTTCAATATGGAAAAGTAATTTGTATCATTTACAATGCGTTTCACAACATAGGCCCAATTTGAATCCATAATAACTTTCTTAACCCTAATAACATCTCCAACGAAGTGAAAGAAATAATATCATCAACTGCAAAATGCATAATTACAAATATCGGGGTAAAAATATGGAAAGAATTTATCTTTCATATGAAGTTATCCTTTCTGCAAGTGATGCTTAGTAATAATTTTTTTACAACTTTTCAAGCATAACTCAATTCTACTGTTATGGAGACATATAACACGTAATGACAATACTCATGAAAATTTTGATAATTTATGAGTGTTGTATAATTTGTACTAGCATTTTTGTTGTATTTCGTAAGAAGTTATTAAGATTTTCAAAAAGGATAATCTTTCAAATAGGATCTAATATCTCGTATCACAGTTCTCATAATAAATATAAATTAAATGGGTATACAAAGCGTTATTGATTTTCTTTCTATAAACATCAGATTTGACTGAAGCATGTACAATTAAATAGATAGATGCCTTAAGAAATTATAAAAGAAATTTTTAAAATTTACAATGGCATCAATAAAAAATACTAGTGGTTCTATAAATTTCCAGAAAACAAATTTGTCGAAAAAATTTAACAAAAAATTTAATGCAAGAATAATCTATAAAATAAGAAAATCGTTTGCTAATTGTTAATATGTATTTGGTTATTTTTTTAATTTTTCATTTTTTTATATGCATTATAGAACAAAAATTTGTACGATTAAGTAGATAAATTTCTTAAAGAATTTTATAAGAATTTTTGTTAATTATTATGTCGTCAATAAAAATACTAATGGTTTCACAAATTTTTGAAAAACACATTTATCGAAAAGATTTAATAGAAGATTTAATTCAAGAATAACTTCTAATGAAAGAAATCGTTTGCTGACTATTATTACGTACTTTTGTTTTTTTTTTAATTAATTTTCTAAATTTTTTAAGAAAGACTTTTTTTTTCATGTGCGTTTATAGAACAAAAGAAAACTCCTTATCATATATTGACAATTTTTATTTTACAAAATATTACAAAAAAAAATACCCTAGACAAGTATTTTGAAATTATCATTTTTTGTAAGAATTCAAACCGTGTCATCTCATATGTGTGGTTGTTGTGATTTAGATTTAGAATAAACGATTAAAAAATGAAAATGAATAGCTATAAGTAAATACTTGACAAGAAAATTAAAAATGAGAATGAATTATTACTCTTGAATACTTGATGACAAATTACATTTTAAAAATAAATATGAAAAATGCTAGTCATTTTTTTTGAGAAAATCTGCTGTGTTATTCTAACAATATTTTTTTTTTAAATGATGTTTGATTCTTTTTTTTTTTAAGATGTGAGTGACTGGAAAAATCATATATGATGAATTCAATCTTGTATTCTTTTGATATTATTACAAAAGGATTTCTTTTTTTTTTCGAAATCGCAACAAAGTTCTAAGTTGTAAGACTTTGTAATGAAATAATAAATCAAATGTCAAATTTTGAAGATCAGAATGTTTCCAATTTCTTTTCGATTAATTTTTACCAATGGTTATTTTAATTAAGATAAGATATAGAGACTTTCCACACAAAGTAAAAATTTCTTTAAAAACTTTTAATTAATCAAAATTAGAATGTTTTAGGATCTAAAGTTTTCTAGAAACTTACCCTTCTTTTTTTTTCTAACTAGCTCTAAATGCAATTAAACTCCGTGTTGTGGTATTGCTCATTTGCAAAACCAAACGATTTGCAGCTCAACCACCGACGATCTCCACCGATCATTATGGAATTACATCTTCAAAAGACCGTCCTGTCCATCTTCAATTCCTGAACACCATCGCCTGTCTTTTGGCCTCCTCTGCCAAGGCCGTCAGAGGTTGCCAAGCGCGGAGAAGTTTTTGAAGTCGCCAAGACAAGACGGCGTCAAACAGAAATCGCCAAATCACTATTTGTGTTACCTATGTTTTAAAAAAAAATAAGTTAGAAATAATTACGTTTAAAAGTTAAAAGAAAACTTTTAGTAGAAAATATTGCAATGGGAATTTTAATCTGAAAATACGATTTTTATGTAATATATTCTGATTATTAGAAATTTAAATTTTAAAAATTGCCATTATGATGCGAATGCTCACACAGGAATTAGTATACGTACATAATATAATAAACTTTAAAGGCTAGAAAATTACATTTTCCTCCAATGTTTTAATTTTGAAATTTCATTTAAAATTAATTATCTTAGTAATTATTTTAAAACCTTAATCAAGTATTACAAAACATGAAATAGGGAGTAAAAATAAGTAATAAAATTATGCGAAAAAATTTGTACGATGATTTAATTTTAAAATTTTAAATAAAATTTAAGATTTTAATATTTATTTTAAAACCTCAGTTAAGGGCTACGAGAAATGAAATAGGTCATAAAACAACATCTGATGCAAATGAAAATCCAGTGCTTTAATTCTGAAATTTTAAATAAAATTTAGTATTTTAATTATATTCATTTTAAAACCAATGTTAAAGGTTACAAGGAAAAAATATTTTTATGCAAAAAAAAAAAAAGACGGGCTATAAAAAATTTATTTTTAATCAGAAATTTAAAGAAATTATCCAGAAAAAAAGTCTTTTTTTCTCACATTTTCTAAATTAAATAAAAGTTACAAAAGAAAAATTTTGTCATAAAACTTTGTTGTTGTATGGCACTTTACAAGCCAGTTGATAGTTTACGCCGAGTGAGTGTCTGTTGTTTTTTCAGTAGCACCAGCTAGGGCCAAGAGTACGACTTAGCTATTTTATGCGTCACATTCGCTTGCGCAACCCCTTTTAACAGGGGGGCACATTCACACGCCTCACAGACAGAGCACAGAAGAGGAACAACCATGCTCGAACCGGGACTCGAACCAGGAACGTCCATATCATGGGGAAGACGCGAACCACTATGCTAGGACGCCGGCTCATACACCTTTAAAGTATCAAATTCAATCTGATTTTCAAATAAAATGAGAAGATTTTACAATAACATAACAAAAAAATAATATATATTCTAACCAGTGTATAAAATTAATATTGTATAATAAGAGATTTCAGGTGAAAATTGTATTTTGGAAATGATATAAAAGATACAATTTTATAAAAGAAAATTTTGTTATGAAAAAAAAAAGAGGTACGGATGGAAAAGAAAATTTTTAACAGATTCAAACTTTTAGTATGAAACATCGGGATCTGATACCAATTCAGATTTAATTCGTTTTCCTTTTTTTTTTTTTAAATTTACTTTTCATTATATTGCAACAATATAATGAACATAAAAAATATATTTAGTGTGGTTTTAATATTTACATGTTTGTAAACGCACTTTTTAAAATATATATATTAATATAAAATTTAGCTGCAGTATTTTTTTAATTAAGAAAATTAGGTGAAAATTTATGTGGAAGTAAGATTGGTATTTCTGATAAGCAAAAATTGTCGATTTCAAAGTGGTGTAAGAATAGTTTTGATTCAATAGCATGTTCTGAAATTATTAAGGAACACACACAAAAAATTAATTGACTTTTTAATTAAAAATGTAACTGAAAATTCGAAAATTCTTTTCTTACAGAGCATCTACTTTCTATGCTGAATTTGGCAACTCTAGATTTCGAGGTCTGCATTTTCAACGATTTTTGATTTCGAGGTCTGCATTTGAACGATTTTTAATTTAGAGGTCTGGAATTTGAACGATTGCCCGTAGAGCATTTTATATCACCTGTGGAAAAAAATTGGCAGAAAGTTTTTAAAAAGTATTTAAGTCTCTTGTTCCGTTTTCTTGTTGTTCAATGAGTAGAGTTTGTTTTTCGCTATACAAAGTATAAACATCGGAATGAAAAAAATGGTTAAAGGAAGAAAGAAAAGGAAGCGGTTTCCTCAAAATTTTCTCTCACATTCTCTAATAAAGATGTTATTCCTCCCCTTCCGCAAATTGTAGAGCTTGGGCAAGGTCATCAATATACCACTACTCAGATTTTTATTTTCGCATGAGAAAGTTGTATGCATCACAGTATAGAAAGAAAACTGGTACTTGCGTATTAACTGATGGAGCTGGCTGACAGTAGTTACGAAATATCAATGTTTTCAGTGTATCTAGCGTTTTTATTTGCTTTAAGTTTGAAATATTTTTGACTATTAATCGTTTGCATGCATTTAATACAAAAGTGCCAAAAAAATTGAATACACATTTTGAAAGCCTTTCTTTCAACTAATTGCACCATGATCTAACATAGAATTTCAATAGTAGTCAGAAAATCACATATCAAATTTCATTTAAGTCAAAGCTTTTGAGTTATCACATTTACATGCATGCAGACCCCCGGGGGCACCTCGAAATGAGGATGAGATGCTTCCGGCATGGTGGTTGGATCTCGCCACCCTGGAGGGTATACAAATAGGTGGGTGATCTGACTTCTCCCATCGATGACGGGACGTACTTCCTTCGGGGAGGGTTGTAGCGTGGCTAGTGATAGCCACGGTACATTTTTTTTTTTTTGGGGGGGGGGGTTGTCTCGCCTTAGGACTCATCACAGTTCCCGCCAATGTCGCTGCTGCGGTGGTCCGGTCATTCAGTTTTATGGTTTAAATCTGTGTGCCGTCATGGCGGGTAGGAGAGTCAGATGACTGACTTACATGCATGCAAAAAATATAAACAAACAAACAGTCAACCCCTAGAGGAATTTGCTCCAATGAAGATAAGAAATAAAATTTTTAAAAAATATTATTTATAGTGCACTTTAGAAGTGAATATATTGTAACATTAAAAGTTGTTTCCTTACAGCGGGACCTTCTCAATCCATAATATTCACGAACTCTCAAATCAAAACTAATTGCTAAAATTGGTTTGAAACAAATAGTGAATCACTAATATTCGGATTTTATTTGAGTATATTGATTATATATTCAAAAATTTCAGGGACAAATACAAATAAAAATAATGCTGATAGAAAATATTTGCAAAAAGCATCTAGCTGAAGTGATAATATGATAAATCGGCTGACCTCAGCTCATTAATCTTTGCTACAATCCAGTATTTGAAATACATAAATAAGCTTTTGATTCCATTATTTATTTTCATTTTTTTTTCTTCTTTTTTTTTTGTTGTTTTGTCTCGCCTTGTAACGTGCATCTCTCGCTCTAATCTTTGTTTCCTTGCAGTAGGATCTTTCCAGAACATAATGTTCACGAATACTGAAATTAAAAATAGCTTTTAAAATTGGATTGAAAAACATGATCATCTGCCAAAAGAATGAAATGCCATTGCCAAATACGAATTTCAAAAATTATTGACTGGTAAAAAAGAAAGATGGAAGTTCCAACTGTCCTGTGAAGTAAAAATGAAATGAAAATTACAGACTTCAGCTCATTGATCTTTGTTACAAATTAGCATGCTGCCTTCCTGGCTTAGGTGTAGCGAGTCTTCCCCGTGATCTGGGCGTCCCGTGTTGGAGCCCTGGTTCGGGAATGGCTGTTCTTCCCTTGTGTTCTATGTATGAGGAGTGTGAAAGAAGTCAGACTTCTGCCCTCTGGTGCTTGGGGATCTTCTGCATCCCCTTACCGTGGTAATGCGGGCACAATATCATCATCACAAATTAGTGTAAAACATACAACTAAAATGTTAAGTTCCCCGTACTCATTAATATACTTGCTTAATTTTAGTCGCGCACATAAGGAAAAACCTGTCTTAATCGCTAGATGCCAAAACAGTGTTACAGATATTGGTAGACAATATTGATGGATTTTCATCAAAAATTTTATAAATTTTGTGTTAAGACTACACGCCAAGTTTCATCTATCTAGATCAAAGCGTTTTTAAAGTTATTATGATCTTGGACAGACATAATTCCAAAAGTATGTTTCTCTGACTTCTGAAGTTTTTTTGAGAAGTGGAGATTCATCAATTCCAAAACGTGTCTCTAAGAAATGAAATAAACAAGAAGTATTATGTTCTTGGGAAAGATAAGTGAAAAAATAATATCTTCTGTGAAATTTTAAAATAAATATCTATATTATTAATAGAACAAATCTGTACTAGTTAAGGCAAGCGTAATACACACACACACACACACACACACATATATATATATATATATATGTGTGTGTGTGTGTGTGTGTGTGTGTGTGTGTGTGTGTGTGTGTGTGTGTGTAATGATATTTTAAGCTCTTAATTTCAATTTAATTAATTTAAAGGGTTTTATTTTAATTTAGCCCATAGTAAGTTCATTCTCATATTTCGTGATCCAATTCCACTTTCTCTACTTAATTAATTCAAGAGAAGCTTTATAAAATTGCTGAATCGGCTAAACGCCGATACTTTCACACGCTCTGCGTGAAGGGGTAAAAAATGTCCAGTAAGCACATTCTTTCTTAAAAGACCCCTGTGTTTCCCTTACATGTGATTGACATGCGTCAGAAATCCCTATCAGAATCTTATTAATATATTAGCACTATGAAGAAATATTTTCCCTATCAAAATCTAAGGTTATATAAAACAAGGGATTATTTATTTCGTTCCTTTTTTTTCCCCCACTTCGTCTTTTGTGCTGCGCTGTGGCGGACGTCTTGTCCGCGTCTCTGCTAATAAATAATCATGCCTGCCACTCGGAATAGAATAAAAAGAATTAAAAAATGTAAAAAGTGTCTTCACTGCTTCAAACCTGCATTCTATTTAAAATAAAATAATGCTTATGAATTATATGACTATCAAAATTTTCTGTTGCAACTTATTGCACTTTACAAGCTCGCTGACAGTTATCTGTCAGCGATTTAAACCGAGTGAGCGTCTTTTGTTTTACCATTAGCGCCAACTAGGATCAAGAGTACGCCTTAGCTACTCCATGCGTCACATTCTCTTACACAGCCTCTTTTTATAGGAGGGGGGAGGCACATTCACACACCTCACAGATAGAATACAGAAGAACAACCATGCCCGAACCTGGACGCCCAGTTCACGGAGAAGATGCGCTAGCCCTATGCCAGGACGCCAGCCTTTCAAAATTTGAAACTTAAAAATCTTTTTCTGAAGAAACGATTAAGAGATCAAGTCAATATTAAATATTTAATAGAAAATTTTAGCAAGCTCTAATACTGGAAAACCAGCAGATCAAAAGAGACAGCTAATACTCAATATTTCCGATAGTAATTCATAATATATAAGAAAGAATTTCACTATCCAAGAAACAAACACCTGTCAACTTTCAAGCGTCTAGTCCTAATGATTAGGATTTTCTCTTTTATGTATACTGTAACGCAGGAAATACAATTTTAAAAAATTTGGTTTATTTTAAAAGGTGAAATAAAAACACTCTCGCCTTTTGTTTCCAGAATAAAGATTTTAATCAAATACATTCAAAAGAATTAAAGCATTCGGAAATTCTGACATTTTTTAACTCTTATCATTTTTAAATAAGGCTGATAATAAATATTTCTGCTTGTTTATTTTTATTTAATTTGTTTTCTTCACACCATTAAAATTTAAGCCTATTTCATTTAACCAATTTCGAAGTAAGAAAAGAAATTTAGAAAAGTTTTCCCCTCTTCTTTTTTTTTTTTCTCCCTACCTGTTTGTTTGTTCGATACAAATTTTTCAATCGATTTTAAACTAACAAATACTTTCATTACCGACAGATGACACTATGACTGAATCAAAAAAATTAGTTATGTTTTTTATTAATTTGTTAACACATTTTAATTAATATGCTTTCTTGTTTGTATGCTTGTTTGTCTGTTCTGTTCCAAACTAACTTCCCAATGGGCAAAAGATTTCAAACTTTAAACACAGCTCAAAACTGGATGACAATACAATAATAACTATTTTTTTTTGTCTTTTCACTGACGATTTTGTCATCAGGTGTCTTCATCGGGAAATTAGATTAACATCGTTTGCAACATTTCACTTACATAAGACTTCAAAAATAATTATTTAAATAAAAGGCTTTTTTAACATACAGCGTTTTAAAACATATTAGCTCCATACAGATTTGAACACTTTCCATTCGAGTTCCATCACCTCCATTAGATAGATGTTGGAATAAATCATCTCCATTAAATAGGTTTAATAGAAAATTCATAAATAAAAAGTGGAAATAGTCCGGTTTGGTATTTGTAATGAACCTGATTGTATAAACGACGGCATCGTGATGACCAAGAAATAAATTTAGCTTAGCCATAAATTAAACCTATGGCAACGGAGATGGCGCCCTCTATTAGTGATGATAATAAATACAAACTTAATGACTTGGACTCGCTCATTGGACTCAAATGGTCTCGCACAGAAAACCTAAAAAAAAAAAAAAAAAAAAAAAAAAAAAAACACTTGCGAGCAAAAGAAAGTAGAATTAAAAAATAAATAATCTGAATTTAAAAAAATAAGTAATAATCATCCGGAAACTTAATCCAAAAACTCTTTCCATTAATTTTAAACTATCTAGCAGCTATAACCTTATACTCCGACAATTGCATAACATGTACCTAAATACTGAAATCAAGATTATTTGAAATATGATTAATATTCAAAGTACTAACAAAGTGCGAAGAAGAAACATAAGAGAATATCTGGAAAAAAACAAACACGAATTTGTTCTCAGAAAATACAGAAGATAGAGCAGCAAGATTATAAATAAAGGTTTTCCTTTTACGCAGATAAGGAAGAAATTGTGAAAGAAATGGCAGAAAATAATTAAGTTATCAAAAAAATATCACAGATAATAAAAATTACAAGGAAAAAAAGTCTTTTACCCAACATTCCTAATAGAACTTAAAAAGATTCAAATATCCGGAATGTATACAAAGAAAAATTTCTACTTCACTTTGGAACTAAAATGGAAAATTACCGAAAAGAAACACAGCCACAATTTGCTACAGTTATGCAGGTTTCTTCCATGCAGCTAGGAATTTCCAGACGAGACCCAAATGCACCAAATGTAGCGGTGAGCATCTAAGAATGAATTATGAAATCAAGGTGAGGGGGATCTATGATCCAGTTTGTATTAACTACAAAGGAAGAAGAAAGGAAATGCAATGGCTTGATAGGTTGCTAAAACTTCCCCGAGCTTCAAAACAGAGAGGGGCTTCCTTTTCCATCCAAATGGCCAAGACATAAGTGTAAACAGAAACCACCAACAATGAGAAGTTCACCTCTGAGATTCTCCAAGATTTGCAAAGCTTAAATTCCCTCAAAGAAGCACTGGAAGAATTATAAGGATTAAGAAACGTACTCAAGGATTTCCTTGGCTTAGTTAAAATAGCAATATTAATAAAGAGAGCTACAAATAAAAACGAAAGGAAGTTCATTATTATCAACGCCCTGAGTAAAAAACCAAGTTTGATTTCCAGCCTCAACTCTTTAAATATTCCTATCTAATTGGTCCATCACGAATTACAGAAAATCCCATGTCATCAGCCGAAATCCGACAAAGAACATTCCTTCCTCTCCAAACCCAATATACCTGAAATATAACTATAATGCTGGCTAATAAAAGTCACACCTTCACCCTCTCCTAGTCTCAAGTATCTACCGACGGACCGTGGCTCATTTCAACGCTTCTCTTCCATCTGTAAAGATCTTACAATTCACGCCAACTTATCAAAAGTCGTGCATCATTTCATTAAGGAGATTTGCAAGGATTATTCATTAATGAGATACCCCCCTCCCGGATGGGAATGGGGGTTCCGAAAAGTTAAACTTGAACCTGAACCTGAATGAGGCAGATATATAATCCCAAAATTGATTTGCGATACAATTTTGCAAAAATTTTAAATGCATTTATTATATGCACGTTATCAGTGCTATATACTGGGTTGGTGCATAATTATCAGGCGTTTTAAAACAATATTATCTAGCGTTCTTGGACACTATTTATTATGAAAATGGAAACAAAAAAATTCAACAGTAACATTTAGATATATGATATATCTGGAGCGTAGTTACCATCTACTTCAATAACTGCTTCCCATTTGTTTGGACGATGGTTGATTCCACTTCTGTCTCACCAAACACACCATATTGCTTTCTTACAGTACATGTCCTTCTTTATTTCTTTTGTTGAAACTCCAGACTCTAAAAACTTCTTTCTTTTAATGTTTTTGAAGAGAAGCCAATATTCATCTCTAGTGACAAGATCCTTCAGAAACGGACCCCGCTCGTTTCGTTGAAACAAACTGTGTAAATTCGGACACGTTCGGCTTTATTGTTGTCGCTGATTTCTTGAGAGACCCATCCAGCCAATTTCCATACCTTTCCAAGCTTTTTGAGAAGACGAACGAAGGTTGAATGGTCCACATTGAAGTTGTGTGCCAGAATTCTTGTCAATATTTTATACCCTTCTACGATTGACAAAAATGCCTGGTTGTCGAAAACCGATGATCGACCTCTTCCTGTCTTATCTTCCGAGCTTGTGTCGCTAGAATTGAAAAGACAAACCATTTCCCTGAATCGACTTTCGCTGATTGTATCCTCACCGAAAAGGTCGTTGAGATCGCGAAATGACCTCGCTGCTTTCCATTCTTTCTCAAAGTGCTACGGTATAATATGACGAATATGAGTATGATTATCGACACGCATTTTTATAACTTAAAAGTAGAAGAATATTTTCATTTATAAATTTATAAAATATTGTAAATTTTTATTAAAATGTAGCCAGTTAAAAAAAAGCCTGATAAATATGCCCCAAACCAATAATAAAAATTTGAATTTTTAAAATAAAGTTCAAACTTTTTTTTCACATTTATCAACTAAAAATTTCTTTTCTATTATGTTATTATCAATCTTCCTCGTTCTCTCTCAACACTTGTTTATTCATAATTCTGAAGTATTATCTTTTATTTTTATTCATTTGCAATCAGTTAAATATGAACTATGTTTAACATTCTTGTTCCATATTTAACCAAAAAAATTCTCAGACAGCATGTAAAAATAAAAAGAAGTTTCTCTACATTGACCTTAATTATTTTTTCACTAATAAATTTAAATATGATATCTTAAAAAAAACACTTTAAAACTTAAGAAACAGTTATCAGATTCAAACATTTTAACATACCAATGTTTTTAGGCTGGATATTATATGTAAATTATATCATGCAGAATGCAAAAATCATTCAAAATGTCATTGAGAGTAGCCCGATAGATTTAGATTACCAAATATGGCACGTAGTTACTTCTTAAGTAATAGTTGTTAACTAGGAAAGAATTTTCCAAAATTTTGATTATTCTTCATAAAAAAAATTAATCGAAATATTATTGCTTCTTCTCATAAGTTTGATTATTACTAACGCACAAAAATAATTTTTATACAATTCAAAATTTTTTTAAAAAAGTTTTTTCAAAGTTAACAATTTTAATTTTTAAAAAGCCAAGTATTTTTCCTTTAAATTTGATGAATTTTTCAAAATAATTTAAATATGTTTTAAAATAGTACTTTTCATAGCTTTATTACTTGTGTTTAATGTGTTTAAAATGCAAAAATATAAGGTTCAAATTAATCATGCTTTTTTAATAGATTAAGGGACAATTTTATGATTGAATTTCAAGAAATAAATAAAATTCTGAAATAATGGAAACCAACAGTTTATGTTTGATGACATATTATTACTGCAAACAATCCAAAAATGCAATTTGCTTACTTCTTATAGTTCATTATGTACTGAATTAAAATCTGCATGGGGATTTGTGTCACTAGTGGTACGAATAAGTAACTTTACTTCTTAAACTTAATTAAAGGTATATATATTAAATAAAATAATTTTACTTGACAAATTTTTTTGTTAATTTTAACAAAAATAAGTATTTTAATTATTTTTTTTCTATTTATTTTTACTACAGCTATAAGCTATTAACAATCTAATTATGGTTAAATATTTTAAATATATTATATTTAATATCAACTTCCCAATCCGGATTAGCGACGTCACTAGATCCAACTCTTGGTTTTTATTATTGTCTTACGCCAATTAATAAGTTTATTAAATATCGCTTAGTAAGTTATAGATTAATGGTTTTGGAAGTTAAAGATACCATGGAAGAAAGAAATAATTATTTTACCATCCTTTCTACAAAAGATCTGTAAGATGTAAGATTTTCTTTGGATTATTTTATTTCATGTATTTAACAAATAATAATTGTAGAAACTCGAAGTGTTTTTCTTTAAAATCCATCAATTTCTTTAAATAATAAAATAATAATTGTAGACGAATGGTTTTTAAAATGAAAACCTTTTAATTAACAACGAACGGAATAAGTTTAATTCTATTCACATGTTTCTGTGTTCTGTTAGATTGATTGATTGAAATGGGATGAGAATGGGATTAATGCCGAAAGAGTGCATTTAATAGATATTAAAAAAAAAACTTCAGAGATTGGAGAATGATCCGAAGATACTGCTTATTAAAAAAGCTTTTTGAATAAAAGCTTTAAATGAAGATCGATATTAAGCTTCGCAAAAAGATTTGACCTATGAATTGCGTATTTGGAACAAATTAGTTTAGTTATATTAACGTCCCATTTTAAAGCAACACTAGAGCTAATTTGGAAAGGACTTCATAATTTTGAAACGCTGTCAGATGACGTGGACGACACCTGATCTGACGCCCCCCCCCTCTCCAGAATTCCACACCACACCAGCAGGAGGGTGTTTGACCCCGACGGATTTAACGTGCACCAGACCCGCTTACACGATGATTCTTCGGTGGAATGGGGTCAATTCACGGTCACGTGTCATGTACCAAATAAACCGCTTCTGTTCAATTTTCAATCGTTCTGCGCATGTCGTGATGTCTGTCGATAACGTTGATGAAACCATCGTTTTGTAAATATTACGCTAGACGATCAATTATGAAAAACTTCTGATTTTTTTTTTAAAAAGATATTATTTTGAATTATTTAATCCAAATTTTCGTAGTTATATAATTTTATTTTTTATATTCAAATTTTAATTAGTATTTTCAATGGAATTATTGTTTTTGCATAATTAATTACCATCGCTTTTTAATTCGTTTGGTGCCACTTTATTCTTTCCTTTCCCATATCCCTTCCTTTTTTATCCAAAGGATACATTTTGACAAACGACTATGGCAGTGTTTTTGAAAAATTACATATGTTCGTTTTTACATATTATTTAAATATTATTGAATGTTGAATCTTATGAATATAGTTCTTTTAAAAAATAATTATTACTCTTAGATAAGTTAATATTTTAAAGCTTACTAATAAAATTATTACATTTTTTTTCTTATGTAATTATTTTTATTAATATTGAGACTTTAATGTTTTATGTTTGCTCAGAGGAAAGAACATGAAACTCAAATTAGTATATATTGAATAAATTATGTTTACAATTTCAAATTATAAAATATAAAAGGCATAGATACCTTTTTTTAAATCTATGCAACTTAATGAATCAGTTATTTCATTTTAATTTGTAGAAATCCTTAAAGGAAAACAAACTGAATCAAATTTTCATAATTTTTATTTACACATTACAAAAAATATATAGATAAAATATATATGATAATTATTTGGAAAAATAGGATCAAATGGATGTTTTAATGCACTCACTAATTCAAAAAAACTATTTACTATTTATCAACATCTATTTTTCTAGACACTTAGAAATAATATAAACACAGTATTGCAAGAATGTCAATGTAAATGATGAAGTTTTATTCAACAGAAACATCCTAGATACTAAACAACATTTTTTTTTATCACCAATAAAAACATAATGTTGAACAATATACTTTTAAAGCGGAACATTTATGAATTTTTTTAATGCTAAAGTTACATTGATAAAAATTACATTGAATGAATATCATAAAATAAAACAAAAACATATAATACAGTAAATTTAATAAACAAGAAAAAGATCATGATAAAAATATATATTTAGAGAGAGAGAATTAAAATAGGATATAAAGAGTAGTTGAAAGAAACACTTTTATGCTTTTACAGAATTTTATAATTCAAGATTGATATGTTAAAGAAATAGAAAAAAAAAAAAAAAAAAGAGTCCAATATTTTTTGGAATGAATTTCTTTCTTTCTTACAGAATCCTGAAGTTCTTGTAGCTCATTTTCCAAATTGCTTATTCTGTCGATTATTTCAGAAAAAGTAATAGTCTGGGAAGAAGCAGAGTACATTCCACTGAAATCAGAATTCATATAATTTTGCTTAGTAATCAATTCTCTTGCATTTATATACTTAACTAAATGACATGTGTTTTCAAAACTTAAATATATATATATATTTCTTATATATAGCATTCAATTTTTCAAATTAAGAGCACTTTTAATAAAATACATCAATTATATATATTATAACAGTCAACAAGAAAATTGGATTTTTAGTAGTTAGTAAAGGATTCACTTACTAAATAAATCTTTAAGAAATTTATTCACTTCCACCTAAGTTTAGCATTATAGCAGTTGTTATTTTTGCAACAGGAATTTGTTTACTTACATTAATTAAATTTAGATAAAATTTTGTAGAAAAATGCAATGTAACATTCATGTAAACATTTTAAAACCTTCTAAGCATATTCAAAATTATCAGAAATTTCATCAAATGTGAATAAAGTAAATTAGAAATGCACTCATGTTTTTGTTTGATTGTTTTTGATGGCAAATCGCTTACAGATTTCTTTTTCTTCGAATAGTTTTTCTACCAAATTACTGGAACAGCTATATTTAATAAATGGACACACACTGAATGAATTCTTCAAAATGATCGGAGCATATCACCGACTTCGAAGGCTTGAAAAAATCTATACCAAAGCTATCAACCCAAGTCAGGATTGTTTAAAGGAAAATAAGAAAACATTTTATCATGACAGTCACTCTTGTGTTTCGCATTAAAGCATGCATCTATCAGCACACCAGTATTTCTTCTGTTAACACATAATAAAAGGAAAGAAAATGACTCCAAAAATTATAACTTCAAATGTAAACAAAAAAATCCGCTTCATACTCGGCGGAAAACGTTAATGGCAGACTAATCGACGAAAGCGGTGCGGATGAAACTTAAATGCCATGCGCGAATAGGTCATGACATGTGACTTTTACGTCACATGAATTGACTCCATTGGGTCTCGAACTTCAAGCCCTACGTTCCGTGGACGAACCTTACCACCAGGCCACCGTGGCCCCTTTGGAGCAAAACAAGATGATATGTTCAATGTTGTTGTTGTTGTTTTTTTTCTAGATTACACACTTGGCAGTTAGGAAAATTGTATAGACCAAATTTATTCAACGGAGATGGAGTTATAATCATTCAGTTTAAAGACGTGGAGTTATAAGATCTTGTTTTATATTTTTGAGCCAAAGTGTAAGGGAAAACATGGTAGGAACATTGTCAATAGATTCTTGATATTTGCTATTTTGGAAAATGTAACTCGTTTTTTGCAGTGAGGTTTCCTGAAAATAAGAAATTAAATCCTCTGGAGCAATCCAGGGGACAGCAATGGGTGCGACTCAATGGCCGTTCTTGTGAATACGTCCGCCTTTTTATTTCAACGTATTTATGAATGTCCTGGAGACTACACCAAGGATATTTTCTGATTTAATTTCCCCCGCGCTTGAATTTTGTCAGCTAATGTGTGAAAGACTTTTGTAGATTTGATTGTAAGGCATTTTAAAGCTTGAAGGCCCAAATAGCTGTCTATCAACAAAAGCAGATTTTTCCTGCTACTGTGTTCTGTTTCTGTTTATTCTGTTAGCATAAATAACAACAAAAACACGCGAAACAAAGTCAGTTGCCACAATACGAATACTCGCAACGCAGAAGAGAGTGAATCACAGTATAATAAAATCGTTAAAGGAAACTGTGGTCATCGAGTTCGTTCAAGTTCCTAAATAATATCTTTAAATAGTTTGATTACTTGTAATTTCTTAGTTACCTTTCTATAACGTATTTTTATAATGCTACAAAAAAATCCTAAGACAGTATTTGATTAATGCTTTCAATTGGATGAAATAAAGTAAATAACATTAATTTTTGGAATTTAATAATGATATTGATGGTAGTAAAAATATTTTACAAATTTCGTTTGTTAATTATTTTTTAATATTACTAATTATTGTTATTATTATTTCAATTTTGACAAAATAAACAGTACTGGCGAAATATCGAAGTGAAGTGATAGAAATGTTATTGAATCCTTTTTCGTTTCACGTTGTTTTAAAATGGCTGACCACGAGGACTTGAATGAAGTTTATACGGAATTAGATGTGGGTAATTTATGTGTTACTAATGTTACGCTATTGAGATCATCTCTCGAGAAGTAAGTCGTGTTATTTTGAATCCCACCGAATTTCTCTGCTGTGGAAGTGAGTCAGAATTATATAGGTATTTTCTTTTCAGAAATTACAGCGAAGAGAATCTAAAACGTTTAGCAGTTCAAGGAACTCAGAAGCTTTTGAATGAAATTTTTAAGGTAAGATTTAAATTGCCTTTTCTTTCTTTGTATATTGAAGTTCTTTGAATGAATTGTTTGTTTATATTTTGTTAGTATGTCGCCTTTTTCAATTGACACCTCTTGTAGTAATTGAATAAAGCAGTACTTCATTTAACAAGCACTAATTGATCCCGGATCCTTTTCGTAAAGCGAAACCCTCGCTAAACAAATAATTTATTTCATAGAATTCCATGTTAAATAAGACAATAATTCCATTTCGAAAAAAAATTATGAAATTCATAAAGTTTGTGTTTCTTTTTCCTTCAAGAAAGTTATCTAAAAACATTCATAGCTACATTTCAAAACTTGGTTAAAATGAGGCACAGCATTACTTTGTGATTAGGATAGTGCTTCTCTATACACAATGCAATAATTTCCCATGCCTTCTGCATTGCCCTTATTTTGCTGGAAGGCTGTTGCTCTGCTTAGGCCATTATTTCCTCTTCTTTTGAACGAATGTTATCTGAAACTTTTTTTGTGACATAGAATTTATTCAATAACCTTTTCGATTCTGGCTATGTTCTCCCCCCAACTCGTCAATGCCATTGTTATCCACCTCTAGCCCCATATTCTTGTTGATTAAAATTTTACAGATACTTGTAGGAACTCCTTAGTGTCGTGTTGAACAATTTATATGGATAAAGCTTCTTCCTTGTAAAAATACGGATTCCTTTTAAAATAATGCTCAATGCAGAATGATACACAAGATACAGGTTAATTTTGCATTTGACATGATGTTTTCTCATCACTTATTCAGCAAAATATTACTCATGATGAGTGTCATCGTTTTTATACATTTTCTTTTGTTCATTATGGTAGGTGCTTGTTGAGCATGGTATGACTGGTGTAATATAGGCAAACTTTCTAATGTTTATAGTAACTGTTCAGTCAGTGCATGACAATTCCATAAATGACGAAGCAGGAGTTGAACTTTCATAGGTTTATTTTCACACATAGATGGACACGGACATTTCTAAGCTACCACACAAACACATCACAACACAAAAGACGGGAGAGAGAGTATGTACATGTCGGCGTCTCGAATACATCTGGTTAGTGGAACAGAATTTCCCCTTTTCTCCACTGGAGGGAGTCAAAACTCTAATAGTAACCTACAATGATTATATATGAAATTTTACAATAAATTAGCCAGTTTTAAGTTATGCCAAATAACACTGTAGAGAATGTTTTATTTCATGCTTCAAAATGGATTTTTCAAAGAAAATATTAAATATGATGGTTTATGAACAGCTAGTAACATTACTCATGTGGCAAATTAATGAACTTTCAACTCGGATTGGTTGTAGATGTATTCTTTGATGAAGATGTTGATTCAAGATGTCTAAACATAGTGTTTTAATGAATGAAATGTAAAGACCCTTTGGCAATAAATAGTTTAGTAGCTAATTATGACCAAAAGTAACTTTTTTGTAGCAAAAAGTCATTGTTTCTTTTAATGCTTTATAAATGAATTGGCCACAGGGTCAGATTATGTCTTGTAGGGGAGAATACAAGTTTCATGTATCCTTTCGCTGCAACTTCTAAACCTGAGAAAAAATTGTGATTTTATTTTGATATAAATTTAAGTAATTTTTAAGTATAAATATTATAACAAATTGATATAATATTTAATTGAGGACGTTTTCAGTATCATATATATTAAAAAAATTATTTTAAAGAATTTGCTTAAAAAGTTTTGAGACTTTTTAATATTATCAAAATACTTCAAGGTAAATTTTGCCAGAGCTATTTACACAAGTGTCCATCAGTTGATTTTGCGAAAAAGTGGATTACATTAATTTATAAACAAATTTGGAAACATTAAAAAAAAAATTACGAGAATGAAGTTATAAAACTGAAATGGATCTTGATTTTAATTGGAAAGAATTCAAATACATGATTCTTATGAATCAAATGAAACAAAATTAAGTTACCCTGATAATACATTCCAAAGAAGAATATTAAAGCATGGGGCTTAACAAAGTCATGAGACACTAGGCAGTTGCTTACTTGATAATCTGGTCCTGCCAAACTACTGTTTATTCTTTGTAGAACCATATTTATCTTAAGATATTTTAAATTGCATTGAAAAGGTGTATATATTGTTGTATAATGTCAATATTTGTTTTTAAACTTGATATTGTAAGTTGCTAGAGATTGTCAATTATACATAAATATCTCACCCTTGTTTATATATTGGACTTGTACCTCACTGAGTGTATTAACAGGTTTTGTCATTCAAATGTATTTATATGTATACATACATTCATTGTTAGGGTGAATGGGTTTTTTTTATATATATAATTGTTGAAACAAATATATTTGCTATATTTAGTAATGAATGTCTTTTTTTTTTTCTAGTTACCCAGTCAATACCATGAGCATGTTCCAGTGGCTAAAGTAAGTCACGATGTTTATTTTTTCTGAATACATTTTTTAAAACAAATATATTGTTCCTTTTTTTTTTTTAAGATTAAAAAATTTAAAATATGTAATCTCTTATATTTATTTAATTTTGTGACATTACAAGTTTTTGTCTTATTCTTTTATCCTTTTTCTTCATATTTCTAGTTACCAGAACCAACCTCAATTATTCCACGTGAAAAGCCTGTGAGTACCATTTAAACATTCTCATTGTTATTATGTGTATGAAATACTTTATGAAGAAATATGCATATATTTCTTCAAAATTCAATTATTTTTATTCTTTATAAATTTTTTTAAATGGTGCAATATTTATTTATCCTGTTAAGATTTCTTTGTTAAAATTATAATGAGTGTAGTCCATCTTGCTGAATAGGATGGCAGAAAGCAGGAAAAAGAAGCTGTGATTAAGTATTTTGTACTTATATATAGTTTCAGAGGCAAATTTATTAAAGCAGCATAGAAATAAATAAAAAAATTTATTTCTATGGGGAAATCAAAGCCCCATACAACTAAGAAGTTAATGTTACAGTGAAGCTAGAATTCGAGAGATTAGAAAATAATTGTTACATAGATAATTAGAACATAGATTAATTAGAAATTATTATCTTATATGTGTTAAAGTCTTTCATTTTGAGTGTCTGATTTTGCTACCTACTATTTTGAATTATTTCAATTCTATCTAATCATTTTGTTTCAAATCGGTATTACTTCTTATGGGATAAGACATTTTGGGTTAGCCAAGAAAATAATAAATAAATAAAATAACACCTTAAGATTGAATTTTTCTAGAATATGTTTTCTGTTGCAGTTCCTTCTATATCAAATTGAAGTGAATTTCGAGATTTAATTATTCAGTAATGGTGTCCAAAAGGATTGTAATGAGCAAACAATTCTTAAAAAATTTTTAAAAAAGAAATTTGTTAAAATAATTTTGGTTGATATATACAGCAAAAGTTTACTAATAAATAAATTAAACAGAAATGAAAAGATCATCTTTTTACTTTAGTCATAACCACTACCCTTTCTCCCAGATTAATCAACATCTGTAATAATCAGCGTTAGTCTTTAGCTGAAAGAACCAATATACCCATTGTTAACGTACACAGTGTTCTTAGTTCAATTCATTGATTAACAGCTGTAGGACTGCAGTACAAAATGCCTAGGCAGTATTGCAAGTTCAACAATCAATATCTAGCATGAATACACAAAATAAATTAATTACTCTTTACTATTGAAATTGTATCCCATAATTTCAGAAATTTACACTTATGGTATGAGATCTCACTCATCGTACAGGAAACATTTGCGTTGTGCTAGAAATTGTTTTTGAAATAAGTCGATACTTTTGAACGAAGAAGAGAAATACAAAAATTCAATTTCAAAAACCTTGTTTGACTATGTGTGTGTGTGTGTGCTCAAATTACAATAAACACACATAATTTTCAGTATCTCTTATTATAAGTTTGAATTGTTATATTCATTAATATATCTTTTTTGGACTCTTAAGTATATTATATAATTTTTATTTATAGATTCCTAAACCTAAAACCATGACTAAGTGGGAAAAATTTGCAAAGGCAAAAGGCATCAAAAAGCAAAAGAAAGAAAAGCTGGTGTTTGATGAAAGCAATAAAGTAAGTTAATTATAAATAAAGCTTACAGGGATATAATTATTAGTTATTTATAGAGGGTAATTTTATATTTATTTAAATTGTAAATTTTTTTAGGAATGGAAACCTAGGTATGGTTATCGAGGAATCAAGAATAAGGAAGATTGGGTTAAGGAAATACCTGATAATGCTGGTAAGAATATTAGTTTTTTTCCTTTCTTTGCATATAATAAAATTTCCTTTATCAATTCAAGATAGGTTTACAATATGTAATTTTTCATCTTCTTTGCAATTGTTTACTTCAGATCCAAATGAAGATTATTTTGGAAAGGCAAAAGAACAGAAAAAGGAAAGAATAGCCAAGAATGATTATCACAGGCTGCGCAACATTGCCTCAGCTACTAAAATGAAAGGTAAAGGTTTAGTATGGTGGTAAATTTTATATATCTATAAATTGAACATTTGTTATCTTCTAATTGGTAATTAGCAATAGGAATAGTAGTGGATTTAAAATGAAAAGCACATAATATTTAAACAACAACTGTTACACATAATCTTAAAAAAATGTTTCTTTTGGTACAATAATTGGTATTGAAATATTGTATTTTAAAGATTTACAGTTTCTCTATCTGTTCCTAATTTCAAAAAAACACTTGTAATTTTAGTAATATTTTTTATGAAAAAATTTGATTATAATAGATTTGTATTTTAAACTCAACTTTGCTTCTTTTAATTGGTGAAGTTTCATAATCTTCAATGGCAAGTTATGAAAAGACATACAAAGTCTCTAGATTTTGTATATGTAACAAAATTGTGTTAATAAATTCATTATCCATGTGTACATTTGTTTTATATCAATACATATCTATTTATCATATATAGATTATACTCATTAATACTGAAATAATAAGATAGATACTAAACACAGGCTGTAACAAATATTACAAAGTTGCCGTAGCATAATTATTAGTGAGCATCTAAAAAGAAAATTAAAATTGTGAAGCTTTTGTATAAGAACTCTTTTCTTTGAATTCTTATTGTTTTTGGTTTCTTCAGGTATATAAATGATTTCTAAGATGCTTTGTTGTTATTTTTATGAAATTTTAATATTTCTGGCAATCTGATGTATTAAATTAATTTTTCTGTTTCTTTTATAGTGACAAATTTGGAATCTGTTGATTTAGCTGATAAGCATCAGGTATTTTAATCTTATTTCATTTTAATTATACATTTTATTTATTTGTAGTGTTATTACTTGCTATAATTTTTATAATTTATTTTCATGAAATTAATTGATATTTGTCAGAATGGAATCAACTATTTGAGCTATTTATAATAAAAAAATCTTTTTTTTTTCTTTTTTTTTTTTTCCATATTATGTTTTCTAATTTAGTTGTCTCGATCTTTGACTTCCGCAAAATCAGCAACTGCATCACTGGGTCGTTTTGCAGATAAATTACCCAATGAGAGGGCACCCAAAAATAAAATGCAGAAAAGAAAGGTATTATGCTTAAAAGTTTGTTGCTTTGTTTTTTAGTTTGCTCCTAATTTTTCTTCTCAATATGTGAGGCAATCGTGCCATATTCTTAGAATATTAGCCTTTTTGCATGCAAAAGAATTAAATTTCATATTAGAAAAAATGATTATAAAGTGTGCTTACTATTTTTATGAATCTGCAAAGATAGAGGCTAATTATATTGGTACAAGCAATGCTTTTCTTCCTATTTCTATTTTCTTTTAATTTAAATGTAACATAAACTGCGTTTGCAGACTGCTAGCTTACTGTTTTTGTTATAAATAACACTAACAAGTTAACTGTCTTTATTTCTTAGCATAGAAATGATCTATAAGCAGAAAATAAAATTTTTGTATTACAAACATCATGCTGTGTTTATTCATATAATTGATTTTGTAGTAAAGAAAATTTAACTTTTGTTCACTGTTTCTAAATTGCTGTTCTGTCTCCCCTATTATCAATTACTTATTGTTATCTTCATGTTAGCTGTTAATAATAAATTATAAATCCTAGATTAAGAGGGATTGCGCTTTCCTATTATCATGATAAGAAATAATATTATCAATTGCAAAATAATTCATAGTAACTTTTTGCAAATTACAGATTAGATTTTATGAAATAAATTATTATATTATTGATTGTTCCAAAATTTAAAGCAAAATTAATTAGTTTTAAAATGTTTTTTTAAGTGAAGTACTAATTGAAATTTTAACTTTGATTAATTTCACTGTAGGAGACATTTTATTTAAAAGAAGCAATGAAAAAAACTGAAATCTATTTACATCACAATACAAGTGCAAAATAGACAGAAATTTTTCCCTTCAATAATTTTATTATGAGGTCTAGATAGGGATTTCTTTGACACATGCCAAATTAGGAAAGGGAATCTTGGATATCTTTAAAAGAATGTTGTAAGCATTAAGGATTTTTATCCCTTCACTCGGAGCATGCGAAAATGCTAAGAGCAGCTGTTTTATAGAATGCATGTGGAACTAATTAAATAGATAGAGGGAATTGGAAATAAGAGAATATTTCAGAATGAAGTTAATATCGGCTAAATTAAGATTAAAAGTAGGAAATTAATTAGAATTTCAATTAACTTAAGGATATATGTAATGATATCTCTTAAGGCAACAATATATCTATCTATACAATCAGTAGAAACAGCTTCTTTGCTCTCATCTAGTTTGAGAAGATGATGTAATTTGAGTTTTGAGTTCACTTAGATTTGTTGGCAGGAGTTCTACTTAATCATAGTATAACATAAAATAGATTACAAAATTGCCATATCAAAATCCCAAAGCTAAACCTGTAATCTTTGGTTCTTGATTAAACAATTATGGGAAACTAGTAATAACTAAAAGGGCCTTTTTGTTTTAATTTGCATACTAGAAATATTCAGTTGAAACTTTTTTTTTCTCTTTATATGCTAGTTTATCTGCAATTCATAATTGTGGAGATCAGCATATTTGTAATATAATGAACACTTTTATTGTATCTGCAGTAAGATGACCCACGATAGCATAGACTAAAATATTTTTTTATCTCTAGATTAAAAACCTTTTGTGTTTGGAATTATTTTCCATTCTTTCTCATTCATATATATAATTAGTCTAACCACAATATCCTATAATGCCATTTTGAAAATTTTTAACAATATTAGAACCTGATAAAACTCCTGAATATACTGTTTAATTTATCTTTTATCTATTGCATATATAGTATTTGTGTCTTTTAGTATTCTGTAATTTGAAACATTTAATAAAACTTTTTTTTCTCTGAAAATATTTATTAGTTATATCCAAAGTCAGTTTATCTAAATATGTTATCATAAGGCTTGTTTTCAAATTAATAATTTTATCTGTTTTGCTAATAATAGCATGAATTAACTCTTCTAATGAATTGTTTCAGTTTAAACCCAACAATCCAAGCAATTTAAGAGAAGAAAAAGAAAATAATTTGAAAATATTAGAGAATCTAGAAAAGAAGATGCCCAAATTGAATGTACAGGAGGTAAGATGTTACTACTTTTTACTTAATTTTTAAATTTCCTTTTAAAAACAGAATCCTTTATTCATTAATAACATTTTTAAGGCATTATTTGTACTGTTTTAAAAATGCAAGTAGAATTTGCTCACAGTGCTTCTCAAAATTACATTTGATTATGCTAAGGAAAAAACTGTTTAATATCTGCCTTAAAAGAATCTAGAATATTTTTCTAATTATGTTACATAATTTTATGTAGCATTAATATAAATGATGATTAAATTTGATGATAGTGACATAATTTATTATATTTTTAATTCCTTTTTCTTATATTTTATAGGCTGTTCAACGCTATATGGCAAAACCTTTGTGAGTATTTTATTTCATATTATATATAAATTTTATTAGATTGATAATTTATGCTTTTAATATCTGCATGTTGCTATTAACTATATTCAGAATAAATTTTATATAACTATGCTAATTGCTTATATACCTGCCATGGATTGGTCGGGTTTCTTTATCTTTCATATTTATAATTGTATTTAAAGTATTTGTAATAAATTTCAGAACTAATAAAGGTTTGTTCATCTTATATTTGACCTTTTAAATTATTTACATTGTAAACTGTGCAATGGAACCAAGCATATTTTTGACAGATTTTTCATGTAAAGACTTTGTTTTTTTAATGTGGTCTCCTTTCTCTGTATAATTTTTTTTCTTTAATAGGTTGTAGAAAATTATTTATTATAGCTATTTATGAAGTTTCAGTACATTTTGTATGTGTGCGATTTTTATTTTATATGCTGTCCCTATTTACCGTTAACAAACAGGTTTGACTGCACATTTAAAATGCTGTTCTGTATGTGTGGCTCAGGAAGTGAATTACTATGTTTGTAAATATATAGCATTTTAAGTATAATGTTCGAATTAAAATCAAATATTTATACTTTATTTGAATCACCTTACAGAAAAGAAGGAAAAACTGATGAACAAGTCCAGTCCAGAGAGAAAAAATACAAGTCAAAGAAAAATAAATTTATGAAGAATAAGTTATATCGAGCAGGGAAGAAAAAAGGGCCTCGAAATGCAGCTTAAAGCACATTTATCTTGTTGAAAAAAACTTGTACATATTTTAATAAAACCTTGTAAAAATACATATTTGTGGTTTTATATACCTGTCTCTACAACATATATTCATAGGATACTGAGATATTTAAGATCTTTTAACTTAATATTAAGTTAAAAAGAATGCAAAAATTAATCCATGATATTTAACTGAATCTCATTAGAAAAGTTATTTTTGATCCTTTTTTTTTTTTTTTTTTTCCCTCTGATTTTGGAACCAAGAGTATTGCAATTCTATTTATAATAGCTAATAAAATTATGGTTTCATTACCTTTTATCAAAGATAATTTGGTTGTAATTACTAAATGAATGATAGCTTTAAAATTCTATGTGATCTATAAAATAGTAGTATGCATGAAAATAAATAAAAAATATGTGTAAAAGATATTTAAAATATACTCTTAGGATTATATATATACAAAGACAGAGTTGCATTATTATATGCCATATATCTTAAAATCTGCGACTTTCAACTAATAAAAATTTAAATGCCATGTAAATTATTAGGAGTCGATTGCATTCTAATTTTTTTAGTTTTCCACAACCTTCCCCTCCCTCCAGAGATTATTCTCTCAAATTTTGTTTCATTACGCTTAAAATTATGTTATGGTTGCTTAACTAGAATTTTTTTCATAACTTGCTAAATGCTGCAATCTAAGAAATGTCCACTCATAAACATCAAGTTTTTCTCAAGATTTTATTTTTGCCATTATCTCAGATGCCATCTATTTAATGAATGCTTCACAAACATGGCAATGAGACTATGCTGTAATTTCAAGTCTAGTTATCCAAATATAATGTGTTATTTAACAATCTTTCTGATATTTTTTTTATTGCTGAAGAGCCATCTAAAATTATAAGAATTTTGAAAAGGTCAATCCAAATTAAATGCTTTCCTACAGAAACATGCATTAAGTAGGTGGATTATATGCAAAAAAAAGATACCTCAAAAAAATTATTTTTATTATCCTTTTATAGTTTCAGTCACTATGAAATGTTATATGAAACAACCACTTTCATAACTTTGGTGAAATTGGTAGATAATTTGCTAAATATGGTTCCATCTCATATATTGCCTACTAATTCAAGAAATCTGAAACTCTCAAATAATATTCATTTCTTTTATATAAAAAAAACTGAAAAACTGTTTTTTGGGCTGAAATACTCAGGCTAAAAAGACTGGTAAATGAAATGCTTCATATTAACAAAGCTAATTCTATATTTTTGAATGCCTATTCAATGATCTATGTACACATATTAAATAAAGTGAACATAGATGTTGTCTCTTAACCATAAAATATTTTAATTGCTATTTCCTTTAAATGGTTAGTGTGAAGCTTTTGTGTTCAAAAAATTGCCCAAGGTCCCATTAATAAAGATTTTAAAGAAAATCCTTTGAATAATTAAGCAGTTTATCAAGTTCTTTTCTGTTCCTGAAAACAACAGCTCTATTACAGATACATTTACAGCATTGAAGAATAAAGTGAAAAAAATCATTATATTATGATATTTTACCAGTTAAACTGAACTTTCATTTGCTTGCAAAGAAAAGTTTTTAAAAATAACAATGCCCGGAACTTATTTATCTGTCTGCTTTTCCAAAAAAGAAAAGAAAATGCTGCTACTACTTTTTTAAAATATTTAATAATATGGGGAATAATTATTATTCTCAAAAATGAACGTTTATTATTCTAAAATAATATGAATGTGTGTTGCAAAATTAATAATAATTATGCTCATTTATGAAACAATTTCCAAAAATTTTTATTTTGTGTTGCTATTTTATTGTTTTAAAATATGTATATGCATTAATATTTTGAATTTTTCTAAATTATATCAGATTCTAAATTATACACAACCTTAATTTCAAAGTTTTTTTTTTTTTTTTTTTTTTTTTTTAATGGAGTTGCAATTATCTACTGTCTCTCACCTTAAATTACAAAAGGGAAAGAAGAAAAAAACAGATTTCAAAAAGTCAAATCGTAGTATATTCAATGTAAATATCATTGCAATATAATAACATGTCAGAAGGAGAAACTTATAAATAATTACTTAAATTAGTATATTGAATGTGTTTATATATATATACATATAAACTTGAAGAAAGTCTTTTAAAATCAAATAAGTATTTTTTGGCATAATGTATAAAAGTTACATTATTTACAAAGTTAAGATATTTTCTAGAAAAGTGGTTTTTAATGAAATTTTATGACAAAGAAATTAGAGTGAGTAATTTATGTTCTACAAATATAAGAAATTGTTAATTTTGTCCAAAAAAATTAATTTATAGTTAAATTGGTTAATTTTATCCTGGCTTTAAATAAATAATTTATTGTGGATATAAAGGCAACTGGAATGAAAAAAAAAATTCCTCAGAAAAGGGTGTGTAGTACAGATTCATAATTGGAAATAAAAGGAAAATTATAAAATGTTATTAAATATTATTTAATTTAATTAATACAAATAGCAAAATAAAAACTATATCTATTCTCTTTTTATAGACCAATAAATGTTTAGTGCATAAAGTCCATTATGTCGTCAAACAAATGTATTAGGAAGGAATAATGAATTATAAAATTTTAAATTTAGTGGTACCTTAAAGTGCCTGCCAAGCAAATGCTTGTGGTTAGATGCTAACATACTTTTCTTTAAATTTCAAATTGGCTTCATTTACATTAATAGTGCAGTTGAAATTTTATACAAATTGTGTCATATTTCTTAATTCACTGCATGCATTTAAAACACAGTATTAATATTAAAATAAATCTTGTATGTTTTCAGTTTTTTTTTAAATCTCTTTATTAAGTGCTGTTTTGTTCCAAACGAAAGTATTTATGACAGATATGTTCTTAATTTTTAAAAAAATACTGTAAGAAAATATCGAATATTTAAAATTTGGGGTATTTAGCTTCATCAAATTCAAGAAAAGAATAAATTATGCTTTTCGGACTTTTTATAGTAGATTGGGTCCAAAATTTGACCCACAATTCAGCGTTAACACAACATATTGATATATGTCCATGTTGTATTTTTGAGTTATCAAGTTAAATGCATGCAAATAGATAGATTGTCCACTGGCAGACTTCATACAGATCTGCAATATTTATGATTAAACCATATTGAAAATTTCATTCTTCTGACACATTGAATTTAAGAATTATTACATTCATATGAATGTCTGCAATTTTGATGCAAAAACCATACACTGAATTTCTTCATATAATATATTCTATTTCAGTCGCAGATTAATATATATATAATTCCAAAACGTGTTTTTTTAGGCACAAGTTCTAAAACAGTAAAGATTATTCAGAAACTTAAAAGTCCAATTTTTTGATGATTGCAATGCTTTTTCATTTTACACGAGGAAGGGAAAATGATGGCTACAGTGATTTATTTTCTTCAGTAGAATTTGATGAATCGTTGAAAATTTGTAATTTTCTTTGAAAACAATTCCTAACTATGGTAACTATCAGAACTTTCTGATCACATGAAAAAAAAAATGCACATTTAAAAAAAATAACTGAATTATTTCTACTCAAAAAAGATGAAATGAGAATCCATTAAATAGTTTTAAATTCTTTTTATTATTTAAAAAAATACATTTACTAAATCACTTCTATACATCATTAAAATAATATAAAATAATTTTTCATCCATGCAAATGCATTTTAGAGATCACAAGGTTCAAAAGATAATTTAAAAATGATAAAAATACAGTTTTGTTTATATAATCAATTAAAACCTCATTACTTTTTCACTGAATGTAATTATAAAAAATATATATATATGGTAGAAAATTAAGAAATAGACATTTTCTTACACAATATTTACAGCACAGTATTTGCTTTCCATCTTTTGAATCAAGGAATGCTTTATTTCATTAAAAATTTTATGACTTAGGATACAGTTTTAAATATTGGGAAGGTAAATTATTTCTAATTGGAAGTTCTCACTCTTTTTCAGAAAGATAATTTTAAATGTGAATTAAATGTTTGAAACCAAATGAACAAAATTAAGGATTCATAGTTAAAACATTTAAATTTTTTGTTGAATTTTATTTTTGTGAGTCGGAGTAAAATGACCATAAGGAATTCCACTTAAAAATTCCAATTATTATACTAAGAACATGTTTATAGATTTTATATTCTAACTGAAAAAAAATTAAATGATGAAAAACAAATTAAAAGAATATAAAAATTAAAAGTTTGGCAGCTATTCAAAAAGTTATTGCTAAGTATACAACTCAGTAAAGCATTTCTTTCATCTTATTGCATTTTCGAAATTTATTACATTTAAATTAAAAATATTTCATATTTTTAAAAATTTTTGGTCACCTTTTTGGAAAATTATTTGTAAATTTCCTCATTTCTTAACTTCTGTATTCTTTTTGATGCTTTATCTTTTCATATAATTGCTTCTGATAATTTATCATTGCTTCTGTATCTTTTTGCATTAAAATATCTCGCATTGAGATCCATTTTACCTTCCCTCGATGCAGTGTGTAGTTCAGGTCAGAAGAGCTGCATTCATTAACACATAAGATAAATTCAAGAGTCTTTTTCAAGGACTCTTCAGCACTAGAGCACACTGGAAACAACTTTGCATCCCACAGAGAAACTGGATCACAATCAGCATCAAAAACAAGATCATCATGCATCAAGAATACTTTCATTTTCTTTCCAAAAAACATTGTTTCAAGAGCATGTTTCTGTTTATGTTCTTTTTTGATGTTTTCCCGTATATTGAAAGCAATTGTAACAAAACCATCTTTTAGTATTGCAGTGTGCACAAGAGTGTTATCTGGAATGCCAAATGGTAACCTTTGAATAGCAAAACCATCAATTTGAATATTACTAATAATACAATTTCTTCCGACATTTATGGCAACATTAATATCACAGTATTCCAAAATAGAAGATTCAGGGACAACAGACAAAGGATGGATGATAGAATTTACTATTGTCCCCTCAATATATAAAGGAGCGATTTTTGGAACAGAATAAGAAATGAAAGAGCTTCTTGACAGAGGAAAAGCTTCGCCAAACTTATTTTTACCACACAGACTGTCAATGTATTCATCCATGGTCCCTAAATGGTGAAAGTTAGAGTTTTTCAGTACTAAAATAGAAAGATTTGTTCCATGTAAATCTCTATATAACGCAGAACGCATGGATGCTAATGTTTCACTGGTAACTTTATCTACAATATATGAAGGACTAGCTGACAAACCAAGAGGTTGTAGAAAGTCCCCATAAGAACTGAGTTCACATTTCAGAGGTTTGTTCTTTTTGTAAAATTTTATCAGTTTCTTTGTAATTGTGTGATCAAAGAAGAAGGCACTGTCACTAAAAACCATCTCTTCTTCATCACTGGCACCTGAAAAATAAAAAAGATTATACTAAATAAATAATTAAGACAAAATCATTAAACTGGACATTCACAAACACTCCACATAACATCTATGGAATGATGGCACTCTAAAATCCAAAAGTCCACCAGTACTGAAATGGTGTGAATGGAAAGTTCGATATCAACTCACATCAATTTAAATTATGTCATTTGAATTAAGCAAAAGTAGGAGAAAGGGGTATGTAGTCACTGCAGAAATAAAATCCTTGAGAAGTTTACAGTAAAGCCTACAAGGAATGTTAGAGGATGTCCAACTTCATGATCTTTTAAAAATTAACATAAAACACATCACATAAACATAAAAAAAGCAAATACTTTTATATCAACAGAATTAAAACCGTCTCTCTGTACACCTATTAAGTGATATAAAAATGCATCCACAGATTTATTTAAAGACAAAGTAATTATTTCAACAGTGTTTCTGATTTTGAAATTTTTCCAAAATTAATTTCTGCCTTTTTTTAATCACAAAGAAAAGAAATGATACTTATAAGACTGTAGCTGTCTTTTTATGTTTCCTACAACAAAATTTAGAAAAATGATCCTTTTAATATATGTTATTTATAACAAAGATTAAAAATTTTTAAGAAAATGTACTTTCTATTTCATAATTTATCTCAAGAAACTTTTAACATAAATAACAAAAGATTCCAGTAAATAGTTAGAAAGAAATAATTTCAAACTATAATAATTTAATTTAATCAATTATGTGGAAAATGCATTAATGTACAAAAATACAAAAAAATGTGAACACTGGTAAAAAAAAAAAAAAAATAGAGATACTTTGGCTAGAGGCCATAATTCATTCCCAAATCTTACTTGTGATTTTTTCCATAGGAATTCATGTAAAATAGGACAATGCACTCCATTAAAAAAAAAAAATTCAAACAAATTCATAATAAAAAAAATTAATTATTTATAATACATGCCTTTTATACAAGAAAATTCTCTAAAGATATTTGTCTCTGTTTCAAAATTTGGTGAAATATGATACAAAATTATCATTAAATGAATTTGTCGAGCACATAGTCACTGCCTATGGGCCTTATCAGGGTAATGTTATCCAGCACATGAAACAATAATTTCCCATGCTTTCAGCAACTCTCTTAATTCACTGGAAAACTTTTGTGTATATTTTTCTTCCACTCCTGACCAAATCTTCTCCGTAGCTTTTTACTGTGACACACAATGCCACTCTAAGATCTCTTAGATATTTATGGTTATTTCTTTCACCACCTTATCAAGTCATTGCTAGAACCTCTAGCTCCATCTTCTTGCCCAAAGATAAAATCTCGTTGATTAAGGCTCCACAGGTACTTGCTCAAACCGTTCGGAGTCACATTCAAAGGTTTTATTCACCCAAAATTTCATCATTGTAGATATAAGAACTCTCTTCAAACAAGTGTTCAATATAGACTGATACAAACCAATTCAGCATGTGACGTCACAGTGCCTAATCGCTACTCGTTCAGCGAAACATCATTCGTTAAGCGAATTCCTTTTTTATATTTTATTTTACTAATTATTTATAATTATTATTTAATGCATGCCAAAGCTTTGCTGCGTTGAAGTTTTCAGGAGAAAATTTGATTCTTTCCTGCAAAAAAACATCCAAGTGCAATGTAAGTTTTATCTTCAATGCTTATATCATTAACCACAAAGTTTTAAAAATTTAGCCCTATAAATTTCATTATATGAGCATAAAAAAATAAACTAAATCTTTTACTAAAATGTTAGCATCAGTGTTAAGACTGTTAGCTGATAGATAAATAAAATTTACTTTTTTTTTCTATTTGTATTTTGATTTCATAATACTTAATCAGTATGTATCATTCATCATTATATAATATTCATTTATTCATGAAAAATGAATATTTTATTTCACAAGCATATAAATTTATTTTTGTTGATTTCCTATATCGATAAATGTAAAATAGCTTTCATTCACACATTACTGGCAATATAGTATTTTATGTAAACATTTTAAAACTGCAAAAGGTTTCGCTATAAAAAACATGAACAATGTTTAGTTACACAATCAGAAACACAAATCATAAACCAAATGTTCACTCGATTTTTATATATATTTTTAATTTTCATATTAGAAATTTTTCCCCTCTTTTCTTTACTTATTAAGTGATCCCACTGATGTTATCTCCAACTTTTTCTGCACAAATTTTATTGCTTCAAATAAAAATAGAAAAAAATAAGCAACTAGTAATTTTTAAAAAAATCAGAGCACTTTTTATATAAAATATTTTTAAAAGATAGATATAGAAACAAAGAGCATCTATCAACCAAATATATTAACAATAAATTAGATTTAAAAGTTATACCTACATATATAATTTACTAAAACTAAATTAATTTGTAAAAATTAATGAGAATCTCTTGGTTTACTTTTTGTATTTTCTCTCATAATTTCAAAATTCCTTCATAAAATGTCAGAACAGCAATTTAATTCTTAGGCCAATGTTTAAAAATTTATCAAAGATAATCAAAAATATCGCCAACAAATATTAAATAAGCAGAAATTTCTCTTTTTTTTATTACAAAATATTTAGTTTCGTATGCAACAATCATAAAGAGAAACAGTTTGGTCTGTTCATCAGTATAATCAAAAAATTGCAAAGTCGTAATTTTGGAAAAATTTAGTAAAAAACTTATTTATTAATTATTTCTTGATTCTATGAGTAACAACCTATGGGTCAAGGAGAAAAAATAAGAGGAAGAACACTCATAGATTAGCTACAAGGATAGAGGCCCTCTGCTTGATTTAAAAGCCCTTATTATTAATAAAACTCAATGATAAAATATTTTTTGTTTAGACATTTTTTGCCATTAGTGGAATTCATTTAAATATTTTTAAATAACAACAGCATAAGGAATTATATTCAATACAGAAAACATATTTTTAATATTATTTCAATACAAATTTTTAAAAAACTGTTGATTTAAAAAAAGTTAAAATATATAAGTGATAAAATGACACATCATCAAGCAGTAAAGATTTAATATAAGCTTCATATTAAGCTTATTATTATTCATATTAAGCTGCTTATATTAATTTGTTTTATTTTATTTATTTTTATTTAGAAAAATTATGAAGAATACAGAACTTTTATAAATAATAGAAATGAATAAGAATATATATATATATATAAACATTCTTACCAGTAAATGCAGAATTTTTAACTATAGCTCCTTTATCATGCATTTCTTCTATTGAAGGTTTTTGAAGTACACGAAGACATCCACTCATAAATGTTGAACCTCCTTCATCATTTTCAATTTTCGGCAAAACATAAACACCATGAGTTGTGCCAATAATGACAGGGGATGGATGTGCCAAGGCAGTAAAACCTTCATTTTCAAATGTCCATGAATCTGTAAATACAAAAAAAAATTGGAAATTATATATATATATATATATAT